>NC_140167.1:32817998-33187998 GCF_963971535.1 Notolepis coatsorum | reverse complement strand
ACTGCCTTGTTCAGGTTGATGTGACTGTCTTGTTCAGGTCGATGTGACTGTCTTGTTCAGGTCGATGTGACTGCCTTGTTCAGGTCGATGTGACTGTCCTGTTCAGGTTGATGTGACTGATGTGACTGTCTTGTTCAGGTTGATGTGACTGTCTTGTTCAGGTTGATGTGACTCTTGTTCAGGTTGATGTGACTGATGTGACTGTCCTGTTCAGGTCGATGTGACTGATGTGACTCTTGTTCAGGTTGATGTGACTGATGTGACTGTCTTGTTCAGGTTGATGTGACTCTTGTTCAGGTTAATGTGACTGTCTTGTTCAGGTTAATGTGACTGTCTTGTTCAGGTCGATGTGACTGATATGACTCTTGTTCAGGTTGATGTGACTAATGTGACTCTTGTTAATGTGACTGTCCTGTTCAGGTCGATGCGACTGCATATTTAAAACTGCACTGTTGAGGATGATGGGTGTGTAGACGGGGAAAAAAGACAACAGAGGGTGAAGATAGTGTTATAGTGTTATTGCTTCAGATAAAACAAAGGCTATTGTAAGCTGGAGAAACTACAATATTGAAGGAATATCATCTGCCTGTGACTGTATTAAGATCCTCTATAAAGCCCTATATCTCCCAAGAGTGAAAATATTAATGAAATACATTTATATTTTATTCAGATAAGGTTTTGCAAAAAAACAAACCAAAAAAGCAAATAATGCAACATTTCAGAATACATAACCTAATTAATACAGTATGTTTACAGTGGGACTCTCCATATCTTACACATGATGGTTCAATGTGACAGGTGGGGGAAGTGGAGACGGATGACAACACAGTCTGTCTGTCTGTCTGTCTGTCTGTCTGTCTGTCTGTCTGTCTGTCTGTCTGTCTGTCTGTCTGTCTGTCTGTCTGTCTGTCTGTCTGTCTGTCTGTCTGTCTGTCTGTCTGTCTGTCTGTCTGTCTGTCTGTCTGTCTGTCTGTCTGTCTGTCTGTCTGTCTGTCTGTCTGTCTGTCTGTCTGTGTGTGTGTCTGTCTGTCTGTCTGTCTGTCTGTCTGTCTGTCTGTCTGTCTGTCTGTCTGTCTGTCTGTCTGTCTGTCTGTCTGTCTGTCTGTCTGTCTGTCTGTCTGTCTGTCTGTCTGTCTGTCTGTGTCTGTCTGTCTGTCTGTCTGTCTGTGTCTGTCTGTCTGTCTGTCTGTCTATCTGTAGCCCCTCACAGGTGTTCTCAGGTGAAGACAGTGAATAATGCAGCAGACCCTGGGGGGGGGGGGGGGGGGGGTCAGTGCGTCTGACCCCTGCCTCGTCCAGAAATGGTGAAGGCGAGGAGGACGACCTGGTTATTAAGCAATGACACCTGATCTGAAGACGGTAACTGAGAGGCCAGACACAAATGGCCCCACTTTTCACTCCTGTCTGGTAAACATACATCGCTGGCCTCACTTAGAAAGGAGCACTCTCTTCTAAAGCGGTTCTCTATTGGCACTTTTCCACCACATTAGCTCAACTGGACTTGACTCTACTTGCTTTTGGTACCAGGTACTTCATTTCCCACTGCATAATAGTACCCCCTTCAACTGCCATGCACTAAACACATTTAATTGGTCGCCCCAACTGCTTCTTCTGTTTTACACGCAGCTTGCGAGAGGACCTGTTTAATGCCACAGTGAACCTCATATTGTTGTTGATATACATGCGTTCAAATAACATTAGTTAAATTAATATTGTGCTGTCAGAACAGTGTTACTGGTATGTTTGCAGGTATTTGAACAAAGCATTTAATGTTCACCCATTAGGCCCATATGGTGTCGAATAATGTAGTGAGTGACCAGAAACGCTGTTGTTTCTCCAAATAGAGAACATTGGAAATACTTCACCTATAAGTACAACCCTGCTTAGCTCACACAATTTTGCTGTAACTAAGACATTCGCTGAAATGTACGTGTTTGTGCATAGATCATTATATTTATCAACTTCTAATACGGTTTTCACATGAGCACATTTCCTGGTTGATAAGAAGATGATGGTGCTGTCCTTGCTGTCCAATCAGTGGTCTGCAGTGTTTTCACCAGTGGTGGCCGGCCGATAGAGGGCGCTGGGGCGCCGGCCCCCCTGGTGAAGAGAGCAGGAGAAGAAGAAAATGTTTTATTTTTATTTTAGACCCCTAAAAATAAACTAAACATGTTTAAAATTAATAATATTTACTCATTTTAAGTATGTTTGTGTTTCAAATGCACAATAACGTTAATATATCAAATATAAATCATTGTTTTGTGCGTGATTCACATGACGTCACTCTCTCTCCTGATATAGAGAGTACCTCTAAAGCTGGGCGCATAGACGTATCGTCGCAGCCAATGTAAATAGGTCAAGCAAATACATTTCGCCTATCAGTGCGTTCAAATATGATGTCTCGGGCGAGTTTTTCTAGCGCTCGAAGCAATGCGCCACTGTACTCCCCACGTCGTCAGACAGAAAAGAATGCGAGGAGGAGCCAGTCAGTCCTATTTTATTTATTCAGTTTCGATTCAGTGCGTTAGCTTAGCTATGCTTGTGGTTCGGTAATAAGATATAAGAAGTGTATTCTCAGGAGTTGGAGAGATCAGCACAAGATACTGTACATTACTGACAGTGTTGGATTTGGATTTATATGGAGTCTGGAGGACACACACTTTATCAAGCCCTTCCGGACCACAAAAGCTTCTCGAAGGGTTAACGTGATGGCTCGAGGCTCGTTCCAAACAACAAGTAAGTCTAACAATATGTACTGTTCTGTAGTTACTGAAACTGATTGAATATGGCAAGTCAAGATTCAAGAGGTTTATTTGTCACATACACACAAGGCGTGCAGTGAGGTCTGATATATGAGTGAGTGGCCGCGATATCTCTCTCTCTCTCTCTCTCTCTCGCTCTCTCGCTCTCTCTCTCTCTCTCTTTCTCTCACTGCCTCTCTCTTTCTCTCTCTCCCTGTCTCTCATGCTCTCTCTCTCCCTGTCTATCTCGCTCTCTCTCTTTCTCTCTCACTCTCTCTCTCTCTCTCTCTCACTGCCTCTCTCCCTCTCTCTCTCTCTCTCTCTCTCTCTCTCTCTCTCTCTCTCTCTCTCTCTCTCTCTCTCTCTCTCTCTCTCTCTCTCTCTCTCTCACGCAGTACGTGTTGACTGTAATAAAAAAAAAAGCTTTACAATTTACATACTGTAGCTATCCCTTTGTTCATTAATGTTTAACCTAAATGTAGAACAACTCGCCAAAAGTGACCATTTCAAAAACCATTTGACAAAAAAATCTAGGTTTTGGATGGCCCTGGGCAGAAAGTTCCACAGCCGGCAGGCTGTAGACAGAAAGCCATTCTGTGAATAGGAACGAACGGTTATCCTATAACCTAGTTATATGAATACTGGCAGAGCGTCTCACTCCTGCCATTATGAGATAACTCTTATCTCCTAGCACCTACTGTGCTCATGAACAAACAATTTGCACCCATGCACCTGACCAGGCCACGCCCCAGCGTCCTCCTATAAGACGCCGGACATGGTCACACTCTACCTTCCTCGGGAAAAAAAGTTTCCAACATTGAAAACCCAACCAAGGGACCTCAGGGCGCTGAGAGCGAGACGCTCTGCCAGTATTCATATAACTAGGTTATAGGATAACCTTTCGTTATATATCATACTGGTCATCGCGTCTCGCTCCTGTCATTATGAGACGCGTGACCCGACAAGTGTACCCCCTGAGGGCCCGTAAGCCCCACTACCAGGGGGGAGGGGAGTCCCGTCCACCCGCCCGTCCTAGTGAAGGGGGGGCGGCAGTCAACTCCACCAAAGTGTGAAAAAAGAGGGAACCAGAGACCCCTAAAAACGCACAGCACAGACCCCCGTGGCACACACCCACACACCCCTGCTAACCCACCGAGAGGCGGGACGCAGGGGAGGTCCCAGACCTCAGAACCGCCTGGGAGACAGAACCCCCAGTCATGTCCATAAGGTAAAACCTAACGAAGGGACCCGGGGAGGACCAGGAGGCCGCAGCACAGATGTCCTCCACCGAGGCCCCCCCTAATAAGGCGGCAGAGGCCAGCCCAGCCAACGTGTAGCAAAGGGCAATGCCCTCGCACAACCAATGTGACAGGCGCTGCTTGGACAGTGTTTTACCAGCGCGAGGGCCACCGTAACAAACAAAGAGCTGATCGGTAGCCCTGAGATCCCGAGTCCGACTGAGGTAAACCCCCAAAGCCTGGACGGGACACGACAGGTGAAGGCTCGCCTCTAACCCATCAGCGTGAGGAGGCGTACTCCACCCTGTCTGTTGATATACGACGCTGTCGTCGTGTTGTCCGTCCTGACCAACACGTGCTCGCCCACTGAGTGGCCGAGTGGCCGAGCCGCTTGAGGACCAGAAGGACCGCCTTCAATTCCAACACATTGATGTGCAGTGCAGACCGGGCAGCATGGACCGTCCAGTTGCCCTCTACTGAGATAGAAAATAACTCGTATCCCCTGACGACGTAGAGGCTCCAGCGCGGTCTCTACGCACTTGGTGAATGTGCGGGGGGCCAGAGAGTAGCCGAACGGCAGCCTCTGGTATTCGTACGCCACACCCTGAAACAGGAAGCGAAGGAATTTCCTATGAGGAGGGAAGATCGGGATGTGAAAATACGCATCCTTCGGGTCTATGGAGGTGAACCAGTCTCCAACCCTGACGGAGCTAATCAGGTGTTTGACGGTCAACATCCTGAACCGCCTCGTCACAATCAGCCGATTGAACGCAGACAGATCCAGTATAGGTCTGACCCCCCCCGATTTCTTGGGCACCAGAAAATACCGGGAGTAAACGCCACACAACGCGTCCGTCCTTGGGACCACGACTATGGCTTGCTTCGCTAACAGAGATTGGATCTCGTCGGCCAGAGCTGTCACTGCTGCTGACCCTGACAACAAGGTCTGCACCAAACCTGAAAACGGAGGGTGGGGTCGTGCAAACTGCAACACAAGCCCCCGCCTCAACGTTCTCTCCATCCATCTCGACATATGGCACTGCTGTAGCCATATGTGATGGTACTCCCAAAGCGCACCCGCCGCCACTTGGCGCTGGTCCGCTAGGAACTGTAGATAGGCGGCCCGGTCCCACCCACTGTGCGTTGCCAACCCTGGACCCGCTAACCGCATGAGCAGGGAGTTTCGTGGAGTCGGGATATCAGACCCTGACACTACCCACAAGGCAATCTCACCCAAGGGGGGACCCCGACAGAAAGGACCGGTTTGATACGGGAGAAGCTGACATCATACTGGGTGACAAAAGCTCCCCCACTGAACACCTCGCCAGGATGGATTGCTGAGGAACTGTTCTACAGCTGGACATGCAAGGTGTGAGGCCCCCACACTGCCCGATAGGGTGGGTTCCTACACACCGTAGCCCTGCAGTGATATTACTACCACCCAAATCACGCGCGCCTGCCAGACCACTGCCGGTCTTCCGGGAGTGGGAGGCACTAACGTGATACCCGGCCTGGCGAAAGCGAGGTCGGGGAAACCTGCGCTGAGCCTCAAGAGGCCTCAAGCCCCCCTGCTGACAACCTTTGTAGTTGACAGACGTAACACCAGGCTCACCAATCGCAGACGCAGAACGCATGGCGAGGGAGCCACTTGACAGCACAACATTCTCACGGACAGACCCAGTTCTAGCCATCAACTAGGTGTCAGCCCCTGTCCCCATGAGAAGCGAAACGTGCGGCCGCTTGCGCTTCATTGAAGGCACACGACCCGCAACCAAAGGAAACAAATCAGAGTCCTTATCCCGCTGGTGTTGGGGTGGGGGGGGGTGACCGGAGAGCGAGCTAGACACAGCTAGACGGCGACGGTTTTTTAGAGCGTGCTCATCTAATGTAGCCGATCCCTCGGCCACCAAGGCTGTCGGCCTTGCGGTCACCTGTTTTCGTTGTGCCCAGGGTACCTCAGGCGGGGGAAACATGGCCGCTGGTCGAGGGCCTCGCCACAGTCGTTGACGAGGCCGTGCTCTCACCTCTGGCTGCATGGTGCGAGGCGGTGTGGGGCCCAGGTCAAATACCGCCCGTGTTTCCGCGGAAAGACAAAAGAGTCCCTCCGCGGAAAGAGGAGCCCTAAGGAGAAGAAACATTTCCTCCTCCCCAAGGGAAGACTGCTCCAACCAGAGATGCCTATGAATAAGAGTTGATAGCATCCTGATCCTCCCTGCGATTATAGCTTGCGAGTGAGTTAAGAGTTCTATAACCCCAAAAACATGCACAATGTTTTCGGCATCGGCTGGCCCTGCAGCCCCACTACCCGACACCAATGTGGACAGAAAAACAGTCAACTGAGCAATGACACTGGCCGCTGCTAAATTCCATCCTGTGGCGGTATAAACATCATCAGCCCATACCGCCACCTGCCGGGCCGACTCGCCCTCAGGCGTCGGCTTCCGGGTGGGACACCGTTCAACCCTGCCAGGGCAAAGGATCGATGCTACCTGGCTCTCAAGCCAGGGCACACCTGCCTTGCGCCCTGTTGTCAGCCCATTCACCCTCGATCCGCTGTCATGAGATGAGGAAACCCCAGGCCAGGCCCGATGCGCTGTTAGGATGTGCCGAGAAGATTCCAGGGGCTGGAAAATCTCCGGCGAAAACCCAACATTGGGCAATTTCTCTCTGCATTTCATAACAACTAGTTCATGGAGTGCACTGCAGCGTCCATGATGGAAACAAAAAAAGAGGAAGGGGGAGTGTGACCATGTCCGGTGTCTTATAGGAGGACACTGGGGCGGGGCCTGGTCAGGTGCATGGGTGCATTGTTTTGTTAATGAGCACAGTAGGTGCTGGAGATAAGAGATATCTCATTATGGCGAAGAGCGAGACGCGAGGCCAGTAATGCTATATAACTAGAATGCTAGTTATGTAAACTATAAAAACACAGCTAAACTGTCTCTCAGCACAGCATCAAATAGTGTATTGTTCTTATTAGTGTAGCTAGCTTATTTTTCTTAGGTTTCTGACAGTGATAGGTGGTCCCTCTTGCGTTTGCCTTTCACAGTCACATACTTGTCCATTTTCTTGCAAATTATTGACAAGACTGGAAGTACAGGGCCGGCAAAAGCTGGTAGGCCTGTCCTGGATCGAAGTTTTTTCAGAGGACTTTCCCTTGTAAGCTCAGACCCTACATCCACATCTTGAACTACAGAACACGGTGTGGCCCGTTTCTCAGCTGTGTCCAATCGCTTTTTTTTTGGATCCACTTATTCTCCTCCTGTTTTTTTCTGTGTTTTTCTCCCATCCCAATTTAGTCATTATGTCAATTCCCCCCTCCCCTTCCTGGCCGTTGCTCGTATGTGCCCCCCACTGGTCGGCCTAGGGAGCCCTGAAGTCTATCAGATGCTTCCTCCGAGACATAGGAGACAGCCAGCAGCACCTTTTCACCTGCCAGCGCGGACTCTCATTGGCGAGGTGTAACGTGTGGGAGGTCACACTACCCTTGCCATCTCCCTCCCTCGCTGTGCAGGCGCCCTGACCGACCTGTAGAAGTCGCTGTTTAAAACGACCAGAATACCACCCCACCGGCTTCCCTCCCGCTGACTCTGCCAATTGAGCCAGTATGATGGCCGGCCAAGCCGGAGGCAACGCTGACAGCCGGATTCGATACCAGTGTCTCTCGTGTTGGTGAGGAGCGCTTAGTCCGCTGCGCCACCCAGGCGGCCCTGTATCCAATCGCTTTTTGTCGATAAAATGCCTATAGCAAGTAGCGTGAAAACCAGCATTTCCAGGAACATTGGAAAACTCTATCTCTAACCAATGTTTATGTCTCCGCAATGGTATGATTCTCGCCTGGCAAGTTAATCCACCGTTCGACGCAGTTTGCCTTGTACACTTTCAGACGTGAGATGCATTATTTAGAAACCTTTTTGCGAACTTTAGAAGGTGTTTTTGTCCATTTTCGTCTTCTTCTGTACTCGTCGATATGTACTCCGTGGATTCCATGCTACACTGTTTACACACATTTGTTGTCGTCCATAACCAGGCAACAAAACGGCTGCTATTGGTCGAGTGCAAGACACGTGACAGAAGAGAACTCACACCACTTACATCAAATATAATTACGCGATGTTCAAAGTATCCATTTGCGAGGAAAGATCTAGTCCTGACTTTAAAAGTATAATTGCGAAAAGCCAGCAGGATTGTAGATGGAGAACTTTTTATTCCTAAATCTACACAAATAGATCTTTCACCCATAGTGAAATTGTGTGGTTCCCCAAGGTGGGAACGGGATGAAACGATAACGGGGTTCACCTTATGGCCTAAGTTGAGCTGGTATTATGTAATGGAAAAGGGCCATACATGGTGACCTTTGTTCCATCTTCCGGTCATTGTCCAGAGATTCAATTCTACTCCATGCAGAAGCTGACCCCACACAATACACACCCTCATTATCTAATGACTGATTTGTATAGAAACAACCAAGTATTAAACCATCCATTAGCCTAAAAGGCAGCTTCGGAAATGCACTGTATTTGTGCTTCATGTAAATCCAGATTCTATTTTCCAGGATTATCACAAGTCAATGAGGTCATCGCCACCCTCACAGTATTACTACGTCTCAATCCGGGAAATTATAGAAATCACTTGAGTGATCTCACTATCCGATTAAATCTTGCCTCCTCTTCCCCCTGTGGCACGGGAGCGCTGGCTGTCGTGATTATCAGCGCTGCCTTATGGAAAATCCTATTAGGAACTTGTTTGTGTTTGTTATGGGAATTTTTTGATTCAGCGTGTGTTGACATTTAACCTTTGAAACCTGTTTGGCGAACCTTCACAATGAGGTCACGTGAGTATCCGAGGGAGCAACAACATGCAGTGATGGGCCCGGACTGGCCATCGGGAGCACCGGGAGTTTTCCCGGTGGCCTGGCCGCGTGAATATTAAAGGCAACCAACTTGTGTTCGGCTTTTCTCTGATTGGCCGCGCCCCCCCCCCCGCCCCCACGCGCAGGCAAGCGCAGCCGTCCCACGTCCCAAATGAAATCCAAAGAGCAAGCGCGGCAGCGCGGCAGCGCGGCAGCGCGGGCAGCGTGAATATTAAAGGCAACCAACTTGTGTTCGGCTTTTCTCTGATTGGCCGCCCCCCCCCCCCCCCCCGCCCCCACGCGCAGGCAAGCGCAGCCGTCCCACGTCCCAAATTAAATCCAAAGAGCAAGCGCGGCAGCGCGGCAGCGCGGGCAACCAACTTGTGTAGTGTTGGGCTGCTGTTCCAACGCACTTGTGTTGGGCTGCGGTAGCAGTGGAGCGCTGCTGACTGATTATTATGTTTCGCGTTTTTAACAACCAACGGTAGATTCACTCGTCACTGTACATGTATAAACAAAGCCCATACAGTTATGAAATAATAAACACTGTTAGGACTCGCAATAATAAACACTGTTACGACTATCTGACTCTTAATAATAAACACTAGTGTTAGGACTATCTGACTCTTACTAATAAACACTGTGTTAGGACTATAAACACTGTTAGGACTATCTGACTCTTAATAATAAACACTGTTACAGTGTTAGGACTATCTCGAGTCACGCGTCACTACTGTAACTAGAAACTCTGGGTGTCACTGTACATCAGTAACGTTATTTCGTGTTTTTAACGTCAGCGGGGCGATGCGGTGGTTTGTCGCCGGCTTCCGTGCACCGCCGCCGGCTCTACTCGGTCCAGCTCCAGCAGCAGCGGCCGTTCCTCCGTTGTAGAACGAAGCCCTTCAATGACAGAGCTCTCATATTTTGCGAATGCATAAACTATGTCTTAAATTATGGCTATGTGTCTAATATGGCTGTCTCAAACACAAGGACCTCCTCCTCTCAAGAGCACCTGGGGGAGCCTCATGCGCATGCGCGGCTCTCTGCCGCGACTGCAGCGTCTCTCTTGTGTCTTGTCTCTCTTGTCTCTCTTGCCGCAAGGCCGCGTGCTAGTGGATTGGCTGAACGAAAAGCTGAACACAAGTTGGTTGCCTTTAATATTCACGCGGCCTGGCCTGCACAGATTAAAAAAAAATGTATATAAAAAGATATATATATATATATTTTATTTTTTTTATTATATTTTTTTTATTTTTTTTTGCCAGGTCATTGTTTCTAGTTGTGGCGGCGGCGCGGCGCGATAGTTAGATAACCTAGGTGGGTGGGGAACAACCAGGATTTCACTCTCTGCGACAGAGTTGGAGAACTATCTGACTCTCTCCCTCACGCAGATCACACACACACAATGGAGCCGTGCTGCCGCTTGTGATTGGTGGAGGCGGGACCAGGCGATACAACTGATTGACAGCGGAGGCGGCGAATGGAATGGCAGACGGCAGATATACAGATGCAGAATAACAGCCAGGCAATGAGCCAGGTAGTGAGGGACTCGGGAGAGATACAGTAGAGCGAAAGTCAATTAACGTTGATGTCAAGATAGACAGTGGAAGAAAGAGAAAGGGTGGAGGAGAGAGGGTTAAAACAAAGAAAAAGAAAGGCCCTTACAGGAGAGAGTGGTTAACTGTATTATAATAGTAAATAGAAAAATATGTTGTGCTCTTGCTTTTTTCTTTTTGAAGGTGGAGAGAGAAGCATTGCTAGTGCCACAACAGTTTTATTTGAGGTCCATAACAGTACATTGTACTAAGCAATTGTTGGCTCATTAGTTTGTGATTCACATGCACTAAAATTCACCAGAATGCAGGAAATTAAGTCTTTGTAACAAAAAAAAATCCTGGTGGGGGACCCCCAGACCCCCCGCTTAAAAAGTGGCCTGATTGGGGCTATATTTCGCGCTATATCTCCCGGTATGAATTATTTCCCCAGTCCGGCCCTGACTGAAGGTGACGGTTGCCGCGGCAAGTTGTTCGGCACATTTGGACACACGGCTTTGGCTGTTCATTTCATCTCTCGCCCCCCAACCGAGCTATCCACAGCACATGGTTGTAGGGCTCTCCTCTGGGCTCCGGGAGATAAGAATTGAGACTTAAATATCATGGCATGTCTAACTGCTTCACACAAACACTAACCCTTCCCTGACCCGACCGCTGTCTGAACCTCACCGCAGGCAACCGCTGCCCTCATGTACCATGTCTCCCTGCATGACACACCGCTGCTGAGGCCCGTTCACGTCCAGCAGACTTCAGGTGATGCTTTCATGTTAAATGAGAAGAATCAATTGAAGCACCGAGGCTCTCTTCCAGACAGTTGATATTTGGGGCACTGGCTACCCAGAGGGAGGCGTGGACTTGAAGGCTAGGCATCCTTTAACGAGACTGGTTGGTGTGTGTGTGTGAGAGCTGTTCTGCTCACCTTGTGTGATGATCTAAGGCTAGGCGTGCACGTGAATGCACATGTGCACACTAACACACATGCTCATTTAAGACACACATGCACACAGTGGATAACTTTGTGGGAGAGATGAGCGGTCACCCGGCCTTCACAAACGCACCCCGTTTGATCTGCTCCGCGCATTAAGCCACGGCACCTCAAAGCGGGCACGTCCTGACAGCTGTAGACATGACTCTCTCTCTCTCATCTCTCTTTCTCTCCCCTTCTCTTTCTCTCTCTCATCTCTCTCTCTCTCTTTCTCTCCCCTTCTTTCTCTCTCTCTCATCTCTTTCTCTCTCTCCCCCTCTCTCTCTCCCTCTCCCTCTCTTTCTCTGAAGTGCAGGATGACAGCCCAGTGGTGTCCGCAGCCTGCTGGTAGAGGAGGAGAGGATCAGCAGCATTATTGGAGGCCACTCTCCACGAATGAGTCAATCTCACACCAGGGTTATGACAATACAAAGAGCCCTCGAAGGCCTTTTCTCCACCATTAAAAGGCGTCACACTGCTCCTCCGAAGCTTTGAAATGCTGATATTGTTTTCAACAGGAGTTTCACTCCTCCTTCACTATGAAATCCCCGGAGGGTATCTGAGTCAATTCCAATGAGATCAAAATAAGTGTAACGAAAGGGCTCAATAATCATTGTTAAAATTAAGTAGCAATTTAGATGTAGTTGATTGTAATCATCAGTGCAGCTTTGCCACAGAGCGATGCCAGTGTAATGGGATCGGAGTGTGTTTATTTGGGACTTAATTACCTGTGTCTGGCTTAAGGGGGGCTATCGCGCGGAGGTCCGGCTAAGAGAGCCGCTGGCACTCTGTGGAAAAGCACCATTGATGGCATCTATCATCAGCTACTAATTATGCTGCCCGTGGGCCCTGGCGGGATCCGGTTTCAGCCCTGGGCTCCAGCCACCAAACACTTAGCATTCATATTTAATCACACCTCATTATACACACAACAATGTAGGAAACAGACAGAAGCCTTTACCTGATACGCCAGACAGACACACGGTCAACAGACACACGGTCAACAGACGCACAGAAAAGAAAATATCTCACACACACACACACACCGTCACCTGCAAACAGAAATGGTACCAACGCACCAACACGCCCCCTAGTCAGAGGTTTCAAAAGTCCTTGCCTGAAGTGACTCAATCCTTTGAAGTGAAGAAGTCCATTCCCTCAGCAACCCCCCCCCCCCCCCCTCTTTTGTGCTTTCTCAGCAAGTTGGGTCTTTCATGTGAGGTCCCTTTCGTTTGAGCAGTTTCTGGTTCAAAGAACAGCACAAGCATCAGGGTGGTTAATCCTTTATCCACACAACAACTGCAGGTTTGTTGCCGGGTTATCAGCTTAGAGTCAGCATGATGTCACAGTCTTCAAGTGTAAGTAGTCTGGTGTTGGACATCAAATATGACTTTGGTCTGCTCAGGCCACCTGGCCTTGTTATTGTCAGGCTGGAGGAGTGGAACAAATATGCAGAGGCAAGCACTTTGCTTATCTTATGAATCACCCAGAGCAGGGCCTTTATTCTCCTTTGATTAGGATTGGTGGTGAGTCCCCCACCCAGGGCTTTAAACTAAGGGTTTCCCTACATCCCAGCGATGATAGAAATTGCGTCTAGGAAGGATTTTAGGGACATTCCCAGGACAATGGATGAAAAAAGGCTGAGTTCATGTATAACCACATTCTTTGGATATGGGACAGTTCGTCTTTAGTTCGAGACAAATACAATTTGGGACATTTCCGGGGGAAGGAGAAAATAATACATTTTAAACACCGCCTCTCCCTCACCCCTCTCTCTTCCTCACCATTTCTCTCCCTCTCTTGTTGTCTCTCTCTATGTTTGTTTGTGTGTATGCTATTGTGTGTGCATTTGTCTGCGTATTCGAGCTGGCATTGTATTTGTGCATTTGTTTGTGAGATGGAGAATCAGTGACGGGCCAGCTGGACAGCTCCAGCTCTCTGCCAGGGCCTGGCAGACATGCCTCAGCGAGCCCTTTCAGGACCCGGTCCGAGCAATTTGTACTTACAGCGGCACGGATGATTATCCAGTACTTGTCATTCCAGCTCTAGGCCTCCAGCCAGCTGTAACCCGAGGTGCTCCTGAAAAATGCAGGAGCTATTAAACAAAAAACACTGCGATATCTCCTTTCTTCAAGCTGTGAATCAACACGTAGACCCAGTCACCCTGGCCTGATTTCTCCTTTGATGCTTTAATGAATCTGTGCACGTGCGATTCAAGTGGCGACAAAAGCTTGGGTGTGACACCCATGTGTCCTATCAGATCTCCACCGAATCTCACTCACATATCTAAATGAAAATAAAGTTATAAACATAATCAATACAGTCAGTGGCAGGGCATTCTGTCCCTTTTCAAATCAATAAAAACAGCCAATCCCACCAAATCCTGTAATCAATATGCACTCTTCTCTGGCCACAACTCCTCTATACAGCCAGAGTGGATTGAATCTTTTTTTCCTCACAACCAAAGAACCACATCATTGCCCATCCCCCTCCATTGACTTGTGTTGGCTTGTTATGTACAGTGTACTGCATGTCTTATTGTTTTGTTGAATATGTTTTGTATTATACCTGCTTGATGACTGTACAAGATTTTGTGGAAGGACCAGAAAATGTATTCATTTGTTCATTCATTATTCATTATTCATGCCTTCACTCATTCTCTCACTGAAATAAGCTTGGATAAGAGGATGCATTTGTTGTCTCCACCAGGCGATGCGATTATGTGTTTTGTTGGGTATGTCCGCCTTTGTGTCTGTGTATCCACAGCTAATCTCGCAAACTACAGAGCCGATTTGGATGAAGCGTTGCACATATACTGACAGCAGGCCACAGACGTGAATCCTCGAATATTTTTCTAATTGGTCAACGACCAATTCATTCATTTCTATCATTGTCCATTGTCCAATATTACATGCAGTATAAAGTTACACCTTTTGAACGCAAGAGAATGATACTACACAGCTCTCCCGTTTACAACATACTGTAGGGCCATAGTGAACCTATTGATGTTGATATACCTATTAAAAAGAATTCGAATTAAAATGTTCCCCAGCAAATCTCTTACAGTTACATCAATATTGTGCAGTCAGACAAATTATTCTACTCAACTGCCTGTTGCTCAGACCTAAGCAATGCAAATTGCAAATGCAAAGCAATGCAAATCACGTTAGCAATAACATGATGTAATGTTATTTGCTTTAATTTCACACATTCGACCTTAACTGTGGGATATATGCTGCCGGCAACTCATGGAAATCCCCACTCATATTGTTATGCTGCATTGGCCATAAAGCCACATTTTAAATCTGTGAACTCCACAGTTTTATGTAATCTTTTGGGACTTTACCGTAGCTGGTCAGAGCCCGAACCTGGTGGTTTGAGAGAAGTGTAAACAACAGAGTCATTTGACCCTGTGTGGGAACAGGTAATCAGAGAGTGACTTCACAGACACCCTCGGCTCCCCTTTCTCATCGCCATCACAGACGGGACGGAGGCCAGCAGAGAAAGTCATCAACAGTCACGTACACCAGCACCTCCCAACTCTCCCAAACACACACACACACACACACACACACACACACACACACACACACACACACACACACACACACACACACACACACACACACACACACACACACACACACACACACACACACACACACACACACAGACACACACACACACACACACACACACACACACACACACTATACTGTACACACTGTACTATGACACACAAAACAGTACTCCATACTATGACAAGAGCTATAGTAGACACAATAACAGGCGAGCATCAGGATATAATCCTCCTCCATCTTGAATGTGATCTTCACCCCCTTCATTATTAATCTCTATCAGTTTCAAATAATAGTCATATTATCATGGCCAGAATTAAAATGAGCAGGCGATGAAAACATGGCGAGCTACTGTAATGGAATATACACTGAAGGTGTCACAAGGTATAACCCCTGAATTATTCATTCAAGAGGAGCATGCGCCATAGAAGATCAACCATTCAATCCTGACCTGAGGCACTGAAATATTATCTGCAGAGGAACATCGTATCAGCTACCGAATGATTCTTAATGTATATTTCATTAACAATTTACACTCTATACTAGCCGGGAGGAGCTGAAAAAGTGTGTCAAGTATAAGCATGTGTGTGCGTGTATGCATATGGACTGCCTGCGGGCGAGGTGCGTGTACATGTGTATTGGCACGTGTGTGAGGGGAGGGGTCACTCCGTCCACCGTCTTATCCTGGCGGCCTGTCTCGTCAGGGCGGTAGACAGGAGGGGGTCACATGGGTGCACTGACCTCCAGGCTGCGTTATGTGAACCCCCCCCCCCCCCCCCGTGGGCCCAGATGAAGTCAGATTCCATAATCCTCGGAAAACAAAAGTGCTGTCAGACAGTCTGGACGTGTCATGGACAGCAGCAGCAGCAGTAGAATGCATGGGAGAATTCCACCACGCCCGGCCCTTGGTGCACATACAGCGCCCCACTTATGGGATATTGATGATGGAAAGACGCGCTGCTTTTTACAGTACTGTTAATGGCCTCTAAGTGTTGACCAAGGGAAATGGACTACGTATGTTCACAGGCGGCCAGACAGATTCCATTATGTTTTCAGATAAATAGGCTATATGCTCATTATGGTTGCACTCCATGCTGTATTGTAAGTGCTTCTTGACGATTGCTCTGCGAGTGTCTAATAACACAATCAATGCCCCGGCCTTCAAATCAACAACCTCTCATGGGATTGAAATGTATGATAAGTGTTTGGGTGCACGAGTGTCTTGTAGAATAAACAGTGTCTGGTATTTGCCTATATGAAAGGATTAAATAAATCTCTCTTTGATATCATTATCCTTCTCACGTGTGCAGTATGTAGGTTGTTACTGATCAACTTGCGTCGAGCACTTAGGGGCGTGTTCACAATGGCAATGGACTTTTATCCCACAGCTCACGTGTAATAATGACTAATACGCTTAGTTTTCCCGGCTGCTGTTGTTGATCTTGACCTTGTTGTGTTATACAGTAGTAATCAACCGCACCTAACGCTGACGCCAAACAATTCACGTTGGTTCTTCGGAACGTATCCAATACCGCCGGCGCTCGGCGAACGCCATAAAAGGCCATCGGACGGGAAGAGTGGCGTTAACCCTCCCCCTCGCTGAAATGTATATGTTACTGTCCTCTACTGTGGCCTGTTAGTCTGAGGATAACCATCTCCAGTGAACCGTAATGAGCATTATGAATGAGATCATCGCCCACTGTAATGCGCAGACGGGGACATGTGACTGACAGATAATGGAGAGAAGCCATGCCACGTTTGGTTTGCGGAAATGTTGGGCGGTAATGACTTGTCACAGAGGAACCCCACCCCCCCCCACCCGCTTGGGCAGCATGCCTTCGTATTGAACTCATCCTTTCCCTCCACTTCAGATGATGTCATTGCTTCTTTGTTTTTCCTTTGCGAATATTTAACCCAGATAAGCAAACGAAACGAACCAAAGGAGAGCAAGAGGCCCGTGAGGAGATGGGACAGAAGACAGACAGACAGACAGACAGACAGACAGACAGACAGACAGATAGACAGACAGACAGACAGACAGACAGACAGACAGACAGACAGACAGACAGACAGACAGACAGAC
The DNA here is from genome assembly GCF_963971535.1 of Notolepis coatsorum. Classification (NCBI taxonomy): domain Eukaryota; kingdom Metazoa; phylum Chordata; class Actinopteri; order Aulopiformes; family Paralepididae; genus Notolepis; species Notolepis coatsorum. The sequence continues at coordinate 33,170,989 of NC_140167.1, read as the reverse complement.
AGACAGATAGACAGACAGACAGACAGACAGACAGACAGACAGACAGACAGACAGACAGACAGATAGACAGACAGACAGACAGACAGACAGACAGACAGACAGACAGACAGACAGACAGACAGACAGATAGATAGACAGAGAGAATTTGACCAGTGCTTGACCACATTCCTGGCGTATGAGGTGACTGGGTGTCGACCGCCCCGAGAGGAATCCCTTTGATAGTGTTCCTATCTCCTCAGCAATCAATACGTAGCACCACGCTGATAAAAAAGAACTTGGCTCACTTCAAAGCACGCGCCTGCCACGATGAGGCGAGGGGGATCCGTAATAAAAATGTCAATTATTAATTGGGGGGAAGAGGTCCCCTTTCAAGTGAAAGAGAAATTAGATAATGGAAATCAAACGGCGTCTGTTATTGACCAAATTACCATCTTTAAGTTGTTAAAATTCTGTTTTTATTTCAGCGCTATTTTAAGCCTCTTCCCATCGTCTTCACACAAAGGCATTTTCTCATTTCACTAGAGACAATAAGGCGATGCACTTGCTTAGCACAGTCCATAGGCTGTTTTGAAAAGATGCATTCGTGCATCAATGATGACCCTCACTGGGGGGTGTTGGGCTGACTGAGATCATAACTCTCCGAAGAAAAGGTCATATGCATAACCTTCCTGCAATATTCATGCAACATCGTTCCACCGCTGCCTATGGGCGTGAACCTGTGACCCTCACCCTTAGATGACCCCTCCCATCTGTCTGTCACACACGAAAGCTACCGGTATGTATGCACTACATCCATATCCTGTGGCGTGCATTCTCATAATCACCTGAACTCTACGCACCTCTCTGTGGCACAGAATCAATAGCTTCCCACCAGACTCCTGGCTTTTGTTCTTTGATGTTTCGCCTTTCATTGAGTCAGGTGGCCACCTGGCCAGCAAAAGTTGTTTGATTTGGTTACAGCCGGGGCTCACTTTTGAAATGCATGTCTTTTTTTCCGATTAATCTTGTCAAAAGCCATGATTTATTGATTGGGATGCGTGGGATAATCAAGCAGAAAATAGAGGTCAGAGGTTGGGATTGCAGTGCACTTAACGGTCTCTCAAGCGTGCCGGTATCAGAGCCGGCATAGAGGTCCATCGTATACATCCCTCACAGGCCACTGGAATGTTTAAATATTCATGGCTAAAGACCCTCCTCAACATATGGATTAACATTCATATTTTATGTTGCTGGTCCCATATGGCGGACCGTTCGCACCAACAGGCTTCACAATGAAAACATCTCCTGTATCCCCTCTCTCTCTCTCTCTCTCTCTCTCTCTCTCTCTCTCTCTCTCTCTCTCTCTCTCTCTCTCTCTCTCTCTCTCTCTCTCTCTCTCTCTCTCTCTCTCTCCTTGCCCTTTCACTTTGCCCATAGGCAACCAGCCGGCACTCGCCTCCCCACTGCAGCCAGGAACAGAGGCATATCATAAGCACTAATGAACCTGTGGCAGCGTATCGGGGTCATCCTTTCCCCGAGAAGTTCACATGAAAGCGTGTTTTATTGATTTCTCATACCGGGCAAATGTGCTGTGAAGTTTGCCTCTCCTCCCACCTCAAGCCTTCCACCCCCGACGTCTGCTTGGCAGAGGGGCTGGCTGAACTCGGTGGGGGGGTCACGGTTGTTTACTTTAGTCCAACCGGTCAAATAAACGAGGCTCGACAACACCATCACCACAATCACTGAGGCGTTATAAAGTCTTTGACTTTTCACATTGAATATTAATCCCTCTTTCCCGTGAGAATGAGGAGCTTGTGTACATAATATATAGAGCTAAATTTAGGTCTAACAATCTCAAAGTGTCTGATCTTAAGAGACAAATCCTTCCAGTAAACCCCGGAAGCCTTCAGAATCCTCATTAATGTATTTAGTAGTGGATTTGTGCATTATTTACGTCTGCCAAGGAAGTTATGTTTTCGACCCCTGTCGGTTGCCTGTCTGTCTGTTCGTGAACAAGAAATTATGGCTGGATTGCCATAGAATTAGCTGTGAGCATAATTTTTTTTGACCCCATGACCTTTCCTCCAGCACCACCATCAGGCCAAACTTTCAATGTTGAAAGGAGTGTATCTCCTGTAGGCTTGCCGTGGTAGTTGGTGATACCGGTGTTACTCTGTGTTCAGGCTCCACCGAGTACATTACTTGCCTACCGTCCGCACTGGTGTATGTTTTTTTTTTTATAGAACTAAAACCCATTTCATAAATTTTTCAGTACACACATACAAATAAAAAACTCCTGTCACTGACTGCGGGCAGTGCATGCACATGTACATGTACATGCACATACACATACACATACACACACACACACACACACACACACACACACCACATTTTCTTCGGAGCGGCTCCGACACAGAGTGCGGGCAGCACACACACACACGTACACACACACATGTACACACACACACACATTCACACATCACACACACACACACACGACATATTCTTCGGAGTGGCTCCGACACAGAGTGCGGGCAGCGCACACACACACACACACACACACACACACACACACACACACACACACACACACACACACACACACACACACACACACACACACACACACACACACACACACACACACACACACACACACACACACACACATCACACATCACACATCACACATCACACACACACACACCACACACACCACATATTCTTCGGAGTGGCTCCGACACAGAGTGCGCGCAGCACACACACACACACATGTACACACACACACACACACACACACACATTCCCCGCTCCCTTCTGTTCTTTCCAATACTAAATAAACCTTGCTGTTATCCCTCTTTCCTTTACTGTTTCAGTAACGAACCAAGGGTGCTAAATGTGTTATCAAGCATGTAAATCAGACTACATTATAAACTGAATGTGCCCGACAGCAGCTATTTTTAGGTTTCACTTTCAAAGGAGTATTTAGATTAAACCCTGCAGCAGCGAAAGCTTGACAGGAGAGGAGCTGAGGACCAGTCCAGACCAGCAAAAGTATGTTTGCCCAATGTTACCTCGTTCCGTCCATCAATGAAGAGATAAACGTTGGTTTCTTTTTTAATTAGAACCTGTGATAGAAATAGTATCATGTCATTATAGATCTGTGTTGAAATACATATTCTATCTCTGATAGAAGTGTGGAGCCATAACATAGGCTATAGAGCCAATCTTGTTATTCATTCTCTAACTGGGGCATAATTCTTGTTTACCTTTTCTGTCATATCTGGTGGTATCTCATGTACGTCATTTCGATTATGTATTTAATCTAAGTTCTGACCAGAGCTCTTTGTCACTTTCTGGTCAGACGCTTGTGTGTCTCTGATGATAAACTGATCACGGTCACTTTCTGGTCAGACGCTCGTGTGTCTCTGATGATAAACTGATCACGGTCACTTTCTGGTCAGACGCTCGTGTGTCTCTGATGATAAACTGATCACAGTCACTTTCTGGTCAGACGCTCGTGTGTCTCTGATGATAAACTGATCACGGTCACTTTCTGGTCAGACGCTCGTGTGTCTCTGATGATGAACTGATCACGGTCACTTTCTGGTCAGACGCTCGTGTGTCTCTGATGATGAACTGATCACGGTCACTTTCTGGTCAGACGCTCGTGTGTATCTGATGATGAACTGATCACGGTCACTTTCTGGTCAGACGCTCGTGTGCCTCTGATGATAAACTGATCTCTGTGGAAATAAGACTATGTTCTATATTTTTATAAAAACTGACTTACTTTCTACAGTTCACTGCCATGGCTCATTTGAATATTCTACAACAAACCTAACGTCAACTCTGTCTGTCCAATAAATGGATACTGATAATTGAAAATGTATTAAAAACAGATCTAGATGGACAGACACAGTGGATCAATGTAAGCTCTCTACAGATATTGAGCATCATTTTGTAAAATGTCCGATGTCACCGGTAATACCGGTGTTGTGAGTTTATTATTAGTCATGGGAAATTCCACATCCCTAATCTCCTGACCCAGAGATGCAGCTCCAAAATTTTCCAAATGCAGTTCCACAACAAATTTGCCTACTGTATGAAATCCAACATGTCGGATTGTTTTCACCATTAGCTTTGTTTTTAAATCACCTGCTCCCCTTCCCTTCCTCCTAGACTCATAGCGGTGCTATTCTCACAAAACTAAAAACATGAACTTGACAACTTGTTCAATTGATACTGCTGGTATCAATATTTAGATAGGTGATAAACCATGGCAATAATAGAGAACTCTCATTTCTATCATCTACCCAGTAGAATGTTGAGTGTGAAAGTGAATCGTGGAGATAGTTAAGCCTTGGTGGAGGTCTGCACTCTACTGAGTACACTGTTCTAGTCATATCATGGGAATCACACGATGGAGATAATTACGCTAAGTTCGTTTGTAGAACAATGAGAGGTTTAACCCAGTGGTGGGGCTCAGGAGGAGGTGTACAGGACTCTCCCTCTTCCTACTAGCCACCAACTCTGTTCCTTTGACCGGCTAATGTGCAGACTGGGATTCTCTGGGACCCAGTGGGGATCCCCCAGGCCACCTGCAGCTGTGGACAAGCCAAGAGGAACGGCATCACCTTTGACAAAAGAACCTCTTTAGGGTCAAGCTGTGAGCCTTATTTATGTCCCTCCCAGTGGCCTGGACAGGCCTGTTTCCCAAGGGAGAGTGGGGGGGGGGCTTTTCCACCATGACCTCCACTAATAGGCACGTCAAGAGAGGAAGCACACTAAAAAAGAGTATAAAGATTTAGCAAGGATTTCATGAATGGACCCAATCTAGAATAATTTCAGTTTATATTGTGATGAACATCCGTGACTGGAAGGCATCATGTATTTTGTGAATGTGAGCTAATGTTAGCTAACAACCCTGTGACTGAGGTTGGTGGTAAGGGTGGAAAGTATCTAAGTACTTTTACTCAAGTAATGTAGGTGACTTTGCAATTTACTTCACTTTCTATTTTGGGGAAGTACATTTCAAAGCAAATATCTTACTTTTATATTATGCCTCGATTAGATTAGATTAGATTATATTCAAATGTATTGTCATTATACAGCACAAGTACAGTACAACCAAGATAAGTTTGGCATCCAACCAGAGTGCAAATGTAACAGTAAAGTGCAATGTATAATTTATAAAATATATAAATTAGTACTACTGAGTAATAGTGCTAATCAGATGTCTGTAGTTTTAGTATTAATATGCACAGTAATACAGGTATAAAGACACTATGGTAGCAAGTAATACTAGCCAGCAGTGTAAATAGTAAGAGTAGGTAAGAGATATGTACAAATATAGATATAGTATCTACAGATATGTAAAAGGGATTATGCATTTTTACAGACAGATGTGGATAGATGGTAAGAATAAATATATGTATACAGTATATACAGCATTATTGTACATGCTATCATACAGAGTGAAATAGGTTATATGCAGGTGTATAGGTAGATATATAGAAGAGGTATATAGAATTACAGCTCAATGAAATGATAAGGTAGCAGTCCATATGAGACAAGGTATTGCTTTTTTTATCTACATAATCTTATGGAGCTGTAATTAAAGGTGCTATAGATAACATTTGTATGTAGACTAATGTTTTTTTTTTTTAAATATATATATATATATATACATTCACAGAGCTTTTAGAAAGGTGCACAATAAAAGTATTGCTTTTCCCCCAAAGAAATTATTGATTTATGAATATGAATGTATCATTTAAAAAACTTTGGCGGGTCCAAAATGAATGTTGTTATTTACATGTTGCATGTATGTATACCTTCCCTACTTCCCATTTTCCCACGTGGAATGCACCTGATTAGGAGTGGGGGGGGGGGGTTGGGTAGGAGGGGTGGGTGGGGGACACTGTACACCTGTACAAACAAACACTGTACATTGGATTATTGACAAGACCATACTTGGTAATTTACTGTACATTGGAGGGGGTTGTGTTCGGACATTTACAGGGGCCAGTTTCGAGTTGCAGTCTCCCTTAGGTGTTTTTTGAGAGTGTTTTTGAAAGTGGGTAGTGATTCACATTCCTTTACAGCTTTGGGTAGGGCGTTCCACATTGATGTGGCATAATTGCGAAACGTGTTTAGTCCCTTGTTTGAGCCGAATCTGGGTTTAACATGATTTGTGGAGCTCCCTCTGGTGTTGTGATCGTGGTATTCACTGACCTTTGGGAAGTATTTTGTCATGTACATGGGTACCTTGGTTGTGTAGTGTATCTTGTAGACCAGGCCCATTGCAAGTTGCTGTACTCTGTCGTCTACTCTAAGCCATCCTAGGTTGTCAAAGTGGGCAGGGGTGAGGTGGGTTCTAGGAGTAAGGTCAAGCAGTAGTCTGACCAGTTTGTTTTGAGATGTTTGTAATTTTGTTTTTAGCGCCTTTGAGGTGCTTTGGTACCATGAGGTGCAAGCATAGTCGTAGTACCCTGGATAAACATCCTGCTAGTTGAGACATGCTGGTGCTCTAGTGGGACATCTAGTGGCTCAATATTATCGATAGCACCTTTAACACAACACAACGATTCAATGTCCCCGATGACATCACTGGTGGCCATATTCAAACTCATTTACTCTCAGTAACTGTCAAACTAACTGAATGTGAGCAAAACGGTTTTTGGATGTGTGTGATATGTGCAAAATAAATCGGCATAGTTTTTTGGTGAAGTGCCCCTTTAACGCATCAAAGATGGAATACATCTTCCTAACAAACTGATGATGAAGTACTGTAAGTATGACCTAGGCCTACTTTAATCCTTTGGTATAATTCTGATTGTAGGAAAAATTTACTTTTACCACAGCATTATAGGTAGGTATATTATACCTTAATTAAAAAAAATTATTTGGCCTAATAATTCCACCACTGGTGGACCACCACAGGGGGACAGGCATCTAGCAGGTTTCTGGTGTCCCACAGAGGGACAGGCATCTAGCAGGTGTCTGCATGGTGTCCCACAGGGGGACAGACATCTAGCAGGTTTCTGGTGTCCCACAGAGGGACAGGCATCTAGCAGGTGTCTGGTGTCCCACAGAGGGACAGGCATCTAGCAGGTGTCTGGTGTCCCACAGAGGGACAGGCATCTAGCAGGTGTCTGCATGGTGTCCCACAGAGGGACAGGCATCTAGCAGGTGTCTGGTGTCCCACAGAGGGACAGACATCTAGCAGGTGTCTGGTGTCCCACAGAGGGACAGGCATCTAGCAGGTGTCTAGTGTCCCACAGAGGGACAGGCATCTAGCAGGTGTCTGGTGTCCCACAGAGGGACAGGCATCTAGCAGGTGTCTGCATGGTGTCCCACAGAGGGACAGGCATCTAGCAGGTGTCTGGTGTCCCACAGGGGGACAGTTATCTAGCAGGTTTCTGGTGTCCCACAGAGGGACAGGCATCTAGCAGGTGTCTGGTGTCCCACAGAGGGACAGGCATCTAGCAGGTTTCTGGTGTCCCACAGAGGGACAGGCATCTAGCAGGTGTCTGGTGTCCCACAGGGGGACAGGCATCTAGCAGGTGTCTGGTGTCCCACAGGGGGACAGGCATCTAGCAGGTGTCTGGTGTCCCACAGAGGGACAGGCATCTAGCAGGTGTCTGGTGTCCCACAGGGGGACAGGCATCTAGCAGGTGTCTGGTGTCCCACAGGGGGACAGACATCTAGCAGGTGTCTGGTGTCCCACAGGGGGACAGGCATCTAGCAGGTGTCTGGTGTCCCACAGAGGGACAGGCATCTAGCAGGTGTCTGGTGTCCCACAGGGGGACAGGCATCTAGCAGGTTTCTGGTGTCCCACAGAGGGACAGACATCTAGCAGGTGTCTGGTGTCCCACAGAGGGACAGGCATCTAGCAGGTGTCTGGTGTCCCAGAGGGGGACAGGCATCTAGCAGGTGTCTGGTGTCCCACAGGGGGACAGGCATCTAGCAGGTGTCTGGTGTCCCACAGAGGGACAGGCATCTAGCAGGTGTCTGGTGTCCCACAGGGGGACAGGCATCTAGCAGGTGTCTGGTGTCCCACAGGGGGACAGGCATCTAGCAGGTTTCTGGTGTCCCACAGAGGGACAGACATCTAGCAGGTGTCTGGTGTCCCACAGAGGGGCAGGCATCTAGCAGGTGTCTGGTGTCCCACAGAGGGACAGGCATCTAGCAGGTGTCTGGTGTCCCACAGAGGGACAGGCATCTAGCAGGTTTCTGGTGTCCCACAGGGGGACAGGCATCTAGCAGGTTTCTGGTGTCCCACAGAGGGACAGGCATCTGTCCCATCCTTCCACCCCACTGGCCCACCGACTCTGTGCCAGGCACGGATGCCCAGAACAAGCGGCAGTCAGACAGACAAATCAAGTTGCTGACAGCCTTGCAGACAGCCGGCAGACAGACCGCCAACCCAATACCTCAACATGAGGGCATGATGTCACGCTGCTGCCTGTCTGAGCTCGACAGCGTTGGCACTTCCCGGTCAATACCACCGCTATTAACAGAGCCGCCTGAAAGAAATGACCTGCTTGAAAGACTGAGACAAAACCACAAAGTACTCGTATTATCCCGTTTATAAAGAGCCACTCTACCCACAGAAAAGCGTAGCGTTTCAATCAAACAGCCGCAAAGTATTTACTCGGACCGCACATTCGTAACACGACCCCCTTTGAGATACACAAATGATGAAATCCTCGCTTAATAATGAAAGGAGATATGTAGGCGTCTGCTCCTCTGCTCCTCTGACTTCACCGAGGGGGTATGTTGAAGACACTGATTGGAGGGGGGGGGGGGGTGTCATGTGTTGGTTCTAGAACGAAATCATCACTGTGAAATTTGGGGAGGGGGGAGCAGAAGGGTTGGTGTGCATGGGCTGGTATTTCAGTATTTTTCTATTCTCTTCTGACTTTGATTCGGGAAATACATAATCCTCTTTGAAGGAGAGAACCATTTCACATTTAGATGAGACTGAACACAGAAGAGCGTCAAATGCCCATTTACAAACAAATCAGTTGCTCGCCTCTCAGTCTTTCTCACTTTACATTAAAGTATGAATGAATGAATGAATGATCATTACATTTATATAGCGCTTTTCTAGACACTTCAAAGTGCTCCCCACACAATGTAGGGTGGAAATTGCCTCCTTCACCACCACTGGTAGCACCCAACCTTGGGGTATACCCAGGCTCAATGGGTGCCATACACAGGCACCAGACACACATCACACTACACAATGTAACATCTGTAATGTACTGCATATTGTTTAATTGTTTTAGTTTTGCTCTGGTGTTTGGATTGGCCACACCTCAGGGTCTGCCAAGAGAGGTCTGGAGAAATTCACAGTAGAAGATGCTACTAGACTCCAACCATAAAGGTCGCTGTTTGGCGGCATTACAGATTCTACCTTTAAAGTAAAACTTTGAGACAGAGGCACTTTAAAGGTTTTATTGATAATATTAGTATGTAGAAAAATATTAAAAACATCCACAGAGCTTTTAGAAAGGTGTGGACTAAAAGTATTGCAAAAGATATTATGATTGTGAATTAATATTTTTTTTAATGTTGTCAGGTCCAAAATTAATGTTTTGCAAATCGCCACTGAGTGAACTGAGCTGTCTATCACATACAATTAGTGCTGATTTCAATGGTGAAATCCGTTGAAAGTAGTGAAAATAGCAACGATTTCTCAAACCGGACGTCTTAAACACGTAAACCGGAAGTCTCATTCGCTCTCATTTGCTGCATGTTATCTATAGCACCTTTTAACCTCTCCGTGATCTGTTTGTCTTTCTCTTTTCACGTTTATGTGAAACTTCAAGACAGAAAGAGCTTTAACCTAACGTTGCCCATTCACCAATTACCCCCCCCCCCCCCCCCGACCATTCCATGATCTGTTAGTCTTTCTGGCTTCACGAGCGCTCTATTCTTAGCAGGCCTCCTAATGACCCATCATCATCACCACTCCTACTTCCACATTCCCTTCCTTTTATCCCTCAGTTTCTCTCGCTCCTCTGTGACTCATCCCCTGAGTTCACACCTCCATTGTGATGCGGCTCAAAGGGTCTGTAATGGTGGCCCTCCCAGCCTCTTCACACCTCAGTGTTGAACCCCCTGCCCTGCACCCGGCAGGGGATTAACTGACCAGCGCCTGCCCCCCTGCTGTCTCAAGCCTGGTTCTCTCACTCCTGACCTCGCTCCCATTTCAACACCTCTCCTCCCTGTGCCACCTGGCCCTCCTTCCCCTTGGCCCCGGCCCTCTTTATCCAGGGTGGCTTCTGTACCAGAGGTACCGGCCTGCAGGGGAGGGCTTGTGAGTCACCTGAGTGATCGGCAGCCCGATCTCACTTAAAATAAATAAAGTACTAATCGACCGCAGGAAAAATGTACATCATGTTGTACGTCATGTTATAGCCATAAGTAATATATTGACATATGACAATTATGTATTTGACGTATAACCTTAACCACATTTACCACAGTTACCTTAAACTAACCATAACCATAACCCTAACCCTAACCGTAACCCTTAGTGGTGTGAGCACTCGTCCGTGACCATAATCATTGTAATAAAAATATATTACTTATATTAATATATATTACTTATGGCTATAGGATAATGGACATTATGTGCCTTTTTTCCTGTGCTCGATTAGTACTTTGTTTATATTTTCTGATGAGACCATGTTGACAAGGGAGACCCCCCCCTTGCATGTGGCTGCAGACTGGTGATGTCATTTGCATGTGGCTGCAGACTGGTGATGTCATGGTGTGACACCCAGCGAGGATACACCACACAGACTGGTGATGTCATGGTGTGACACCCAGTGAGGATACACCACACAGACTGGTGATGTCATGGCGTGAATACGCCACATTGACTGGTGATGTCATGGCGTGACACCCCTGAGGATGCACCACACAGACTGGTGATGTCATGGCGTGACACAAGGATACGCCACACAGACTGGTGATGTCATGGCGGTGTCCGTCATGTTGACCGAATCATAAAAATAGGAAGGCTTGATGGTCATGACCAAGTTCATTACCTTGACCTACCTCAGCTATATTCATTGTACCATATAGGTTGAACCGCGCCCACACATGGTAAACATCTTGAGTCATGGTGCGTTAGCCCAAGGCGAGCCAGCCTCCCCCACCTCCAACCAAGGTGACCTCTGCAGGGGCCTCTTGTAACTCTAGGACAGATGACGACTGCAAAATCTGCTGACCACAGGGACTTTCCACAGCTAATAGGTGGTTAGCTCCCCCCTTTGTTTACCTTGTTTGTTTGTTACAGAGGTCTGGGAGACACTGTGTCCAGTGTATAGGGTGCCACGCTGTGACCTTGTAAGAGAGAAACCATGAAAGATTAATGCGAGAAATCTGACCGCCTCTTTTTGTTTCGCAAATTTTAAAAGCACTCCGGGTCATAAATTATATTCACACCCACGTTATTTATTTATTTATTTTTCTTCATTCCCGCTCTTTATCATGTTCTCTCCTCTCAGACATGATGTGGTTGCGCGGGAGGACAGGGATATAGGCAGGGGTTGTGGTTATGGATAGGTAACCGGAGCCAAGTTACAGCAAACTGATTTATGTCTGGATTGTGCGCAAATGTGGAGTATTTCAGCCACATGCCGATCAGGTTTTACAGTGGGGCAGTAAAGCAATCAGTGAGCTCACCACACCGCCACATCAATCATAGCTTTGCGGGCTGAGACACACACACACACACACACACACACACACACACACACACACACACACACACACACACACACACACACACACACACACACACACACACACACACACACACACACACACACACACACACACACACACACACACACACACACACACACACACACACACACACACACACACACACACACACACACACACACACACACACACACACACACACACACACACACACACACACACACACACACACACACACACACACACACACACACACACACACACACACACACACACACACACACACACACACACACACACACACACACACACACACACACACACACACACACACACACACACACACACACACACACACACACATACACACACACATACACTCTCATCAGGGTGGTAAACCAAGAGCCAGGAAGCCTAGTAGACGGCATAACCCCTGGGTCACATTAACTGTCACTAAGTTCTTTGTGATATGATAGGTGATGGTGTAGCCTGTGGCAACATTATATTTATATTTGTGTAGCATTCTAGCTGAGATGTAATTTATTATCATGTTTGGTGGTTGGTTTGCATGTCCTGGGCTGTGGTTCTTGCCCATGGCTCTTAACACATTGATTGCCAGCCTTGCGGAGCGCTAAACGCCTCCGTATGCCAGCGTCCACTTCAATGATAGAGCGCTCATATTTGCAAACGCATAAACTATGTCTTAAATTATGGCTATGTGTCTAATCTGGCCGTCGCTTATCAATGACTTGTTTGCAGTCAACATTGTCGAAACGGATTGTTTTTTAATCGGTTAACTTCCATTTGATACCATTTTGAAAAACGCTCGTTTTTTTTTAAGTTTCAGGAAAATATAAAGATTCTGTGATAATCGCCCTTTACTGGAATATTCTGGAATACACAAAAAACATTCACATTTTCTGCCTATTTATGAATCGTTTTCAAATAAACGCTAGATTATCGATAGTATATGTGTACTTATGCACGCTATAGAAGCGAGCTGAAAAATCGATTCTCTCATTTCCTGATCAGCACACACACGCACACACACACACACATAGGGCACACGTTGATATCTCTGTGAAAAAAATTCTGATTATCCTAAGACTGTTAAAATAGATTCCTTCCCTCAGATCAGATGTTCTCCAAAAAGATTATTCCAATTCCTGATCGCCATTCCAAATATCGATTGCGTTTATTGATCCAACGCTGGGTACTGGAAATATGTATTTCACACTGTTTTGGGGCTGGCAATGAATCCGATCCTCTCGGGTGTCTTGTCTGAGAATTCAAATGAGGAAGCTGGATTTCCCCCCCCCCCCATGTGTTTCATTCAATCCATTCCAAAGGGGTGCAGTACAGCAGGGAGAGACGATAGGGGGTGGTATTTTCCCAATGTAGCTCAGAGAGAGTTTGCAGCACTAACGTGAGACTAGATTGATGAAATATGAATTCAAATCGCTAATAAAAAAAAAAGCAAGATTTATCGTCGCTGGCACTCAACGGTCGGCATGAACTAACGATAAATCTCGTCGCTGGCACTCAATGTGTTAAGGCCGAGATATGCTTCAACATCTGCAACGTGTGGGTTGCAGTACACCACCGAACCACTAGGTGACTCAAGTCAAGTTCAAGTTCAAGTTTCTTTATTAGTTTTCATACAGAAGTACAGAATACTTTTATACAAAATGCTTCTTTCTGTTACGCTCCAGGGACTGTGCTAGTCAAAAATAGATAAGTATAAAATAAGTATAGCAGTATAAAATAGAAGTCAAGTACGTAGACAAAAGTGTTCAGTATATACATATATAAAATGTACAATGCAGAGTAGAAGTAACTGAGTTACAATACAATATACTATACAGTACAAAGCAGAAATGGGATGAGGTACAATTTACAGTAAGGTGTAATGAGGTATGGGTTGTAGTGCAAATTCTTTACCAATAAATATAAAGTGTGTTTAGTGTTCTAAAGTGGGTAAAGTGGGTGCTGCAGTGAGTTGTTTGTTTAAAGTGAGTGTGTGAGTGTGGATGTGTGTGCTGTGAGTGCATTTGATGGTGGTTACATAGTGTTATTGTTCGTTGAGCATCCTGATGGCCTGGGGATAGAAGCTTCTTCTGAGTCTCTCTGTGCTTGCCATGAGACTCCGGTATCGCTTGCCTGACCGCAGCAGTTCAAAGAGGCAGTTGTTTGGGTGGCTGGAGTCTTTGATAATTCTCTTAGCCTTACCCATGCACCGCTTGTTGTAAATGCCCTGGAGAGTGGGAAGCCCCCCTCCAATTGTGTGTTCGGCTGAACGGGCCACTCTCTGTAGTCTGCTACGGTCTTGTGCGGTGCTATTCCCAAACCAGGAGGTGATATTGCCAGTCTGGATGCTCTCTATTGTGCACGAGTAGAAGTTCTTAAGGATCTTCTGACTGACTTGGAACTTCCTTAGGCTCCTGAGGAAGTAGAGGCGTTGCCGTGCCTTCTTCACAACACTGTCAATGTGTGTGGTCCATGTCAAGTCCTCGGATATGTGGACTCTGAGGTACTTGAAACTGTTCACTCTCTCAACCGGTGCCCCGTCGATGCTGAGGGGGCTGTAGTCCCTGACCCCCAACCTCCTGAAGTCCACAATCATCTCTTTTGTTTCGCTGACGTTCAGGGAGAGGCAGTTCTTCTGACACCACTGCAACAGATTCTCTACCTCTTCCAGGTAGGCCCTCTCGTCGTTGGCAGAGATCAGGCCCACCACTACTGTGTCATCAGCAAATTTGATGATTGTGTTGTTGTTCCGCTGTGCCACACAGTCATGTGTGTACAGGGAGTAGAGGAGGGGACTCAGAACAAAGCCCTGGGGGGCCCCTATGTTGAGCATGATGGATGAGGAGGTGCAGTTGCCTGCTCTTACCACCTGGGGTCTACCCGTCAGGAAGTCCAAGACCCACTGGCAGAGGTCATAGTTCAAGCCCAGGTCCCTGAGCTTGGCTATGAGTTTGGAGGGGACTATGGTATTGAATGCTGAGCTGTAGTCAATGAACAGCATTCTCACATAGTTCCCCTGCCTCTTGTCTTAAGTCAAGAGTCAAGTCAAGAGTTTTATTTGTCACGGCATACAAGTATACAGTGAAATGCGGGGGGTCTTGCCCGCAACGATTGTGCATAATACAATAATACAATAATAAGAATCCAATAGGATGAGAATGCGACATTTGTGCAATAATACAAGTAATAAGAGTAAAGACATATCAGGTATATGTACATGAGTTTTACAAAAGCATGGTAAGACATGCTAGGTCCTGTGATAGTGCAATACACTGTTAGCTACGGATGAGGCACTGGGTCTTATGTACACTACTATACAATGCTATTCTATACAATCTACAGTTATACTATGTGTCCTTATGCTAGCTTGCTATCCTTCTGTTTACTATACAAGAACCACTCCCGTTCTTGTTTTTTTTTAAAGTGACCTTTCACTGTGTAAAGTGACCATAAGTGTGAGCGTTTGCAGCATGTGTGTGTGTGTGTTCATGTTAAAGTGACTGCTAGTGTGTGGGCGTATACAGTGTGTGTGTGTTGTGTGTGTGCTCATGTGTGCTTGTGTGTGGAGAGTTCAGTGTTCAAGACTCTGATGGCCTGGGGGAAGAAGCTGAGCCGAAGTCTCTCTGTCCTAGTTGCTGGTGTTCGCAGGCGTTTGCCTGACCGGAGCAGCTTGAACAGGCTGTTGTTGTGGTGGTGATGGTCTTTCATTATTCTGCAGGCTCTGGATTTGCACCTCTTGTTATTATAAGACCTGCAGGGGTGGTAGTGCAATACCCGTGGTACGCTCAGCTGAGCGTACCACTTTCTGTAGGGCCTTCTTGTCCTGTGCCGTGCTGTTTCCATACCAGGCAGTGATGTTTCCAGTCAAGATGCTCTCTACAGCTCTGGAGTAGAAGGACTGGAGTATCTTCCCAGATACTCTGAACTTCCTTAACGGTCTCGGGTGGTAGAGGCGCTGCTTCGCCTTCTTTACGAGTCTATGTGTGTTGTCCATGTAAGATTCTCTGAGATGTGGACCCCCAGGTACTTGAAGCTGCTCACCCTGTCCACGGTAGCCCTGTTTATACTCAGTGGTGTGTGTGTCCCCTGCTGTGTTCTCCTAAAATCCACGATCAGCTCCTTGGTTTTACCAATGTTCAGGAGCAGGCTGTTGTCCTGGCACCAGCGTTTCAGTACCTCAACCTCCTCCCGGTAGGCCTTCTCATCGTTGTCAGAGATCAGCCCCACCACCACTGTGTCGTCTGCAAACTTCACTATGGAGTTGGAGCTGAACTTGGCCACACAGTCATGTGTATATAGTGAATACAGCAGGGGGCTCAGGACACAGCCCTGGGGGGACCCGATACTCAGGGTGATGGTGTTGGAGGTCTGACCCCCCACCCTGACCGCCTGGGGCCTCTCACTCAGAAAGTCCAGTATCCAGGCGCTCAGAGCGGAGCTCAGACCCAGCTCGATCAGCTTGTCCACCAGTCTGGTGGGGACTATGGTGTTGAACGCTGAGCTATAGTCAATGAACAACAGTCTCACATAGCCCCCCTTCTGGCAGTCTAGGTGAGAGAGGGTGCTGTGCAGTACTTGGGAGACTGCATCGTCAGTGGACCTGTTTGGCCTGTATGCAAATTGCATAGGGTCCATATCGCTGGGGAGGGAGGCACAAATATAATCCTTAACCAGCCTCTCAAAACATTTTATGGCCACAGAGGTGAGTGCCACCGGTCTGTAGTCATTAAGACCTGTTGGGGAGGATTTCTTTGGTACCGGGATTATAGTAGACACCTTGAAACAGGCAGGGACCACGGATTCTGCCAGAGATAGATTAAATATGGTGGTGAACACTGGGGCTAGCTGGTTAGCACAGGACTTAAGTATACGTCCTGTTATCCCATCTGGGCCAGCTGCCTTTCTGGTGTTCACCCGCATAAATGCTCTTCTCACACTGTGTTCCGTCAGTGAGAGAGTGCCCCTGCCCCCCACGGATGCCCCCCCCCCCCCCTCCACGACGGCCGGCACGTCAGTGACGTTGTTAGCCAGTGAGCTACCGTCGCCACTGTCTGCACCAAACCGAACGTAGAAGGAGTTGACCTGGTCCGCGAGAGAGGCGTCGGCACTCCCCATTGAGGGGGCGCTGACTTTGTTATTGTCTGTAGCCCCCGCCATAAGCCTCTTGTGTCATTCTATGCCATTTGTGCCTCCATTTTGTCAGCGTAGTACCTCTTAGCAAGCTTTACAGCCTTGCGTAGAGTATAGACTGTAGCCTTATACTCCTCCATGTTTCCTGACTCTCTGCCCAGGTTGTAAGCAGTGGTGCGAGTTTTCAGAGCCGCTCGGATAGTACTGTCCACCCACAGTTTCTGGTTTGGGAAAACCTGCACCTTCTTTGTGGGGACTATGCTATCAGCTAATGTAGCTATAAAGCTAACGACAGTATCTGCGAACTCGCTGACGTCACTGGCGCTTCCCTGGAACTGTGCTGCATTGTATTGTACAAATGGCTATATTTTCTGACTTCCTCAGCCAATCTTTCTTCGACTTGGTCCATATTTGTAATGTAGTTAAAGTATTCTATTTAATAATAATAATTATAATAATTATCATAAATATAATATATAAAAAAATAAAAAATAAAATTATATTAATAATAATAATTATTATAAAAAAAGAATTTCTGTTGTACCGAACTCGTACCGAACCGTGACCCCAATACCGAGGTACGTACCGAACCGTGGCTTCTGTGTATTCACAATTTCAACTCTAGAATGTTATTTTGGTGCTATTTCAAAAGTTATCTACAATTTAAAAAAGAAAAAAAAAATTCTCTGTGTAAAGGTTAACCGAAGTGTCCGTGAACAGGCCCTCGACCGGTACCCTAAAAATGTGGGGGATATGGAGCATATTTTTCCTTAGGGGGCATATCTATGAAACTTGGCAGGCTGATTCATAACATAAAATAAATCATATTTATGTATTGGGAGTTTTCTTGAATTTGCGTTGCCATGGCAACAGTAGCCGATAAAGGCCCAAAGAAGAATAGCGGACAAAACTATATAACTACATGGTACTACATGGTACTACAGGGTACTACATGACACTACATGGTACTACATGATACTACATGGTACTACAGGGTAATACATGGTACTACAGGGTAATACATGGTACTACATGGTACTACATGATACTACATGGTACTACAGGGTAATACATGGTACTACATGGTACTACAGGATACTACAGGGTAATACATGGTACTACATGGTACTACAGGATACTACAGGGTACTACAGGGTACTACATGATACTACATGATACTACAGGGTACTACATGGTACTACAGGGTACTACACAGGGTAATACAGGGTACTACATGGTACTACAGGGTACTACATGGTACTACATGGTACTACATGGCACTACAGGGTACTACATGGCAATACAGGGTACGACATGGCAATACATTGTACTACAGGGTACATGGCAATACAGGGTCCTACATGGCACTACATGGTACTATAGGGTACTACATGGTACTACAGGGTACTACATGGCACTACATGGTAGAAGTAATTCCCAAAGTGTGACTGACTAGATGCATCGGGCATATGTCTAAAAATGGACACTATGTCACTTCACCTGAAGGGGCATATGACCGTTTATGGCTTCACCACTTTTTAGCTAACAACAAATCCTGATTTCACTAATCCTATGCAAAAAACACCTATCCCATCCTTTACAATGATTGTTCAACTGCAAAAATGAGTAAATGTTATCAATTCACCATGACTTGTTGAGGAAATAATGGATTTTGAAGAGTAGTTTGCATTTTTTTGCTGTGGTGAAAAGAAGGAAGTTGCAGATCCCCAGGGTCTATCCTGATTGGTCAGATGGGATGGTGACAATATCTGTGTCATAGCCTGACCTGTGCTGATTGGCTGGAAGAAGTTTTTTTCATAGATTAAATATCCCCCCCTCTCCCACCTGGCTAATATATTATATTGTATGGGGAAGTGGCCAAAAATGGTTAGGCCTACTTGGCCGGTAAAGGGTTATGTTGTGTGCTCTCCTGGTGGCCCTGGTAGAGTAAATGTCCTGTAGTGGGGGGAAGGCTGCTCCAGAGATGTACTGAGCAGTTTTAATCACTCGCTGGAGTGTTTTCCTCTCCTTAGCAGTGCAGTTTCCATACCAGACCGTGATTGAGCTGGTAAGGACACTCTCAACCGTACTTCTATAGAAGTTGCTGAGAATTTTGGGTGGCATGCCAAATTTTCTCAGCCTTCTTACAGTCGTTGGTGGTATTTTTTTATTATCTGTTGGGTGTTGTGAGCCCAGGTGAGGTCCTCGCTGATGGGGGTACCGAGGAATTTAAAGGTTTTAACCCCATCCACCTCCGTCTCACCTATGTACAGAGGTGTGTACTGTACACTCCTCCTCCGTGGGTCAATAACCATCTCCTTGGTCTTGTCTGCGTTCAAGGAGAGATTATTGTCCTGACACCAGGCCACCAGTTCCGCCACCTCCCTTCTGTACGCCTCCTCAGCTCCCCCAGTGATCAGCCCGATGACTGTAGTATCATCTGCGAATTTGATGATACTGGTGTTGTTCTGCAGGCCCGCCGGAACCTTTGCAACCACTTTGACGTCCGAGTATAAGTTAGACATTACCATTGCTCTCTGTTTCGGCTGCGACTGGAGCGGCTGCAGCTGATCAACTAATCAAGGAATGAAGTTGGAGGAGAAGTCGTCTCTTTAAAAGGAGCTCAGAGCAGATCTGTTCCAGAATGAGTTGTTTGGTATCATATCCTGCCTGGTGTACTGTTTGAGCTTGTTGGGTCGTTTCCTGAGTAACGTTACTATACTGTGATTGGTTGGTTTGGAAGTAATTGACCTGCAACCCTGACAGCTTCTAGCCGTTTCTTTTATTCTGCTGTGCTCTGGCTCGGCCTGCTCTGTAGCAGATTGATATGGCATGCATGCAGTGGGGGGCCTTAGCTATGGGCCCCGCCACCCCCAAAGGGCTCCGACTGACACGCAAGAGTTTAAACTGCTTAAACAATTCCCCTTGCGCTTCGAGCTCTTTCATCACCATGGACAGCTCACATCAGGCCTGGTCGGAGAGCAAAAAGGAGAGCAAGAGACAGAGGGAGGAGCATGTGAGCTGTCCATGGTGCTGAAAGAGTGAGAGGTGCTATTTGTTGTAAATTGCCAGTAATTCCAGACACTTTTCATTCCCATTCGATTTTTCGGGGGGTGGGTATAGGGCCCCATATTAGCTCTTGAAACGGACCCCCAGATACTTAAGGCCACCACTGCATGCATGTACCCTCGCTCTGTCTGCACCTTTTAGTCGAAAAGCGAAGTGTTGTCTAGCTATTTATTTTCTAAACAAATTATTTAGTTATTTATTATATACTTACTTGTTTTCTTTCCTTTGGTGAACGCTTGGTTGTGCTGGAGGCTATTGTATATTGTCTGCTGTTACTGTTTAGGTGTTTCCTGCTTCAGACTGTTTGCTGTGCAGTTTGTAGTGTCTTATCCCACTCTTAGTATTGAGTTCTGATTGAGTCTAGTGTGGCTAGCTGTTCTGATCACACCTAGTGTGCTCTATATGATTCATATCTATTGAATGTAGTGTGAATATCTATCTACACCTGTGTAAGGCAGTGCTAGTGACCTAGCCCTTGTATGCCAGCTCCCCAATCCTTGTGCCATAGAAAATAAAATATAGTTTTTTTCAATCACAGATCAAATATGAATTAAGATACAGTAATTGTATATCCTATTTTTTGCTTAAACATGTTGTCAGAAACATATCTGAGTGAAGCGTTTAGGTGATTGGATCTAATTTCCCATACGTTCTCCGGAGATGGATTTTTATGAGTTTCAAAGCCTGGTTGATAATAAGATGAACGGAGGCACGGCAGCATGAAAGCGCAAATAGCAATCTTTAAATACTTGACCTGCAAACATTTCACCTGTTTAGTTCATACAATCTAATTTCACCAAATATGGTAGATAATACCAAAACTAATAAGCTACTTTCTGGAAAAAAGAATCGCATTTGTGCATAGATCACTAGATTTATCAGTTTATAATACGCCACATTTCACATTGCGGAGAACTTGTAGTGCAATCTACTCTGCCTGTGTTCTAGTAACGATATTTAAATACTTGACCTGCTAACATTTCACCTGCTTAGTTCATACTATCTAATTGTAACTATGATATTTGCTGGAAAGAATAATCGCTATTGTGCATAGATCACTAGAATTATCCTTTACGAGGATAATACGCTGCATTCCACGAGAGAGAGAGAGAGAGAGAGAGAGAGAGAGAGAGAGAGAGAGAGAGAGAGAGAGAGAGAGAGAGAGAGAGAGAGAGAGAGAGAGAGAGAGAGAGAGAGAGAGAGAGAGAGAGAGAGGGGGGGGGGGGGGGGGGGTTATGGCACCTGTTATTGCTGTCTTTGCATGTACAAGCCTGCACAGATAACACACACACACACACACACACACACACACACACACACACACACACACACACACACACACACACACACACACACACACACACACACACACACACACACACACACACACACACACACACACACACACACACACACACACACACACACACACGCACACAGCCCGCAAACACATTGTACAGCTATTTCAGACCCAGGGGGTCAGCCAGAGGCGTGGGAGGTCAACAATGTACTTTCACCACTCAGAACACTCTCTCTCTCTTTCTTGCTCTCTCTCTCTCACACACACACACACACACACACACACACACACACACACACACACACACACACACACACACACACACACACACACACACACACACACACACACACACACACACACACACACACACACACACACACACACACACACACACACACACACACACACACACACACACACACACACACACACACTGATGTCCCTGCATTCCAGCACACGGCCAAACTGCTCCTCCTCTCCTTCACACCCTCCATCAAAAGACTCTTAAGACTTTCAGGCACTTTTATTAGCATAGGATCCATTTCCAGTACTGCGCCAACACCAAGACACCCCCGGTACACAGGTTCTGAGTCTGTATCGTGTAGCCAGCAGATGAGGTCACCCTGTGTTGATGTATAGCTGCTCTGCCTCACTGTCACTCTCCTAATTGGACTGGCAGACAGGGTCATATCTGTCTTTAGTTAAGATCTTAATCTCCCCTCAACAGGATTAGCACAGACAATGTTTTATACCCTGGTGTACATAAACAGCCACACGTGTATCCATATGTATATGTGATGATGAGCTGATGATGTAACCAGAGGCGCTCACTGCAGACACAGATGGCAGCTGATCTCTTGACCTTGGTCCCGCTTGGCCAGATTGCTGGTGACGACGGGCCACTACGTGGGGGTATGTGTGCTCTCTCTTTACCCCCTTCACCTCTCTGAGGTTCATGGGTAGGGCGACAAGGGATACGGGGGTATGTGCGTTGGTGGTGGAGTTATAGGAGGGGTGTGGATCGTGAAGCTATGTTATGATACACTTTGTCCTGCCAGAAAAACTCCAGGACCGCCACTGCCAGTTGCCGGGCCTGGTAATCGCGTTGCCCTAATCTTGTGCCCCCTGATTGGCAAGATGAAATGACAGCAGCTGCTGTTGTTGGTGGTATTTTTTGGTGCAGGCAAAATGCCATGCCGAATTTGCCTGGGGAGCGCCGCCGGAACTAATGCCGATCTCATTGGCTCAACCACAGTTCTCCATTCCAGGGCAGGAGACAAGGGGGGGGGGGGGGGGGGCGAAGGCTCCATTATCCGCCATCAAATATTCATCTGCCATACGGTGCTGAGCCTATTGCTCTATCCCCCCAGCACAGAACAGCAAATCCCCAACAAGATTGCCACAACAAAAGATACGCCTACAATGTGCCTGCAGTAAGAAGCTAAAACAACTATGATTGAAACATCTTCATCCTGGTTGTAAATCACCAGGCAGTACAAGATGTATTTATTTAGAAGTACTGGCAGACGTGACATCTCCTATCTGAAAAACATCAATCACTTGATAGGGGTTGGTATATTGGCAACAGGAATGAATGGCACAGTCAAACTACACCGACTAGAAGCAGCATTAGCTGAGCAATTATCTTGCTTGCTCCATGCATTTCGACAACCGATTGGATGTATAGCCATTTAATGGAGGGGGCAGTCATGAGTCTGCCCTTTGACCTTTGACCTTCCACATTATGCAGCGTTAATAACAAACTAATGGCCTCGTGCCCATTAATGAGGGAAAAAAACAATTACATCACCGGGCCGAGCATTTGGATCAATATGTTGAGTTAACTCTGAAACTGTCAATAAAAAGTCCATCAATGAATCCAGCCAGGCCTATCCAGACTATGATCAGGTCTTAAATGTGTTTAGTGCTTCTGGTGGGGCAGTAATCGCCTTAGCGGGCTAGCAGACTGGCTGTAATGCGATTAGAAACATTGTTAACAGCCACCGTGGAGCTTGAGCTGTCTGCTGTCAGGGGTCTCTGACGGTTACATTTATCCATTTACGGTTAATTATGTGGGTCGCTGTGTATCCACTGCATTGTGGTGTCTCTCTGACAGGACACTCCTTCAGCTTTAGACTTAAAGAGTACAGTAGTTTTTTTTATAGTTATTATATATATGTTATTATAGTTATTTGTATGGTTTATAAAAAAGTCAGCTCTTATAGAGACTGAATATTACATACAGTAGTTACACATTTTCTTATTAATTTTAGATTGAAACAAACAAGAAATAGATCAATCTTTTTATTTTATTTTTTATTTTTATTACTTAAAAAACTTTATTTATATGTCTTTAAATATCATTCTAGATGTGTCACTTTTGTTTTCTTTGCTGTGTGAGCAACCCTCCAAGCCAAATTCCTTGCATGTACAGTTATAATTGGCGAACAAAGCTGATTCAGATTATTTATTATATATATCACATATTACCTAAATGTGACGAATAAGGACAATTCTGTATCTGTAAACCAACCCATACAACAAGAGTTGAATAATGATAATCAAACAAGAAACTAGACCGGTATGTGGTGATTCTCACAGGTTGCCACCAGAGGGCAGCGTCTGCACATTCTTTGGCCTCCTCAACTCCGGTGAGGTCATTACATAGTGATTTAGGAGGACAAGGGAGCCAATGTCACAGTGGCAAGTCGGGCAGTGAACACACATCTGTCTGAAACCTTAGATAGCTCCTACTATACACACTGAGGAGCCCCCAGGCGCAGGGGATAACACATGGTCGGGGATTAAACCCTTACTGTCTCACACACACACACACACACACACACACACACACACACACACATACACATACACATACACACACACACACACACACACACACACACACACACACACACACACACACACACACACACACACACACACACACACACACACACACACACACACACACACACTAGTAGGGTTATTGTAGTTTTGTATTTTTCATTTGTTTTAGTTTTTTTCAATTCAGCTTAGTTTTTTTTTTTTTTTTTTTGTTTAGTTTTAGTTTCGTTTTTTTTACTAGTTTCAGTATTAGTTTTAGTATTTTTGTTTATGGTAATGTTTTTTTTATTATGATATGGGGGTATTTGTCAAGGGCAACATTTAAGAAATTCACAATAGGTATTACAATGTAATACAAACACAAATACAAATTCATCACTTTATGAAGACAACTGACTCTCAGTCATGTAGACGTCCCAGTCTCAATGAACCAATGCATCCTCTAGCTTGCTGTGTTGACAGATTTGACCAAATTAACACATTTCTATTTTTATTTTTTTTGTTTTGTAAGTACAGTAAGGCGCTTGTTACACTGACTGTTTTTGTGCTCGTTTTTATACGTTTTTGAATACGTTTGCTGTCCCTTTTACACAGAAATGCATTTTTTGGCGGATACGTTGTGGCCCTACTGAAAACGCTAAATTGTGTTTTCCGTTTTGGAGTAGCGCCAAAACTCGCCGACAACAGTTGTGTAATTTGCACGGAGCCGTTGTTGCGAAAACGTCCATGCGCAGTAGATACCATCTGCATGCCCTTCCGGTGACAACAGAGTGTGTGTGTGTGTGTGTGTTTGGGACAGAGCTGTCCCAAATAGCTGCAGCTACCATGTGTTGTCAAGTTATTGTTATAAGGACCCCAGTCCAAGCTACAACAGTCTGCATTCCCTTAACAATTGTTTGTATTGAGCCGTATTGTATTGTACCCATTATGCAATATGTTAAATAAAGTTTACATCCATTCATTCTGCTAGCATTACCGATTGCATGAGCACTGCCACTGGCTAACATGAGCTAGCGTTAGCTATCAGACCCTGTTAGCTCAAAGCTCCTCTTTCAACTTAACAAGCATTAAACAAAATGGCCCAGTCATCTATTCACCTTTGTTTAATACACACGGCGTTGTCTCTAATGTTATCTAGCTACTGATAGCTCCCGATATCATCAGTTTGGTGCTGGCTAACTAGCGTGAGCTAACGTTAGCTTCTAGAGACAATGGCATATTCCATCCACGTTAGCATGCAGCTAACAATGTAGCTAACAACGTCACCGATCTTTTTTGAGACTAAACTATCCGCTCTTGGTGGTCACTTGTGTTGATGTTAGTTTTGTTTCTCAACAAATGAGAGGCAGAACACACAGTGAATGTATCCGTTTTGTTTATTGCACTTTTATTACACTTTGCTGAAAAAGAAGTGCTGCATTGGGTAAATAGGCAAAGATGGCGGCGCCCGCCTTGTTGACATTTTATTTGCAGGAAGTGTATTGGCACATTCAAGTTCTGATTGGTTGAAAATTGCCTTCATGTTCGCCACCTACTGCCACCTACTGCTTTGGCAGTGTACTACATCACTGTGCTCAGGTGACAAAAACGAAAGTGTGACTGGCCTCCCGCTACGTTGCGGCGAAACTCATCTGACAATGAAACGAAAATGAAACGAAAGTCTAACCGCAGCCTTAAGTATAGTTACATTCTGATACGATGGGGGTAGGTGAGAACACAGTTTGCAGCAAGAGAACGGAATGGAGGAGGCAGAGACGGCAGGATACGTGTAAACAGACTTTACTGACACGACAGTACGTTACCAACGAGAACATAAACGGTGAAGCCAAGCATGCGCTAGAGGACGACTGAATTGTACAAACACGGAAAATAAACAATAACAAAACAAAAGACTAAGTACTCACAAGCACAAATTACAAACAGCAAGGCACGGGGGAACACAGGAGAGACGGCGAGCAGGATGACACTGAGGACTAGTAGGAAACTGAGACAATGACGCCACAAGGAAGTCAGTAACAAGCAGACCTTAA
Source organism: Notolepis coatsorum (assembly GCF_963971535.1). NCBI lineage: Eukaryota > Metazoa > Chordata > Actinopteri > Aulopiformes > Paralepididae > Notolepis > Notolepis coatsorum. Next base: position 33,144,853 of record NC_140167.1, on the reverse strand, counting down.
ATACTACCACTGATTGTAACGACTGACAGCTGGCGAGGCAGGCAATAAAGCAAACAGGCAACATCTGATAAACACACTAGGAATACACCAACTAGACACAGAAAACATAATCAAACATAACAACCAGACAGGGAGACGACATAACACACACACAGGGATGGCCCAAGATAACTGTTACGAAGGATCAGATTAAACCGAATATATATATTTATTTATTGATATATATTGCATAGTATTTGTATATCGTTTGATATCCCTTGTATATTCCTTGTACATATACACGGAATATCCCTTTAGTCCAGCCCATAATAGTTCATTCTCCTATTGGACAGCGGTCCACCGGCGCCAGGGACCGGCCCCCGGAGCCAAGTTCAAAGTCACCGACACGACATGTCTGTACTTGCCCGGCCCCTGCCCAGGGATACGGCGACAGAAATGAGAGTGGCACTATTTGTGCACCGTGCGTATAAATACGGCGCAGGTGAATGTAGAAGACCCTTAGCCCCTTACCTCCGTACCCTTCGTGCACTTAGCATGTTACCGATAAGTTGAAGCCTCACCCACGATACAACGTGCGGTGAAGTATGGCCTGTTTGGCCTCAGAATAGAGTATCGAGACCGCGTGCGAATTAATAACTGAATTGTCAGAGTTTGGCACTATACCGTCGAGTGCGACATATTTCTATTGAGTCTTTAATAGTCTATTTGTGTATAGTGTATCGTGCGGTTAGAATTCTATAGTGACCAGCATCTCCAACCATTTCTCGTATTAGCTAGAGTTCTTATCCAGGCTGGGCCGACCGCATGGCGCCTTCACCCGAGGAGACCTAGGCGAGAACCGTATGGACACTGGATTAATCTACCCGACGACTACATAGCCCTTTGCGGCTGGAATATATTTGCTTTGGTCCTATGATTTATGGAGCGGATAATCGCCGACGCCTGCACGTGTTGGATTTACCCCGAGAGGAGTCAAGTCGAGTCGGCGCTCAGAGAGCCTGAGGCCGCCTAGCTTTCTTCACTGTAGAGCTACAGTCTACCAGAGAACCAAGCTGTATTCGTCTGTGGATCAAGAGACTACTGCACCGGCTTCTGTACCTGAAGTCTCCCTAGTCATCGTTGACCAGACGTCCTACTACCGACAGATCTTCTACCCCCCTTGCTGGCTTACAACCAGTGGGAACCCCTTCCAGTATCTCCCGCTATCACTAGTGCACCATAGATATAATTCCCTAAGATTCAGGTTGTATAATTACCTCCTGCGTAACCAGAGAATGGACATTCGTTATTGATTTGCCTACGCATACTCCTTTGCCTTACAAGTGCATTCAAAGAATAATGTAAAGTATCCTATGTACCTTTTGCTCCATTAAATACTTGATTAATACCTTTGACTGGAACCGATTTCATTGTGGGAAGTGTTCATCATATTCATATATCGTGTACTGTATGGCCAGTAATTAAAGTACATAAAGCGGTAGTGGTTTAATGATACCATACTTATCAATACAGTCAGGGAATTGTACCCCTCAGTTACAATTGGTCCTTCGAGCCGGAGAATAACTAGTGTAATATTAATATAGTGGTATTAATATTGAAATGGCCTATGATGAACACTCCACAAAACGGTCCTCCTAAAGTAGATCGCCCGCAGCGTAGACGGCAGCCACCTCAGTACTTAGAGGATTACGTTGCCAGTATACTACCTAGCCTTCTACAGACAAACGCGGAAAAAGTAGAAAGTAAAATTATGTCCGACCCTATCAACCAGGCTACCCCGCCAACAGAGGCCCTAGTGGGTTCTAATGTAACTGACCAAGCTCACGGTAGGGACCAGGAGGGAACTGACACGACTTTACCCCCCGCCAAGACCGAAGAAGTAGTCCCCGGAGAGCTCCAGGAGAAAGACAACCCTCCAGAGATGGAACTCTGCCCGGTACAAGAAGAGGAGAGCGCCCAGGAGATAGAGCTCCAGGACTCCCCGCAGGAGAACGCATCTCCAACGAGTACTGCCAGGAGCGGATCACCTCAACCAGCGTCTTCCCCCAGCGAGGCGGACAAGATGCTGGCACAGGCGTTCCTCGCCAGCCTAGCAGCCTCAACAGAGCGCGATCGACTCCAAGCACAGACGCTTAGTGAGCGCGAACATTCTTCCATGGAAAGAGAACGCCTCCAAGCGCAGCAACGGAGCGACGAAGATCGTATACGCCTAGAGATTAGACGCCTTCAGACGGAAGAGAATATGGTAAGAGGCCACGCCGAAGCCCAGCGCGCCGCCGCCGAAGCCCAGCGCGCCGGTGCCCAAAGAGAAGCAGAGCGCGACATCGCTCTCACCAAGCGCGAAGCAGAGTGCGACATCGCTCTCACCAAGCGCGAAGCCGAGCGCGACCGATTACAAGCGCAGCTAATGGAGCAGCTGATCGCCAGGGCGACACCCCCTCCCTCCACACGGGGTTCCAGGGCCTCGTCAATACACGGGTCAAGGGCACCCTCCCCTAACCGATTAAGCGACCCTGAGCCCGACCACCAGAGAGAGCCTATACCCCCCTCCGAACTCCTTCCCCGACCAGTCCCAGTGAGACCCAGCTACAAGGAAGGAACGGTATACACCGCGGAGAGGCTAAATAGACGACTACAGGATCTAGAGGACCTGACAGAGGAAGAAGAAGAGGTAGAGGAGGAGAGTCAAGCCCGACAGCAGCACAGTACTCCACAGGACCAGGAGGTCCAGTACAGCCCAGGCTCTACCCCCGCGGCTCTGCGCTACAGACCCCCGACTCAATTCACGGGTGAGATTGACGCACGACCAGTCCCGAGGAATAGCACCTGGATACGCGGGCCATGGTACCCTGCCGGTACCAGCCCACCGAGAGGCGTAAGAGGAGACTCGCCTAGGAGGCCTCTCTTCCAACGCTCACCGATGTGCCAGCCATCTACGGCATCATACATTGGCACACCGACGTTTCCAGACTTCACCCATGAGAACAGAGCACAGTACACGGAGCTACGGATGTGCTTAGAGACAATGATGGCTGATGTAGCTGATGAACGCCACAAGTATGCTATCCTATTGAAGCACCTCAAGGTGCCCCGAGCGCACAATATAGCGCTGGCCTATGCCACCTCTACTACCCCATACACAGCGGCTCTAGCAGCACTCGACCAAAGATATGGACGCATATGGGACTACGTAATACAAGAGATAAGGCATATTGACCGCCTACCCCCAGCAACAGACAATCGCTCACTAGACGACCTGTCTATCAAGGTACAATCCCTGGTAGGGATGCTGGGGGCGCAACGAGAAAAGGGTATGCACGAACTATACGCAAACTCTAATGTCGAGAGGATTTTAGAGAAGCTTCCGCCCGCCCGACAAGAGCGCTTCAGGCGGCAAAGAGACCACCGTGATCCTAACGGTCCCGAGCCATCCCTCCTAGACCTAGCCGACTTCCTGGCGAGAGAAGTCAGCAGCCTGCGATTGGATACGTTCGTGCGGAGCACACCAAGCTCCAGAGAGGGACCTAGGAGAGCAAACGATGGCCGAAGATTGGTGACTGTCATGCACCAATCAGAACCAGTACCGAGCAGCAAGAACCACAGTACCCCCTCGATGAAAGAGAAGTGGAAGATGGTGTGCCCGTACTGCGAGAAAGAACACTGGTTGTCACAATGTGACACATTCAAGAAGATGACCGCCGACGAAGTGGGTCAATGGATAAAGTCCAACCGACGCTGTTACCGATGTGCGCGCAGTCACATGGCAGCCGAGTGCCGCTTAAAGAAGAGGTGTAGTCGGTGTGACGGAGCCCACCTAGATGTCCTACACGACAGTAACAGAAGAAAGCCCGCACCCTCAAGCAGCACAAAGGCAAGTGTTATGTACATTGACCCCGCCAGCAGCGGGGGCGCCCGAGTGCTCTTAAAGGTGGTCCGCGTAACACTGAGTTACCAAGACAAGGTCATGGACACTTACGCCGTCCTTGACGACGGGTCAGAGAAGACCCTTCTCCTCGCATCCGCTGCGGCCCAGCTGGGGCTGCGGGGGAGCGAAAACCAGATGACGATTCGGACAATAAGAAGAGATCTAAAGACGATAAAGGGCGAGAATGTCTCCTTCACTATCGCAGCAAGCGGGCAGCCAGAGAGACGGTATAGGATTACTAATGCTTTCACCAGCCAAGAAATAGGTCTGTCGCAGTACACCTACCCCATCGCCAAGCTGATGGATAAATATGTGCACCTGCGTCAACTACCTATCCCGCTCATAGACGGTGCCACCCCGACCCTGCTGATAGGCTCCGACCATGCAGACCTCATAGTCCCGATAGACCGGGTCCACACAGGGCCCAGAGGCTGTCCTGCAGCAGTCGAGACCCGCCTAGGATGGACATTACAAGGCCCCTTCGCTAAGTCTCTTAACCGAACAGCAGCCACTAGCTGCCTCCACGCCAGAGTGACAGAAGAAGACACCACCCTCCTACAGCATGTCGAGAGGCTATGGACACTAGAGACAATGCCCTTTAAGAACGAAAGGAAAGACATTCGTTCCAAGGAAGACATTTACGCCATAGCACTCCTCGAGCAAGGGACAAAGAGAGTCAAAGTCAACGGAGTGATGAGATACGCAACTCCACTCTTGAGGCGAGAGGGTATGCCCACCTTCCACGCCCCAAAAGAAGCGACGGAGCAGTATCTATTAAACACAGAGCGGCGCCTAGCCAGAGACCCCGCTCAAGAGACTGTGTACCGCGCTGAGATTAACAAGCGAATCACAGCGGGACACATAAAGAAAATTGACTGGCGACGTCGTGCGCTGCTCCGCGCCTCCCTGATCAAAGACGGCTTTGATCTCCGGCAGCGGGCCAGCAGCGACCCCCCAGTATTGCGCAGCCTCAACCCAGAGGACAAGCCCCTGCTGCGGTTCCTATGGAGAGAGAGGATCGGGGATGAGCAACCAGCCATCTATCAATGGGAAGTCCTCCCTTTCGGAACCACATGCAGCCCATGCTGTGCGACGTTTGCACTGCAAAAACACGTCGCAGAGGACCCAGCAGCTGATGAAGAGGTCCGAAAAGGTGTAGAAAATAATTTCTACGTGGACAACTGTCTGCAAAGCGTCTCGACGCCAGAAGAAGCCGAGGCCCTTCTACTCAAGCTCCGCGCCTCCCTGATCAAAGGCGGCTTTGATCTCAGGCAGTGGGCCAGCAGCGACCCGCAAGTATTGCGCAGCCTCTCCCCCGAGGACAAGGCAGCAAGCAGCGAGACCTGGATGGCGACCATCCCAGGAGAAGCCCAAGAAATGACATTAGGACTAGTCTGGCGCTTCAAAACAGACTCGCTCCATTATAAACACACACCCCTGACCAAGGAGCAGGGAAGGTCGACTGCACTACCGACCACCAGACGGAGTGTATACAGAACACTCGCCAGACAATATGACCCGTTGGGATGTATTCTACCTTACACCACCAGGGCAAAGATGATTGTAAGAGCGTTATGGGACAAGGACCAGGGCTGTGACGACCCCATACCCGAACACCTTGCATCCACATGGAGAGAGTGGGAGACGGAACTCAGCTCACTCCCAGGTGTTAACATACGCCGCAGCTACTTCCCACCCACAGTGAGGCCGGAGACGTGCCAGATGGACCTGCACGTCTTCAGCGACGCCTCCGAAGTAGCCTACGGCTCGGTGGCCTACTTGCGTGCCCGAGAGGAGGGAGGAGAAATACATACTGCTTTCATCCTGGCTCGCTCAAGAATAGCCCCACGAAAGCAACAATCCATCCCGCGTCTAGAGCTCTGCGCAGCCCTAGCAGGAGCGCACCTCGCCACGTTAATCCAACGTGAACTCACCATTCCGGTGCAAAGAACAATCTTGTGGTCAGACTCCACGACAGTACTCACATGGATCCGGTCTGATTCGTGCAGATACAAGGTCTTCGTGGGAGTCAGAGTCACAGAGATTCAAGATTTAACAGAAGTAGCAAGCTGGAGGTATGTGGACACAACACACAACCCAGCTGACGTCATCACCCGGGGAATGTCCCTGGATGACCTCACCCGCCACAACCCATACAGTGACGGACCAGAGTTTCTCAAGCTCCCGGAAGAAGAGTGGCCTACACCCACCCCACGGGAGGCGAGTAAAGAGGAGGCCGAAAACAAGAAATCTGTGTTCTGTGGATTGAACACACTCGTCTCCACAGACCCCGACATAGACGATTGCCTCACCCTAGAGAGTGCGCAGCTAAAGACATTTCTGTGGCACCACCCAGAGGTTCAGCCCACTACTGACATTTCAGCAGCTGACTACGAAGAAGCGGAACTTCTTCTACTACAACGAGCCCAGAGAGACTCGTTCCCCGATGAGCTAGACTGTCTACAGGGAGCAAAGCCCGTCCCATCAGACAGCAGACTGCTCCACCTAGCACCCGAGAGCGACGCCCATAGTCTCATCAGAGTGGGTGGTCGTCTGCGGAGAGCCCCAGACTTACCGGATGACGTCAAGTACCCGATAGTCTTGAACAGCCGACACAAGGTCACAGAGCTGATCATAAAGAAATACGACGAGGATGTGCACCACGCAGGGGCAGAGAGAGTCTTCGCGGAGATCAGACGTCGTTATTGGATACTGCAAGGGAGAGAAGCAGTGCGGCGCTTCCAGCGAACCTGTCTAGACTGTCGTAAGTGGCGAGCGCAGCCCAGTATACCCCGGATGGCTGACCTACCTCCCTGTCGCCTCCGACTCGGCGACAAGCCTTTTCACTCCACCGGTATGGACTGTTTCGGCCCGCTGTATATAAAGAAAGGAAGAGGAACCGAGAAGCGGTGGGGTATTGTATTCAAATGCATGACCACCCGAGCGATACATATAGAACTCCTTCCAACCATGAGCACAGACTCATTCCTTATGGCCTTCCGAAGATTCACATCGCGGAAAGGCAAACCGTCTATATTGTTGTCTGATCACGGGACAAACTTCAAAGGCGGAGAAAGAGAGCTGAGAGAGAGCTTCCAAGCTATGGGCCCAGAACTTAAGACCCACCTCGCTCCATACCAGATTGACTTCCAGTTTAATCCCCCGAACGCACCTCACTTCGGTGGAACTTGGGAACGAGAAGTACGTTCAATAAAGACAGCCCTGTACGCCGTGCTTGGGGCCCAGACCGTGGCGGAAGAAGTCCTAATGACAGTCCTCACGGAGATCGAGGGAGTATTGAACTCAAAGCCCCTCGGTTACGTCTCAAGTGATGTAGCAGATGTCGACCCAGTCACCCCCAACACACTCTTGATGGGGCGGCTGGACCCCGCGCTACCACAGACAATGTACAGGCCTGAAGAAGCGAACGGCCGAAGAATGTGGAGGTACAGTCAAGTATTGGCTGACAAGTTTTGGAACAGCTTCCTACTCCACTACCTACCGTCTCTACAGACCCGCCAGAAATGGGTAAAAGAGAGAGACAATTTGACAGAAGGAACAGTCGTCATGATTATCGACCAGTCACTACCCCGAGCTATGTGGCCGGCTGGCCGCGTAAGCAAAGTGATCACCGGTGCCGACGGAAAGGTCCGAGCAGCTGAAGTGCTCGTCCAAGGGCGGACCTACACCCGACCCGTGGCGAGGCTAATAGAACTGCCAAGGCTCCCCGATACTATCGATGACGACCATGACCCCATGACTTTGTGAACTGACTGACCCTCACAACAGACATTGAGTAGAGGACAGTGCGGTTAATCTGTCTCTGCTTAGCTAATTAGGTGGGACTAATTAGGGGGCGGCTGTTACGAAGGATCAGATTAAACCGAATATATATATTTATTTATTGATATATATTGCATAGTATTTGTATATCGTTTGATATCCCTTGTATATTCCTTGTACATATACACGGAATATCCCTTTAGTCCAGCCCATAATAGTTCATTCTCCTATTGGACAGCGGTCCACCGGCGCCAGGGACCGGCCCCCGGAGCCAAGTTCAAAGTCACCGACACGACATGTCTGTACTTGCCCGGCCCCTGCCCAGGGATACGGCGACAGAAATGAGAGTGGCACTATTTGTGCACCGTGCGTATAAATACGGCGCAGGTGAATGTAGAAGACCCTTAGCCCCTTACCTCCGTACCCTTCGTGCACTTAGCATGTTACCGATAAGTTGAAGCCTCACCCACGATACAACGTGCGGTGAAGTATGGCCTGTTTGGCCTCAGAATAGAGTATCGAGACCGCGTGCGAATTAATAACTGAATTGTCAGAGTTTGGCACTATACCGTCGAGTGCGACATATTTCTATTGAGTCTTTAATAGTCTATTTGTGTATAGTGTATCGTGCGGTTAGAATTCTATAGTGACCAGCATCTCCAACCATTTCTCGTATTAGCTAGAGTTCTTATCCAGGCTGGGCCGACCGCATGGCGCCTTCACCCGAGGAGACCTAGGCGAGAACCGTATGGACATGTACACTGGATTAATCTACCCGACGACTACATAGCCCTTTGCGGCTGGAATATATTTGCCTAGCTTTCTTCACTGTAGAGCTACAGTCTACCAGAGAACCAAGCTGTATTCGTCTGTGGATCAAGAGACTACTGCACCGGCTTCTGTACCTGAAGTCTCCCTAGTCATCGTTGACCAGACGTCCTACTACCGACAGATCTTCTACCCCCCTTGCTGGCTTACAACCAGTGGGAACCCCTTCCAGTATCTCCCGCTATCACTAGTGCACCATAGATATAATTCCCTAAGATTCAGGTTGTATAATTACCTCCTGCGTAACCAGAGAATGGACATTCGTTATTGATTTGCCTACGCATACTCCTTTGCCTTACAAGTGCATTCAAAGAATAATGTAAAGTATCCTATGTACCTTTTGCTCCATTAAATACTTGATTAATACCTTTGACTGGAACCGATTTCATTGTGGGAAGTGTTCATCATATTCATATATCGTGTACTGTATGGCCAGTAATTAAAGTACATAAAGCGGTAGTGGTTTAATGATACCATACTTATCAATACAGTCAGGGAATTGTACCCCTCAGTTACAATAACAAATAGTTAGATATTAGTTCTATCACTTGGAACCAAAACAAGATGGCCGCCTGTACCATCAGGCTAGTCTGGCCACTAGAGCGTAGGAGACCAATGTTAGGCAGAGAGCCAATGTTGGATGGAGGGCATTGCCCAAAGTTAGGTGGAGAGCACTGCCCAATGTCCCCATCCTGCCCCTTCCAGCCAGGACCGGGCCTAGGATCGTGACAGTACCCCCCTTCCAGACTTCCAGACCCCCGAGAACAACGTCCATAACCAGGTGAGGGAGGAAGCTGGAACCCTGGAGAGGACCCAGGGGGAGTACCCGAAGACCAGGGGCCGGGAGACCGAGCGAAAACCCCAGGAGGGGCATAGCAGCCAGGGGGGCTGAAAACGGGTGTAGATACCCGGAGAGGGGGGGGTGAGGAGGGGAACAGAGACCCGGAGAGGAGGAGTGGGGAAGGGAACAGAGACCCGGCGGGGGGGGGGGTGGGAACGGGTGCCGAGACCCAGGGAGGGGGGCAGAACCTGCGAACAGAGGTCCGGCGAGGAGGGGTGGGGACGGGCACTGAGGCCCGGGGAGGGGGGCTGGGCCTGGGAACAGAGGCCCGACGAGGGAGGGTGGGGACAGGTGTAGAAGCCCAGAAAGGTGAGCTGGACCCCGGAGCCGGATCCCGGACAAGAGGCCCTCCAGCCGCTGGACTAGGGACCGGTTCGGGAGAGCCGGAACGGAGGTGCGGCGGCGACGACCCCCGGAGCAGGATCCCATGCAGACCGCGGTGCAGACCACGGCGCAGACCACGGCGATGACCACGGCGAGGACCAGGACGCCGATCACGGTGCAGAGCTGGACCAGACGGGGAGCCAGGGTCAGTCTGGGAGCCGGGAGCCGGCACGGCAGCCGGACCAGACGTAGAGGCTGGGCAGGGCGTGGAGACCGGACTGGTCTCGGCGGCGAGGCGTGGTGTAGGATCCGGGGATGAGGAGTCTGGACTCACTGTGGGGGAAAGGTTAGTAGGTTGCACCTGACTAGCTACAGAGCCTAAGCTGGCAGTGGGCACTGTGCTAGCTGGGGAGGCCTGATTAGCTGCAGAGCCTAAGCTAGCAGTGGGAACTGTGCTAACTGGAGGCCTGGCTAACCTCCGGAACAATGCTAGCAGTGGGAGCTAGGCTAGCTTTCGGGGTAAGCCTAGCAGCTCCTGACGTGATACTTTTTTCTTCTTGTTTACTAGCCCTCTGAGGCTTGCTAGCTGTACCTTCTACACTAGCCATAGGGATGGTAATGGCAGTAAGAGCCTTAGTGGAAGGCACTGAGGCGCTAGCAGCGGGGGCTACTCCAGATGTGGAGGGTGGAGCTGTGCTGGCTGTGGACGTCTGGTTAGCTATAGACATCTGAACAGCCTCAACGGCGGTGGGAGGCTCTAGGCTGACCGTGAGCCCGATGCTAGTCGGCAAGCTAGCTACCTTAGCCTCCGGCTTATGCTTCTCCATGAGACCAGCAACATGTTAGCCATCTCCCACATCGCTGGCTGCAGTGTTGGATTCTCCGTGGCGACCTGGTCGATCTTTCGGAGCAGGAACCCCCACTTGGCCAGTGAGTAGTGCGTCATGTCACCGTCCATCAGGCTCAGGACGATCCTTATAGTATCGCTGGCCTTTGCTGCTGCGTTCCTTAATGGTGGCGTCATTCTGATACGATGGGGGTAGGTGAGAACACAGTTTGCAGCAAGAGAACGGAATGGAGGAGGCAGAGACGGCAGGATACGTGTAAACAGACTTTACTGACACGACAGTACGTTACCAACGAGAACAGCAACATAAACGGTAAAGCCGAGCAGGCGCTAGAGGACGACTGAATTGTACAAACACGGAAAATAAACAATAACAAAACAAAAGACTAAGTACTCACAAGCGCAAATTACAAACAGCAAGGCACGGGGGAACACAGGAGAGACGGCGAGCAGGATGACACAGAGGACTAGTAGGAAACTGAGACAATGACGCCACAAGGAAGTCAGTAACAAGAAGACCTTAAATACTACCACTGATTGTAACGACTGACAGCTGGCGAGGCCAGGCAATAATGCAAACAGGCAACATCTGATAAACACACTAGGAATACACCAACTAGACACAGAAAACATAATCAAACATAACAACCAGACAGGGAGACGACATCACACACACAGGGATGGCCCAAAATAACTAATAGTTAGATATTAGTTCTATCACTTGCAACCAAAACAAGATGGCCGCCTGTACCATCAGGCTAGTCTGGCCACTAGAGGGTAGGAGACCAATGTTAGGCAGAAATCCAATTTTGGATGGAGGGCATTGCCCAAAGTTAGGTGGAGAGCACTGCCCAATGTCCCCATCCTGCCCCGTCCAGCCAGGACCGGGCCTAGGATCGTGACAACATTCTAAAGTACAATACATTTTTTGTATTTTTTAGAAAATGTTTTTCACATCTAGTTGTAGTTTTTAGTCTTACTTAACTTTAATAACCTTGACACACACACACAAATGCACATACACACATGCATACAAACGCACAGACACACACACATGATGCACACACACACACACGCACGCACGTACACATGAACATTCACACAGTACCTAAATGCACAGGCACACGCGCACACACACACACACACACACACACACACACACACACACACACACACACACACACACACACACACACACACACACACACACACACACACACACACACACACACACACACACACACACACACACAGTCTAGTTTATTATCTTGTGCAAAACAAGCAGCCTTCACTGTACCTCTTACCGAACACAACGCCTGGCCTATTTGCATCTCAGTGAACTCAGTAAAAGCCTGGTCTGTTGTGGATGCTCAGTATTTCCATGGTCCATATCAAAGCATCATAAAACACAAGGAAGCTATGTAAATTCATGTAATTCACATGCATCCACCATCATAAAATGGTCTAATTATCTTTCCATCACATACATCTTGGCAACTGGGTGATGGTTGAAAAGCATTGCCAGAGTATTCAAAATGAAACTCAATATTATAAATAATTCTATTTCCTGATACGACTCATCACTGTGTCCTTTATGAGAAGGTTGGTTGGCCCTCTCTGATGGAGAGGCACAACAAACACTGGTATTTGTTCATTTGTAAGGCCCTTGTAACCTCCTTATACTACATCATTATTGGAATGGAATTTTTGAATGTATGGAACTCGTTCTTAGGACTGGCTGGTCCTTAACTCTGCTCCCTGAGTTTGCTCGGAACAGGGTATATCTGCATCCCCTCTGTTACAGAGTTTAAAACCTTGATCTCCAACCTTTGTAACCTATGTAAAGCGACCGTGGGTCTTTTGAAAGGCGCTATATAAAATGAAGCTATTATTATTATTATTATTATTATTATTATTATTATTATTATTATTATTATTATTATTATTATTATTATTATTATTATTATTATTATTATTATTATTATTATTATTTGTCAATCAATTTGTATGTGTTTTAATTGATTTGTTATCCTTGCTTTTTTCCTCATCTTGTTGTCTAATTGTTACGATTTTATATGTTTTGTGATTTTATGTTTGCTTATTTAGCTAATTTCTGTATGTACACTCGACATGATGTGTAAATGAGGGAAACCTCAGTTGCCTTTCAAGTTTAAAAAAAGGTTTGAAATGAAATTTAAAAAAAATCTTGCCTGCATGTAAATAGACAAACACACTTACAGTAGTTTCATTAGGAATTCCGGCTAGGTTTTTATGAAAGTATCATAATGAAAGTAATATAATGTTTGAGGTATCTGTAAAGGAACTGGGAACGTGTTGTGATAGGACCCAATCGCAGAACAGGACAAGGAGGAAGCAGGCAGGACACAGAGGGTGGAGGTCAAAAATAGAGCTTTACTAAAACAAGGCAACAAACAAAAGTTATATTCCAAAAAGCATCAACAAAAACCTCAGCAGTGCTGGCAGAGAACAAAATACAAAAACTAACTAACACAGGGAAAAACACGACTGACACTAGGAACGAATGAGAGCAACAAACAGCTAAGCAGCATACAGACCAGAGACAGGAGTAACGGACTCTTCATCGGGATTCCTGGCAAGAGCATCCAAAAGCTGCAATACATTCAGAACAGCGCTGCCAGGATCCTGATGAGAGTCCGTAAACACGATCACATAACCCCCATCCTCCACTCACTACACTGGCTCCCCGTCTCATCCCGGATCAATTACAAAATCCTGATGCTCACCCATAACTGCATAAACGGACACGCACCCCTCTACCTTCAGGAACTCATCACTCCACAATCCTCCACCCGCACCCTCAGATCCGCAGGTAGCCTGCTCCTTCAGGTCCCCAATACCCGGCTCTGCACCATGGGTGACCGAGCCTTCTGCACGGCTGCACCACGCCTGTGGAACAGCCTCCCCATCCAGCTGAGGGCACCACAGAGCCTGGACTCTTTTAAAGCAGGCCTGAAAACCTACCTGTTCAAAAAGGCCTTTGACTGTTAGCTTTTTATTTTCTTGTGCTGTTGTTTTTTCATTCTCTGTTTATACTATGTTTTTAATTAACTATGTTCTATTTGTATCTTGTTTTTATTCTGTATTTAATTTTTTTAACTGTTTTAACCCTGTAGTGTAGCACTTTGGGATCCCAGCGAACAAAAAGTGCATTACAAATTCAATATATTATTATTATTATTATTATTAGGAGAACAGGATACAGGAAACACTAACATCAACAACGAACCGACAATGGAGTACAGCACAACAGATATAGGGAGAACAATTAACAATTAACGTTATATGACTATAACCAAGTTCTGTTAATTAGGGGTGACGCTCGGCATCACTCATGCACTCCCTCGCGTACGTGCATGCGCACTGAATTTAATACCAGTATTAATCTGACCACACCCCTCATCAGCTTACCTTCATAAGCAGGTGTGTGGTCACCTGCTCTCCTCCTTCCCAAGCTTTCACCACAAGGTGAGGTCAAGGGCTGCAGCGGCGTCGGATGCCGAGCGTCACCCCTAATTAACAGAACTTCGTTCTGTTTCATTAGGGGATCCGCTCGGCATCACTCATGCACATAGGGAGGCCGAGCGGAGCCACCTGCCGACAAATACACCCAGCTGAAGGCCCCCCACAACCAACAGAACAGGGAGGGCCGAGCCCCCTCGACCCCCCCTAATGGAGGGCACCCCCCCTATTAGAGGTTTCCCGGGAGGGCGACGGACCCGACCGTGCGAAGAGGCACTCAAGCAACTCAACGCACAGGGTGAGCAGACCGTGGCTTGACCCCACGACTACACACACGCACAACCCGCATGCCACCCGGGAACGAACGGAGGGAACAACCTCGTTACTGCCCCCAGAACCCCGTGGCAAGGCCGTAGCAGCGGAGCGCGAAGGAAGACCCAGACCCACCAAAGGGACTGGACCCCCTGGAACGGGGGCCCGGAGAAGTCCATGATGCCAGCATCAAGACCCCACCAGGTGGGCACTTAGTGACCCCGCCCCCCACATCGCCAGCGTATTCGGACAAAGGCCCCTCAGCCGAGCGGGCCCTGTCCTCCCCAACAGTACACCGCCTGGCACACTGACCCTGCAACAGGCAGTCAGCATGGCCATAAGCACACAAAAAAGGTTAACCAACGGAAGCAGGCAGCGCACCGGGGAAAACCAGGCAACAGGCTGTTAACCCTAGCCTGGAGACTGCGGACGAGACAGGCGCCAGAAAGGACAGCTGAACAAAGCCGCCCCGGCGGAAGGGGCGTATGCTGGCGTTGTTGCATGACCAAGCCTCCATTTAAAAAAAAAAAACACCCAGAGGGGTCGAGGCAGAGAAGGCTGACACGATTGGCAGACGTCATGAACGTGCAGGGGCACCCTCAACCGGTTAACCCGGGAGTTGACACTGCAGCAACACACCAGAGAACCAATCACCCAGGTGTTACCTTAGGCGGTGGTTGGTCCCATAACCCCTCAGGAAAAAACTCCAAAACACACCTGCGGCACTGCCGCAGCCCGTGTTCCAGTTTCCAACAGGGTTATCCCGGGCCTACGGGTCAACGAAAACATTACTTCGGACCGGGCCCGGTGATACGGGGAGCACAGGGTCCCCCGAGGAGGTCAAGACCACCCCAACAGGCCCCTCTTCGCCATGCGTAAGAGAAGAGCGTAAGAATGGAAAACCAGCCCCAGCACCCCGTACTTGGTATTCCCAGGAGGTCACCCAACCAAGTACTAACCAAGACCAACCTGCGTGGCGGCCGAGATCCGACGAGATCGGGCGCATACAGGTTGGCACGGCCGTAAGCCATTACGACAGTGTAGAATACAATGTACCCAACAAGGGTTCCATAGCGCTCAACCCTGTGACACCCGGACCGACCTAGCATTTTTCCCCCTGAAAAAAGCCCAAGTCCCTCAGGGTACCAGAACAGCAGATCTGCATCCCCGGCGGACAACGGGTTTAACTGATCCGGACCAGCGCGACCAGAACCAGTCCCGTGCCCTAACCACGCCGACATGCCAACTCCAG
This sequence comes from Notolepis coatsorum, assembly GCF_963971535.1. Classification (NCBI taxonomy): domain Eukaryota; kingdom Metazoa; phylum Chordata; class Actinopteri; order Aulopiformes; family Paralepididae; genus Notolepis; species Notolepis coatsorum. The sequence goes on along the minus strand of NC_140167.1, from coordinate 33,129,240 downwards.
GAGAAGGGGCAGATATGCGTGTTGATCTTAAACATAAAAAGAAGGCGCCACTCAGACGTTTCGGTGCGAACCGCGCCCGGCGGCCCACCCCCAGGGCGTGAGACCCTTCCACACATGTTCAGATCCATTCCGTTATCATCCCCTGATATGAACGAGAACCCGTCGACAACCACACAGGTCGTCGGAAGAGGAAAACCCCCATCCCAATTGCTTTATAAAAACGCTGTTTTAACCCCAAGCAACCAAGGCGCGCCAGTCAGTTACCTAATGTCCAACAGAACATCCTGAGCTAGCACTATGTGTGCGTTGGGCATATCCACATCAATAATAGGCTATTTAGACCATCTTATTGAATCCCCAAGACGCCCAGGGGAACGACAAGAGGGCGGGATGCAACCAACTCCATGAATGAATGAATGAAAACTTTAACCAACAGATTGCAGAAAGGGTACAACACAGTACGGCTCAATACACACAATCGGTAAGGGGAGGCAGACCTGAGAAAGACGTTAGTCTTGTTTCCATCAGGGGCCCCCATTTCTAATTCATATAGACACATCCAACTCTTTATAATAATAAAGAAGAAGCATCACCCGTATGAACCCAACTGCACAGCTGGGAGTAAAAAACCCGTTTTCACATGATTTTACATCCAGTCACTCTTTTTAATCAGAGAGTAAAGACTAGACCCTCCCAGAAACCTTCCCACACGAGTTGTAGTCATGAGAAAGACATGCCAACTGTGAGTCACGTGACCAACTGACTCAAGTTACACATAAATCGAGCGTAGCAGACCCGTGAGCCCTACGCTCTAACTCGACACCTTAATACTCTGTAACTCATGGAAGGCGTCGCCATAGCAACACCGCTACGACGGGGGGAAACCCTGCACACGGCTCCTGTTTGTAATAGGAGTCGGCAGGATAACCCTATTGAACCCCCTATGACTGAGTGTATGTTGCAGACCTTGCTTAATCTCGTAACACAACACGACTCATCTCACAACGTAAAAGTGCAGATTCATATTTACACAACCCCACCATATGATTTGTTGAAGAAACACACAGTTTGTTTGGCCAAAAAACATAGTCCCCCTTATGTCTGGGAACTTTTTATTGTCATAAGTTTTAAGGCACAAAAACACAATCATAAAGGGGCCGGGGAGGGTGTAAAGGAGAGGGGACACAGAGGGGAAAAGTCACTCTCAGCGGCATCTGCCACCTCGCGCCGCTCGAGTCTTGCCACCCCGAGGAGCCCCGGAGGGACGGTAGGTTACTGACTGCTGGTCTCGACGTTCCCTACCGTCTCCTCCGGTCGTGGATGGGCCGGCGGCAGCAGAAACGCCGTCTCTTCTCCTGGCCCTCTTGGAAGGGCCAGCAGCGGCGGTAGAGGCAGTGGTAGGGACGACGGAGACAGCTCGACGCCGTGGAAGCCTTCTGACTCCACCGGCAACGACGGGAGGCGGAAAATGGGGTTGAAGGATGGATCTCTCCTCTGCCATCTCTCTGCATGTTGAGGTCATCAACCGCAGGGCCTTCCCGAACAGACGAGCGTCGGAGAGGGCGGCCGTCAGAAGAGGGGCTCTCTTCCGTTCCGGCACACGGGCCTGCTCCAGCCAAAGATGACGCTGGCCCAGGGTGGCCAGGGTGCGCACTTTCCCCATGGCTATTGCCAGCACCTGGGTAAGGTGCAGGACAGCTCCTGACGCCTGGGTGATCTGATCGCATTTTACCTCGGTCAGATCCGTGCCGCCCGTCATAATCCCCGATACAAATCTAGCTAGGTGGGCGATGTTAGACGCCGCAGCCAGCGATTGTGTACCAGCGATGAATGACTGGTCACTCCAATATGCCAATCGCCTAGCCGATCTACCCTGGAGGACCGGCTTGCATAAGGGTTCCCACACCATATCCGGACAGAGGAGAGCGGCCATCGGACTATCAAGCCGAGGCACGCCCTCCCTCATACCTTTGACTAACCCCGACACCCGCGTAACTGGTACGTAGGTGGGGGTAAGTCCCATGATGTGAGACACCGCCTGACCCTGACGAACATAGGTCCCCATTGAGGGGAAAAATGGGTAGACAACGTCCACCCCTCTCACTGGGCGACGCTGCCAGAGATGACCTATGTGATCATCAGGGACAGGAGCAGGCAATGGCAGCGGCAGCGGCACGCCGTTTGCGGCGGCGGCTACCGCCATGAGCTCGGGAAACAAAGCCTGCAGTTCCCCCTGCAGACCTTCCTCCACCGAACCCGAATCCCTCACATGCAGCAGGCTGCAACTGGTCAAGGAGCCACAGTCTGATGTGGCCGATAGTAGGGCATCCTGCTGATGAGGCCAAGGTGGTTCCTCGACATCTTCGAACAAGGCGTCCCACGGAGCCATTTCTCCCCCCTCCGGTGTTTCCTGGATAGGAGGGATACTCTCCTCCACGGGACCATCAAACAAGAATCCGTCCGACTCTTCCATGAAGTCCTCAGTTTCCATCGGAAATCCAGAGCCGGACGCATCCTCGCTGGTCTCCAGCAGTTCCCCAAAACCAGGCCGTTCGTGCCTGCATGCCACCATCTTGCGACGTGAACGGGCAGACGCGAAAAGTTTGCGTCGCAAATCCTCCGGCTCCAAGACAACCCCCCGTTCACCAACGGACGATTCCCTGGAACCAGAGGAACCAGAGTCGAGATCAGGCCACCGCCGGAGCGACGGCACCGACTCCTCGGCTCTTCGGAGAGGCAAACTATCCATCGGCTGCCTCCTGGGCTGGGTCGGCAACCACGAAAGTGGCAACAGCCCAGCACCAGAACGCACGACGGAGGCGGGAATGGAGAACCGCTGGTGAAGAGTAGGTCTAGCGGGTCTACTCTCCGAAGAATACATTATGACCCAAACTTTTTCTTTACAACAGATATGAGAGAAGAAAAAATTAAGCACAATGTAGACTCGTCACAACTCTTTTCAACTAACAACACGTCAAGTGGGGTACTACCTAGGCACTTCCTTGTGGTGAAAGCGAGAAGGAGGAGAGCAGGTGACCACACACCTGCTTATGAAGGTAAGCTGATGAGGGGTGTGGTCAGACTAATACTGGTATTAAAGGTACATTTGTGGAATTTATTCAGTGCGCGTGCACGTACGCGAGGGAGTGCATGAGTGATGCCGAGCGGATCCCCTAATGAAACAGAACACATGGGCACAGGAGGGCTAATTAACAACGAGGCACACATGGGGAGAAAAACAAAGGTTATCCTATAACCCTAGTTATATGAGTACTAGCGAGCGCTCTGCTCTATGGGATATTCCCTGTCACCTATTGTGACCTTGAAAGTTTCCGCCACAATGCACCTACACCTGTCCGGCCACGCCCACTTCCGCCCATGCATTTAAGCGAGGGGTGTGACCGTACTTCCACTCTTCCCTAGTCTTGACCGTTATTCTGAAGACAATTAGGGGTCCTCAGTGAGTGAGAGCAGAGCGCTCACTAGTACTCATATAACTAGGGTTATAGGATAACTTTAGTTATATTTTGTACTAGCTCCGCGCTCTGCTCTATGGGACATAGGAGTGGAGCAGGGTGAAGAGCCAGACAAATGCACCGCTGAGGTCCCCTACAACCATCAGAACACCGGGGAGGGTCCGGGTACCCAACAAACCAAAGAGGGGACAGCACCCAACAAACGCACAGGGTGAGCAGACAGTGGGACAGAAGGGCCCACGACTACCCGACCGTGCGCCCCGCTCGCTACCAGGGAACGTATGTGAAAACATAAGCCTGTGTTACCGCTTCCACACCTCGTGGGGTCTGGGTCGTTAAACCCTGACACTGCCCGCGAGGCATCCCGTGGGGTCAGGGTTCCAAACCCCGACCGTGCGGGCGAAGCCGTAGCAGCAGGGCACGAAGGAGGTCCCAGCCCCATGGACTACTCAAGGCAGGCTTACCGCAGAGTCCAGGGGCCAGGACAAAGGGGACCTGGTGAGGTCAACGAGGCCGCGGCATCGAGACCTCTCCAGGCGTTTACTCGTGACACCACCCTTTACACTGCCAGTGCATCGGACAGGGCCTACAACAGGTTAAGGCCCTTCTCCGCCTGGCACGCCGCGAGGACCCCCTGAGGAAGAGGCTCTGAAAGGCTCTCTCTCTGAGGAGGCTCCACTGAGGGGGGAGGCTCCGAAGAACTTCATGAGGAGGCTCTGAAACTCCTTGAGGAGGAGGCTCCGAAGCACTCTGAGGAGGCTCTCCCCCATAATCCCGTGGGGTAAGCTGGCAGCCTGGTCGGACCAGTATGCCAGCTGCCGGGCTGACCTCCCCTTCGGAAGAGGCTTCTTCCGGGGCTCCCACACCATCTCAGGGCAAAGGACGGCTGCCATCGGGTTGTCAAGCCATGGCACGCCGTCCTTTAGACCCTGGACCAGACCCTCTACCTGCGTGAACGGCAGGTAGGCGGGGGTCAGGCCGATGATGCCGGGCACCACCTGTCCCCGAGCCACGTAGGCGGCCATGGCTGGGAAGGCTGGGCACACTATGCTCGGCTCCCTCAGCGGGCGGCGTTGGAAGGCATGACCTACCATGTCATCGGGGACAGGTGCCAACAGGGGCGTCGGTAACGGGATGCCGTTAGCGCATGCTGCTGCCGCCATGAGCTCAGGGAAGAGAGCCCGCAGTTCTCCCTGCTGTCTCTCCTCCGCCTCGCTCGCATCCCTTGCACACGGGTAGCCAGACCTACTTGATAGGCGGGGGCTGAAGCCCGACGCTGTGGAAGGGGCATCCCGCCACAGAGTTGGTAAGTTGAACCGAGACTCCGTGTACGAGGCTTCCCGGTGTGGAACCAGGGCCTCCATCTCCATTGGATGCAATGGAGAGGCAACGGAGGAAACCTGTGCAGTGCAGAGAGCTGCCTGCAGCACCAGTATATATGTTTCCCCTGTCTAACCCCTCTGTGTGCTTTCCCCATCTACTTTCCCCATCTACCAGGACAGGTTGTATCAGCCACCAAGCGAACCAACTTTGGGATCTTTTGTCCATTCTGATATACACATTCATTGTTTATGTCATTATGCTTTTGTTGTTTAATCAATTATTGTTTCTTTAGATAGGATTAAATAAATTATTTGTTAACATGGTATCACGTGTGGACTCCATATTTGTGACAAACCTCTGGTTCGTCATAAAAAACACCACATACGTACACACAGTACAGAACTACAGGAAGTCTAATCAGCCAGTCTAACCATGGTTTATTATGGTAACCAGTTGGTAGGAGATCAGATGTTTTCGGACATAGTTACGCAACAGGTGGCTGGAAGGATGGACATGGCTTATTTGCAAGGTAAATGTGACATGATGTCATCCATCTTCTAGTAATGCCAGGTAACTGTAGCATGAGTCTGGGTGCTGTTTAGAGAGATTCACCATGCAGAGCAACTCCTGCAGGTAATGATAACTAGGTGATTTCAGCTGTGACTAAATATGATAGCAGGTTAACTAAGCAGATTATGGCTACAATTCATAGAGATATAGCAACAATCCCGCAATGTTATCTGTAATGTTGCCTTGGTTCCTAAGGTTGCCAATGGACAGAAAGGATCACTGGATATTTACTCTGATCATAGCAATTCTCCTCAGCGGAATTCTCCTCAAAGGCAACTTGTGTGAGCTCTGTAAGTATATCTCCAGAGCAACATTAACATTTCTTTTAAAAACGGATTCATCCTGATTGAGCCTATATCGGTAACACATGCGAGGGCATGACTAATGATTGGTAACTAGGATCTAACGAGGAAATGTATGTAAGTAACCGCTTATCAAGCAACATGATAGCATATAAATACATTTATCATATCATATCATAGCAAACACGTTAATATGGTTTCTAATTCATTCAGCTTCCCTGATTTGTATTTCCAGTAATCTATTTGATATGTTTCATACCTTGCCTGAGTGAATAGCTTAGGCTGCTTGGTCTGGTAGGTCCTTGTGAGCAAAGTCCTCACCAGTGGTACCTGGCATAGCTTAATGAGAAGAGAAGAAAAAAAACATTTGAACTTCCAATCCACATTTTCTGTGGTGTAAGACTTCTTGTAGTTCTTAGCAGTTTAACAGTCTACAAAGTGTTATTATATTGATGTATGCATAACTTCTATAGCTGTTTGTCTGCCAGTAAAGCAGCTAGCAATATGTATTATATTTAAGGTGAGGCACCCCAATTGAAATGGGTGACTTTGGCTTAAAATGTTGAGATATTATCATATTTTGCCTCTACTGCAGTTTCCTACTGTTTCATAAAACATATAAAGCATATAATCAAAAACAAATATAAAAAATTACATATTCCTTTTATGCAAAACATGCCTTCATGAACAATTCAAAATGTTCACCGAATACATAGTGTTTTTTTTTATTTGAATTTTTTTTACTATTTATTCATCACATTGAAATATTGAATGTAGAAAATAAGACTGATAATATTGATAAAATATTAGCAAATTTGAGTATGTTAACTCATTAGGTGCCAGGGATTAGACGGGTCCCGTTGTAGCAATGCCATGCTTTAAAGATAGGAGTGCGTCACCTTGTTTACAGAGCTATATATATATCCTATATTATAGCTATGGATACAATACTATGGCCCATTTGACATCAACTATCTATCGTTCAATATGTGAAAAAGATAAAAAAAATTCATCCATACGTTCCCGTGTTATACCGTGGTGAATATAAGTATAGTTTTAGAGTGGTCATGGGTAATTCCCGAAAGGCTGAGTTATAGCCTTATACGTGAATTCTACTATAAGCGTTGCCGTTTCTTGCCTGGACACGCTACTATTCCCAAACTAAATGTATATATTAGGTATTATGTTTCATCATGAATGCATGAAAGGGGGGGGGGGGGGGGGGCGTTTCTGATTATTTGATTGCCAGTAACGGCATTCGTATTGAACACTAAAAACGCTGATCAGCTGGATCGGTATAATAACATTGCACGATCAAGCTAGAATTGATGTCTGTGATCGGGAGTATCCAAAAATAATATTCCAATTGTTTGATCGCCATCTGGTCCATCCGATGTCCATTTGGTCGACGACATAACCCACCACCCATCGACTCGCCCGACCCAGAAAACTGCGCCCGGAGACATTTGAGTGTAACACAGGGCAAGATATAAGGCTTCAAAGGGTGCTCGATACCGCTGTCTATCTGGATGCGGCCGGTATTGCACTTTGGCAATCTCAGACTCATTCCCTATGGTAACACCAAGGTCCCTGGATGAATAATGAATAAAAATATCGAATAAAAGAATAAACGACCAAATCCGAGATATCTCGGGTCTGGCAGCCAACGCATGGCGAGTTAACCCGACTTATGTTGGGTTTGGCCATTAAAGAGTTAATAACAACACATACAAAAGTCATACAAAAGTTTGTTTAACTTGTATACAAATTCAGTGTGTACATTTTCATTCAGATAGGATGAAAGGAATCTTAAACCAACCTTAAAAATTATAGTAAATTATTTAATCAAATGATGATTATGAATCAGTATTTCACAAGGCATTTGTACTGTAGGTAGTGGGATTGTCAGGTGGTTGATTGTCAAGGGCTTTTCTGATTGTGTTGTAAATGTTTTCTACAGGCACAGGCGGGTGCACTCTGAGTCATTCAGTCGGAGTAGATAACACCACGACTCATTGCTACTCAGGTAAAGGTTTTCTATTCAATTTATTTTCATCTTATTTCAGATAACCATGATGGTCTCAAAATACCGAAATTATCACCCCACCTGAGTTTTACTTGGCATTCTGGGACCAGTTGGGCCCATTGCTGTTCAAGATAATTCAACATGCTATTGCACAGGGGGGATTCTCGAGAGATGTTAACATGACCTTGATCTCATTGTTACTTAAAAAAGACAAGGACCCCAATGAATGTGGCAGCTATAGGCCCCTGAGTCTTCTCGGGGCCGATGATTTCTTTTTGCCAAAGTACTACTGTAGCCCGTCATCTGCAGAAGTATATGACGGTGCTGGTACACTGTGATCAGACTGGATTTATTCAAAGTCGATTAGCCGCAGATAATCTTAGGAGATTGACTAGAATGGTCATATCTTTGGATGGTACTGGAGGCCTTGGAAAGAAATTTATAAACATGATTAAGGTTCTCTATGCCTCACCGTCAGCAATGATAATGACAGGCAAATTATGCTCCACACCCTTCCCGGTGTCTAGATCTTCCAGACAGGGTTGTCCTCTCAGTCCCGGACTATTCGCACTCTCCCTCGAACCATTCATTAGACAATCAGAAGAAATCGCCCCTATAATAATCAATGAGACACCACACAAAATTGCTCTGTATGCGGATGACTTATTAATTTTCATGGAAGATCCCTCCCAATCAGCCTCAAAGTTACTTAATATAATTGAAGACTTCTGTAAATTATCGGGCTTCAAAATTAACTGGCCCAAATCAGCTTGTCTACCTCCTTTTTTTGGAATTATCTTTTTTCCCCTTCTTTTTCCGTTTTTCTCCCATCCCAATGTTAGTCATTATGCCAATTCCCAATCCCCTTCCTGGTCGTTGCACTTCCTCCGACACATGATTGTGTAGCCAGCCCACCGCTTCTTTTCACCTGGCAGCACAGACTCTCACTGGGAGAGTGTAACGTGTGGAAGGTCACACTACGTCTCCTAGATCCTTCCCTTGCTGTGCAGGCGCCCCGACCGAACTGTAGGAGTCGCTGTTTACAACGACCAGGACCCACCATCGCCGGGTTTCCCACCCGCTAACACTGCCAATTGTGTTAGTATGGATGGTCGGCCAACCCGGAAGCACCACAGCTGGATTCGATCCCACTGTCTCTGTGGTGGTAGACAGACGCTGACTCCGCTGCGCTACCCGGCCGCCCCAGCTTGTCTACCTCTTAACGAGTTGGCCAAAGCGGTGACATCCCCATAGTTGAAAATTTTAAGTACTTAGGCATAGAGATCTTTCCCATACTGAATCAGACAACAAAATTTTACTTTACAGGTATAATACATATAATAAAATACGCCAGGACCTGGATAGATGGTCGAGCCTTCCTAATTCGTTACAGGCCCGAGCATCCATAATTAAAATGAACATACTACCTAGAATACATTTAGTCAGTTCAATGCTCCCCCTGCCTCCTCCAATAGACCACTGGCGTAAGACTCAAACTATGTTATCTAAATTCATTTGGAATAATAAAAGTCAGAGAATCAAAATAACTACCACTCAACGTAGGAAACAGGATGGGGGCTTGGCAATCCCTGATTTTAAGTTATATTTCTGGTCCTTCTCGCTGTACCCTGGTAGATGGGGCCATATAGTGGTTAGTATAAATCACCACATCCTCCTTTCTATGAATGCTATACCGGCATACAACAATAAATGTAAACATTTCTGTTGACTCAAAACACAGTCATCTTTTAGTTTTTTTTCTACTGTTGCTATTTCCAAATACAATTATCTCTATTTACTTTAACCTGCATACCATAAATCAACGTTATATATATACATCATGCTCTATAATTATTTTCCTTTTGCCTCTTAAATTTTTTTTTAATGCAAAAGGATAGAGCTCTGTGCTGTTCTTTACAAATACTGAAGTCTGTCAGGTGGTCTAGACTGACGTGTAGATCTTCTCAGTACTGGTGTTGAAGGTGTCTGGTCAGCTGGTGGTGGCAAGTTCGTCAGCCCAGCTGTCGGTGGTGCTGCTGTGGTGCAAACTTCGTCATCAGCTGTTGACCGTTCTCCAAGTGTCTCTGGTGTTTTCAACAAGCTTCGTCGATTCCTTCTTAGGACTTGACCCTCTTCTGTTCTGACGGTGTAGGATCTAGGACCCACTTCCTCCAGAACTGTGGCTCTCCTGTCCCAGTATTTAGAATCCTGTAGTCTCACTGTGTCACGCCGTGACAGTGGTACTAGACCTTTTGAGACTTTGTCATAGTTTGTTTTCTGTCTGTTTTGCAGACACTTCTGTTTCTGTCTCACGATGTTATTCTTCTTCTGTTTTGCAGGGCAAGGAAGTGTGGTTCGCAGCCTCCGTCCCATCAAAAAGTCAGCAGGAGACAGTCCATGTTCTCGTGGTGATCAGTGGTGCAGTCCTAATATGGGAACTGGTAACACGCCACGCCATGTGCACGCGCGCGCGGGTACGTGCATGCGCACAGAACTGATTTATACACACACACGCATGCACACACACACGCACACACACACACAAGCGCATATACGCAAGTGCAATCTTTCTATCATACAAGCTCTTCTTGCTCTCTATTTGTGTGAATGTGCGCGTGGAAAGCTGGCGCGCAGCACAGACGCTTGATTCAATATCATAAGCAGGTAGACCCCCATCACGAATTCCGAGCCACATTAGTATTCACCTCCACTGCCTGTGTCACACAGAATGAAGGGGGAGATGCATTCAGATAGCCAACACCCAGACACTTAGTCTACCTGCGCTTTTTGTTATGTAAAACGGTGGCCGGGTACTAGTCACAACGAATGGATACAGCGCATTTTTGTGTGCGCGTACACGCGAGTACACATCCGTGCGCGATCGCGCGTACTTCTGCCTCAGTGATCTGGTAACACGGCGTGTAACCGGGTGTGACCGCGACTGCACCACTGGTGGTGATGCTCTGTAACTCAGTAGAGCTAGATATGGATCAGAACCACTCTCTTTTGCCTTCAGGAGCAGCCTCTTTACTATGCCCACTCCTGGTACCATGTAATGTTTCTGTCCATCAATGAAGAAACGTTAGGTTATAGCTATAACCAAGTTCTGTTAATTAGGGGTGACGCTTGGAATCACTCTGCACTATCTCGCGTACGTGCACGCGCACTGAATAAATTCCACAAATGTACCTTTAATACCAGTATTAGTCTGACCACACCCCTCATCAGCTTACCTTCATAAGCAGGTGTGTGGTCACCTGCTCTCCTCCTTCCCAAGCTTTCACCACAAGGTGAGGTCAAGGGCTGCAGCGGCCGTCGGATGCCAAGCGTCACCCCTAATTAACAGAACTTGGTTATAGCTATAACCTAACGTTCTGTTCCATTAGGGGCTCTGCTTGGCATCACTCTGCACAAAGGGAGGCCAAGCGGAGCCACTGGCCGACAAATACACCCCGCTGAAGGCCCCCCACAACCAACAGAACAAGGAGGGCCGAGCCCCCCCGACCCCCCCTAATGGAGGGCACCCTCCCTATTAGAGGTTAACCGAGAGGGCGACGGACCCGACCGCGCGAAGAGGCACTCAAGCAACTCAACGCACAGGGTGAGCAGACCGTGGCTTGACCCCACGACTACACCCACGCACAACCCGCATGCCACCCAGGAACGAACGTAGGGAACAACCTCGTTACTGCCCCCAGAATCACGGGATCAAGGGCAAACCCAACCCCGTGGCAAGGCCGTAGCAGCGGAGCGCGAAGGAAGACCCAGACCCACCAAAAGGACTGGACTCCCTGGAATGGGGGCCCGGAGAAGTCCATGATGCCAGCATCAAGACCCCACCAGGTGGGCACTTAGTGACCCCGCCCCCCACATCGCCAGCGTATTCGGACAAAGGCCCCTCAGCCGAGCGGGCCCTGTCCTCCCCAACAGTACATCGCCTGGCACACTGGCCCCGCAACAGGCAGACAGCATGGTCGTAACACACAAGAGTTAACCAACGGAAGCAGGCAGCGCACCGGGAAAAAAGACCAGGCAACAGGCTGTCAACCCGAGCCTGGAGACTGCGGACGAGACAGGCGCCAGAAAGGACAGCTGAACACAGCCGCCCCGGCGGAAGGGGCGTATGCTGGCGTTGTCGCACAACCAAGCCTCCACAGAGAAGGCTGACACGACCGGCAGACGTCATGAACGTGCAGGGGCACCCTCAACCGGTGAAACCGGGAGTTGACACTGCAGCAACACACCAGAGAACCAACCACCCAGGCATTACCCTATGCAATGGTTGGTCCCATAACCCCTCAGGAAAGAAACCCCAAAAACACACCTGCGGCACTGCCGCAGCCCGCGTTCTGGTTTCCAACAGGGCTATCCCGGGCCTACGGGTCAACGAAACATTACCCCGGACCGGGCCCGGTAATACGGGGAGCACAGGGTCCCCCGAGGAGGCTAAAACCACCCCAACAGGCCCCTCTGCGCCAAGCGCAAGAGAAGAGCGTAAAAAATGGAAGACCAGCCCCAGCACCCCGCACTCGGTATTCCCAGGAGGTCACCCAACCAAGTACCAACCAAGACCAACCTGCACAGCGGCCGAGATCCGACGAGATCGGGCGCGTACAGGTTGGCACGGCCGTAAGCCATTACGACAGTGCAGAATACAACGCACCCAACAAGGGTTCCATAACGCCCAACCCTGTGACACCCGGACCGACCTAGCATTTTTTCCCCCTGAAAAAAAACCCAAGTCCCTCAGGGTACCAGAACAGCAGATCTGCATCCCCGGCGGACAACGGGTGTAACTGATCTGGACCAGCGCGACCAGAACCAGTCCCGTGCCCTAACCACGCCGACCTGCCAACCCCAGGAGAAGGGGCAGATATGCGTGTTGATCCTAAAACATAAAAAGAAGGCGCCACCCAGACGTTTCGGTACGAACCGCGCCCGGTGGCCCACCCCTAGGGCGTGAGACCCTTCCCCATATGTCCAGACCCATTCCGTTATCATCCCCTGACATGAACGGGAACCCATCGACAACCACACAGGGTGTCGGAAGAGGAAAAAACCCCATCCCAATTGCTTCATAAAAACGCTGTTTCAACCCCAAGCAATCAAGGCGCGCCAGTCAGCCAATGCCCAAAAGAACATCCTGAGCTAGCACTATGTGTGCGTTTTGACATACCCACATCAACAATAGGCTGTTTAGACCACCTTATTGAATCCCCAAGGCGCCCAGGGGAACGACAAGAGGGGCGAGATGCAATCAACTCCATGAATGAATGAATGAGAAACTTTACCCAACAGACTGCAGAAAGGGTACAACCCAGTACGGCAATACACACAATTGGTTAAGGGGAGGCAGACCTGAGAAAGACGTTAGCCTTGTTTCCATCAGGGACCCTCATTTCCAATCCACATAGACACATCCAACTCTTTATAATAATAAAGAAAAAGCATCACCCGTATGACCCAACTGCACAGCTGGGAGTAAAAAACCTGTTTTCACATGATTTTAATCCAGTCACTCTTTTTAATCAGAGTGTAAGACCAGACCCTCCCAGAAACACCTTCCCACATGAGTTCATAGCCATGAAAAAGATATGCCAACTGTGAGTCTCGTGACCAACCGACTCAAGTTTACACATAAATCGGGCGCAGCAGAACTGTGAGCCCTACGCCCTAACTCGACACCTTTAAGACACCAACTCATGGAAGGCGTCGCCATAGCAACACCGCTACAACGGGCGGGGAAACCTGACGTCCCACCGGCTTGGCCCTGACTGGCTCAGCAGAAGAGATCAAAAATCCCCTAAACCAATCAAGTGGGAAAAGGAGGGGTTTATTCGACACCCCCTCCCGAAAAAACACCCTTCATCCCTACACACAGAAAAACAACCGTAGCCATCTTGAAGACCTCCGGTAGAAAGCAATGCATAGCATAAGCTAATACAATGCCCGCTACACACAAAAATGTGAACAGGTTTTACAACAAAACACAAGTCGCCTGTGTGTGAATCCTACACCCGTCGACTATGTCGTACATAGGAAAAAAACGCTGATCGAGAGTAAACGGCTAGGCCGTGAAATGTGTGTGTACGAGTATTACTGCAACTAAACAACACAGCATTGTGAGACACATATACTTAGTCCAAGCAATGGAATAACACCAGTTTCTACCTGCATGTGGAGCATCAAGCTAATAGAACCTATTACTGAGTGTACGTTGCAGACCTTGCTTAACCTCGTAACACAACACGACTCATCACACAACGTAAAAGGGCAGATTCATATATACACAACCCCACCATATGAATTGTTTGAAGAAACACACAGTTTGTTCGGCCAAAACACAGTCCCCCTCACATCGGGGAACTTTTTTATTAAACTATATAAAGTGTTCTAAGGCACAAAATCATAGAGGGGCCGGGGAGGGTGTAGAGGAGAGGGGACACAGAGGGGAAAAGTCACTCAACGGCGTCTGCCACCTCGCGCCGCTCGAGTCTTGCCACCCCGAGGAGCCCCGGAGGGACGGTAGGTTACTGTCTGCTGGACACGACGTTCCCTACCGTCTCCTCCGGTCGTGGATGGGCCGGCGGTGGCAGAAGCGCCGTTTCGTCCCCTGGCCCTCTTGGCAGGGCCAGCAGCGGCGGCGGAGGCAGTGGTAGCGGCGACGGAGACAGCTCGACGTCGCGGAAGCCTTCTGACTCCACCGGCAAGGACGGGAGGCGGAAAATGGGGTTGGAGAATGGACCTCTCCTCTGCCATCTCTCTGCATGTTGAGGTCATCAACCGCAGGGCCTTCCCGAATAGGCCAGCGTCGGAGAGGGCGGCCGTCAGAAGAGGAGCTCTCTTCTTCTCTGGCACACGGGCCTGCTCCAGCCAAAGGTGACGCTGGCCCAGGGTGGCCAGGGCGCGCACTTTCCCCATGGCTATGGCCAGCACCTGGGAAAGGTGCAGGACAGCTCCCGCAGCCTGGGTGATCTGATCGCATTTCACCTCGTTCAGATCCGTGCCGCCCGTCATTATCCCCGATACAAATCTAGCCAGGTGGGCGATGTTAGACGCCGCAGCCAGCGATTGTGTACCAGCGATGAATGACTGGTCACCCCAATAAGCCAATCGCCTAGCCGATTTCCCCTGGAGGACCGGCTTGCATAGGGGTTCCCACACCATATCCGGACAGAGGAGCGCGGCCATCGGACTGTCAAGCCGAGGCACGCCCTCCCCCATACCTTTGACTAACCCCGACACCCGCGTAACTGGTACGTAGGCGGGAGTTAGTTCCATGATGTTGGACACCGCCTGACCCCGACGAACATAGGCCCCCATCGATGGGAAAAATGGGTAGACAACGTCCACCCCTCTCACTGGGGGACGCTGCCAGGGATGGCCTATGAGGTCATCAGGGACAGGTGCAGGCAATGGCAGCGGCAGCGGCACGCCGTTTGCGGCGGCGGCTACCGCCATGAGCTCGGGAAACAAGGCCCGCAGTTCCCCCTGCGAACCTTCCTCCACCGACCCCGCATCCCTCACATGCAGCAGGCTGCGACTGGTCAAGGAGCCACAGTCTGATGTGGCCGACAGTAGGGCATCCTGCTGATGAGGCCAAGGTGGTTCCTCGACATCCTTGAACAGGGCGCCCCATGGAGCCATTTCCCCCCCCTCCGGGGTCTCCTGAGGAGGGATACTCTCCTCCACGGGGCCATCATACAAAAACCCGTCCGCCTCGTCCATGAAGTCCTCAGTCTCCATTGGAAATCCAGAGCCGGACGTATCTTCGCTGGTCTCCAGCAGTTCCCCAAACCCAGGCCGTTCGCGCCTGCACGCTACCATCTTGCGACGTGAACGGGCAGACGTGAAAAGTTTGCGTCGCAAATCCCCTGGCTCCAAGACAACCCCCCGTTCACCAACGGGCGATTCCCCGGAACCAGAGGAACCAGAGTCGAGATCAGGCCATCGCCGGAGCGACGGCACCGACTCCTCGGCTCTTCGGTGAGGCAAACTATCCACCGGCAGCCTCCCGGGCTGGGTCGGCAACGACGAAAGTGGCAACAGCCCAGCACCAAGGCGCACAACGGAGGCGGGAATGGAGAACCGCTGGTGAAGAGTAGGTCTAGCGGGTCTACTCTCCGCGGAATACATTATGACCCAACTTTTTCTTGTACAACAGATGTGAGAGAAGAAAAAATTAAGCACAATGTAAACTCGTCACAACTCTTTTCAACTAACAACATGTCAAGTGGGGTACTACCAGGCACTTCCTTGTGGTGAAAGCGAGAAGGAGGAGAGCAGGTGACCACACACCTGCTTATGAAGGTAAGCTGATGAGGGGTGTGGTCAGACTAATACTGGTATTAAAGGTACATTTGTGGAATTTATTCAGTGCGCATGCACGTATGCGAGATAGTGCAGAGTGATGCCAAGCAGAGCCCCTAATGGAACAGAACTGGGGTTCTTTGAATATCATTTGTTTAGGTCCTGGTAGTAGTTAGGTAGCATACAACAGGTAGGTAGGTACAGGCATGCGTTCTTCATGGGACGGGGTTGCACTCCGTGCCACCCCATGATAAGTACTCGCTATTTGCATATCAATAGCGCCGGTCGTCAGGTGTGTTAAATACGCTCTCAGATACATTCACACCCAACCTGTTGTGAAGACATGTGTTACATTCCATTCGTAGAGGCAATCAGGCACTGTCTCCAGTCTGCGCTCAAGCGAGGGGACATTAAATGCGCATTCGCGGGAGCACTTGTCAACATGCAACAGGTGCATGGGCGGAGTTTATGGGGGTTCAGGGGGTGCATTGCACCCCCTGGTGGCCGGGGGTGAAATTGCCTTTTTTTTTTTTTTTTTTTTTTTTTAAATCAAGATTATTTTTATTTTAATAAAATTATAATAATTGTGAGAAACAAATCTGAATTCTATTATGTTTTGTTTTACAATACATTCATTTTATAGTAGTAATCATGTCACATTATAAGGCGAACCTTCTGTAGTGTGGCAGTGAAAGGGTTAACGGCAACGCGCGGCCAGCAGCAGCAGCAGCAGCGCGATACAAAGCCACTTATTCTGAGATGATAATTAATGTATCTGGATAACCAATGCACGAATTTTGTCGAGGCAGGTAGCGTTATTTCGGGAAAATTGATATCTATAGCCTGGTATATTTTTCGTCCACGAAAAATGGAGGCTGTAATAATTATTATTGCTCGAGAGTCTCTATGAATAATAATAATTAGAGCCTAAGTCAGTTAAAAATGATCCCCCGTAGTGCTGTGTGTGTGAGTGTGTGTGTGTGCTGCTGTACTACCTAAATAAAATAAAAAATTAGGGGTTAGGGCATTGTAAAAACGCTAAAATAATAAAATAAAGGTCAAAAAAAATCGTGCGCGCGTGCGCGCGGGTATAGTTCGCCAAGCAGTCGCACCCCCTGGCGTCAAGTTCAAACTCCGCCTATGAACAGGTGTCTCATTATCATAGTTATACAGACTGTGTAGTGGTGTGGTCCATGTACCCTGGTAGATGGGGCCATCTAGTGGTTAGTATAAATCACCACACTCATCTTCCCTATAACATCCCTATATCAAAATGCCAATTACGATATGGCCCTATCATATCCCATGTGATTCAAACATGGCGCAATGTACAGAGGTATTGTGCTGTCAAGTGCCCTTGGCACCTCGACTCTCCAATATTTCATAACCAACAACTACTTGTTGTTGGGCATATATCCGTTAACATTCCTCAGTGGGAAAGGAAGGGAGTTCATACTCTGGGGGATATATAAAACCGGTCTTCGTGCGTTTCAGGACAGGTCTAAGAGATTTTTATGATATCCCCGGCACGTCTTTTTCCTCTACTTACAAGATCGGCGCTTAAGGCGCATGGGGTTCCGTGGGCCCAAGCCTTACATCCACACCCTTTTGTTAAACTTATTAGAAACAGGACAACCTTGAGAGGGTTTGTCTCAGATTTCTACACACTATTGATCAAATCCACATATAAAAACTTAAAATTAGATATAATTTGGCGAGGGGACATCCCGGAATTAGACCCTGAGTTTGACTGGGATGATATCTGGACTAATGTCACATTGGCTTCCCGTAACCCTAATCACCAGCAAATACATTTTAATTATTTTCACAGAACATATCTTACACCTAGGAAGTTGTGTGCTATGGGGTTCGTGGCCGACTCTCGATGCACTCTGTGCGCTCTAGTCGCTACTGGCACGTATATGCATATGTTTTGGGATTGCCCACCGGTGGCTCTTTTTTGGAAATCCATAGCAAATAAACGTTCAAACATATGTAGCCTGTCAATTCCACATACGGCAGCGACGCTACTCCTGGATGATATAACATTACTACCGGCCTCCATACAACAAAAAAGAATCATACTGACAGGCATTACAGCAGCCAAGAAATTCATAGCCATGAGGTGGAAGCAACCGGAGAAACTAACAATAATCAATTGGTCATTAACTTTTTTCGATGTCATATATATGGAGATTTCTACTGCCCGGGTGGTGGGCATTGGGCAATCCAATATTGAATTGTGGGTTTCGGCGGCTGAGAGAGTGAAGGCCATGTTTTAGCGGCGAAGCAGAGTCAGGGTGCTGATCCTGGGGGTCCGGGGGTCCTGGGGTCCTGGGGTGGGGGGGGCGGGAATGGGCGAGGAAATGTTTTTTTGTGGTGTCTCTGGTAACACAATTACATTTTTATGTTTGTTTTATTGTTTGTTATTTCCGTTGTCGTTATTGTTGTTGTTACTATGTCCTGTGAAGTCCTGTTTATTGTTGTTATTACTGTATTACTGTATTGTGTGTTGTCTTGTTTCATGTAAAAGAAAAAGAAAAGAAATTAAAAAGAAATGATCACAAAGAAAATCTTATTTCAGATAACCAAGAATCGAACTCCTGCCTTGTAAAGGAAAATGTGACAATAACAAGAGGTATAACAAGGTGAGATATTTGTGAACATGCGCCACTCGCTCCTAAAGCTAGAAACCAAAAGAGGAACCCTTACATTTGAGATGTAAAATCTGGGGCTGCATAATAGAAAATTAATGGGTCTTACACCAAACATGTTCACAAAATCTGGTTCAGACCAGTTAGCAATAGTCAAATATAGTGGTGCATGTTCACAAATACTGACTAAACAGTCCTGGGGCACAGGAAGAACATAATGTGAATTTTTTAAATGGGTGACATTCCCCTTTAATGCCAATATGTATGATAATTGTGGTTTTTCTTTTTCTTTTAGCGAGATTTGGGCCAGAATATCAGCATTTTGCCTTGGAAGTACAATGGAATGGAAACAAATGCAACATAATTCTAAAAAGTCTGAATCCGCCGTGCAAACGAAAACCCTCACTGAGGATTTTCCACAGCACGGCTTGTATGCTACAGCTCACCTACACCAACATAGGTAAAGGAACTATGCTCTCTTTCACTGGAATTGTCTGAATAAGATTTCAGGAAAGGATAGGCGGCCAAGTGCATGCATACATTAACCCTTTCACTACCACACTATAGAAGGTTAACCCTTTGTAGTGTGGTAGTGAAAGGGTTAGCCTTCCGTAGTGTGGTAGTGAAAGCGTTTACTCTCTGTAGTGTGGTAGTGAAAGGGTTAACCTCTTGTAGTGTGGTGGTGAAAGGGTTAACTTTCTGTAGTGTGGTAGTGAAAGGGTTAACCTTCTGTAGTGTGGTAGTAAAAGCATTAACGTAAGGTTATGTATATAACCCAGTTCTGTGAGTTATGGTGCGCTCAGCACCTGATTGCACTGTACTTCACTTCGTGCACGAGCACTGAATAAAAAATTCCACCATGTACCTTTACATCCCAACATTCGTCTGACCACACCCCCCTCCGCTTACCTTCATAAGCAGGTGTGTGGTCACCTACTCGCCTCCTTCCCAAACTTTCACCACAAGGCGAGATGGGTGGTATCCTGGTCATTGTAAACAGCGACTCCTACAGGTCGGTCAGGGCGCCTGCACAGCAAGGGAAGGAACTGGTGAAGGTAGTGTGATCCTCCCACGCGTTACACTTCACCAATGAGAGTCCGTGCTGTCAGGTGAAAAGAGGCTGCTGGCTGTCTCCTATGTATCGGAGGAAGCATCTGATAGACTTCAGGGCTCCCTAGACCGGCAAGTAGGAGGCAAATGCGCGCAACGACCAGGAAGGGGAGGGGGGAATTGGCATAACGACTAAATTGGGATGGGAGAAAAAATACAGAAAAATAGGAGGAGAAAAAGTGGATAAAAAAAAAGAATAGCTCAGTGTAAATTCTGATGATTCAGCTGGTCAGTGTGTTACCATAGTAGTGTTGAACTGTTGGTAAAGTACCCCCCCCCCCCATTTCTTTAATAAAATAACTAACTAATTGTAAGTAACTGAAAGCACCAAAGAGATACATGTTTCCCCAATCTGATGATATAGTTAGAGCGATTAGCCTTCTATCAAAATTATTATTTAACTGCTCTCAAAGGTTACAGTATTTACAGTATGGAAAACTGTCAGACAGTATGGTAGTCAGAATTGCTACCTGAGGTGATTTTGAGATGTTGAACTTCTAACTACTATAGAGTGCCCTCTAATGGTGACAGTTTGGATTTTTTTCAATAGTTGTAACTTCCTCAATCTTCCTCCTGTACTATAGTCTAGTAGTGGGATTCCTGAAAAATATGACTTCTACAAGTATTTTGGGGTAAAAGTAACATAATTCAGGTATGCTGAATCAGATAAACCTCAAACAATGCAAAACACGTCATTGCAAATACCACAAATCCGGGTTAGGATGCACAGCAGTGTGTGCATGTCAGAAACAGTCAGAGTCATCAGAGTGATGATCAAACTTCTTGCATGAATATGTTCTAGTCCAACAAAGTTTATTCTACCAGACATCTGGATGAAGCATCAATATGTTATAGCCTCAAGCTATAAACCGCATATAGACTACAACCAGCTATCTTTCATGGTACTTGTAACTGAGGGGTACAATTCCCTGACTGTATTGATAAGTATGGTATCATTAAACCACTACCGCTTTATGTACTTTAACTACTGGCCACACAGTACATGATATAGATATGATGAACACTTTCCCACCATGAAACCAAGTCCACACAAATGTATAAGTCGAATATTTAATATATAGCAAAGGGTATATACAACGTTCACTTAATGACATTTATGATTTGAATGCACTTGTAAGGCAAATGAGTATTCGTAGGCAAATCAACATTGAATGTCCAATCTCTGGTTACGCAGGAAGCAAGTATACAACCTGGTTCTTTAGGGAACTATAGCGATGGTACTTAATGATTATAGCTGGATATACTAAAAGGGGGTCCTGCTGGTTGTAAGTCAGTAGGGGGGGGGGGGGGGGGTTAGGAGAGCCGCCGGCGATATCCCATCTGGCCAACGATTTCTTGGGAGAATTCAGAGTGCTGAACACGGTGCCCACAGAACCTTGGTCCACAGATGAATACAGTTGGGCCCTCTTGTAGACGGTAGCTGCCGGTCCACAACGAAGAGACGTGAGGCGACCTCACTCGGGGTAGAGCGCCGTCTCACCTGGACTCCTCTCGGGGGGTAGTTCCAACACTCACCAGTGTTGGCTGTTATCCATGGCATAAATCAAAGCACCCAAAGCAAGTAGATAATCCAAGCCGTGTAGGGCTCGCTGTCGTCCGGGTAAGGTAATCCAATGTGCAGGTCCACTCGTCCTAGCCCAGAACTCCTCGGATGAAAGCACCACACGTGGTCTGCCCAGCCTGGTTAAAACTCTAGATAACGCGAGGAAACGATGGGGGTACTACTCACTGTATAACTCTAACCGAACGATGCACCATACATAATAGACTATTATTAACTTAATAGAAATACGTCCCACTCGACGGTATAGTGCCAAACTATGACAATTCAGCTATTAATCCACACGATGTCTCAATGCCATTCTGAGGCCAAGTTGACCATACTGCACCACACGTGTATCGTGGGTGAGGCTTAACGTCTTGCCACTAGGTTGGAGGGTAAAGAACTAAGGGCTAAGGGACTAAAAGAAAGTTCTACTTTACTTGCGCCATATATATATGCGCTGTGAACAAATAGTACCATTCGTATTTCGGTAGACGTATTCCTACGCGGAACCGGGGCTAGTAACGACATGTTCGTCGGCACGATTGAACTTGAACCAAGGGGCTTGGCTGCTGGCGCCAAGTTCTTGTCCAATGAGAGAATGAAACTATTATGGGCTGTTAGTAGACTAAAGGGATATTCAGTGTATATGTACAAGGAATATACAAGGGATATCAAACGATATACAAATACTATTAAATATATATCCATAAATAAATATATATATTCGGTTTAATCTGATCCTTCACAACAGCCGCCCCCTAATTAGTCCCACCTAATTAGCTAAGCAGAGACAGATTAGCCGCACTGTCTACCACTCAAGGTCCGCTGTAAGGGTCAGTCAACTCACAAAGTCATGGGGTCATGGTCGTCATCGATAGTGTCTGGGAGTCTGGGCAGTTCTATTAGCCTCGCCACGGGTCGTGTGTAAGTTCGCCCTTGGACGAGCACCTCAGCTGCTCGGACCTTGCCATCGGCACCGGTGATCACTTTGCTTACGCGGCCAGCCGGCCACATAGCTCTGGGTAGTGACTGGTCGATAATCATGACGACTGTTCCTTCTGTCAAATTGTCTCTCTCTTTTACCCACTTCTGGCGGGTCTGTAGAGACGGTAGGTAGTGGAGTAGAAAGCTGTTCCAAACTTGTCAGCTAGTACTTGACTGTACCTCCACATTCTTCGGCCGTTCGCTTCTTCAGGCCTGTACATTGTCTGGGGTAGCGCGGGGTCCAGCCGCCCCATCAAGAGTGTGTTGGGGGTGACTGGGTCGACATCTGCTATATCACTGGAGACGTAGCCGAGGGGCTTGGAGTTCAATACTCCCTCGATCTCCGTGAGGACTGTCATTAGGACTTCTTCCGCTACAGTCTGGGCCCCAAGCACGGCGTACAGGGCTGTCTTTATAGAACGTACTTCTCGTTCCCAGGTTCCACCGAAGTGGGGTGCGTTCGGGGGATTAAACTGGAAGTCAATCTGGGATGGAGCGAGGTGGGTCTTAAGTTCTGGGCCCATAGCTTGGAAGCTCTCTCTCAGCTCTCTTTCTCCGCCTTTGAAGTTTGTCCCGTGATCAGACAACAATGTAGACGGTTTTCCTTTCCGTGATGTGAATCTTCGGAAGGCCATAAGGAATGAGTCTGTGCTCATGGTTGGAAGGAGTTCGATATGTATCGCTCTGGTGGTCATGCATTTGAATACAATACCCCACCGCTTCTCGGTTCCTCTTCCTTTCTTTATATACAACGGGCCAAAACAGTCCATGCCTGTGGAGTGGAATGGCTTGTCGCCGAGTCGGAGGCGACAGGGAGGTAGGTCAGCCATCCGGGGTATGCTGGGCTGCGCGCGCCACTTTCGGCAGTCTAGACAGGTTCGCTGGAAGCGTCGCACTGCTTCTCTTCCTTGATGTATCCAATAGCGACGTCTGATCTCCGCGAAGACTCTCTCTGCTCCTGCGTGGTGTACATCCTCGTCGTATTTCTTTATGATCAGCTCTGTGACCTTGTGTCGGCTGTTCAAGACTATCGGGTACTTAACGTCATCCGGTAGATTGGGGCCCCTCCGCAGACGACCACCCACTCTGATGAGATTATGGGCGTCGCTCTCGGGTGCCAGGTGGAGCAATCTGCTGTCTGATGGGACGGGCTTTCCTCCCTGTAGACAGTCTAGCTCGTCGGGGAACGAGTCTCTCTGGGCTCGTTGTAGTAGAAGAAGTTCTGCTTCTTCGTAGTCAGCTGCTGAAATGTCGGCAGTGGGCTGAATCTCTGGGTGGTGCCACAGAAATGTCTTTAGTTGCGCACTCTGTAGGGTGAGGCAATCATCTATGTTGGGGTCTGTGGAGGCGACTGTGCTCAGTCCACAGAACATAGGTTTCTTGTTCTCAGCCTCCTCTTTACTCGCCTCCCGTGGGGTGGGCGTAGGCCACTCTCCTTCCGGGAGCTTGAGGAACTCTGGTCCGTCACTGTAGATGTTGTGACGGGTGAGGTCATCTAGGGACATTCCCCGGGTGATGACGTCAGCTGGGTTGTGTTTGGTGTCCACATACCGCCAGCTCGCTGCTTCTGTTAACTCTTGAATCTCTGTGACTCTGACTCCCACAAAGACCTTGTATCTGCATGAATCAGACTTGATCCATGTGAGTACTGTCGTGGAATCTGACCACAAGATTGTTCTGTGCACTGGAATGGTGAGTTCACGTTGGATTAACGTGGCTAGATGCGCTCCTGCTAGGGCTGCGCAGAGCTCTAGACGCGGGATAGATTGTTGCTTTCGTGGGGCTATTCTTGAGCGAGCCAGGATGAAGGCGGTGTGTATCTCTCCTCCCTTCTCTTGGGCACGCAAGTAGGCCACTGATCCATAGGCTACTTCGGAGGCGTCGCTGAAGACGTGTAGATCCATCTTGCATGTCTCTGGCCTCACTGTGGGTGGGAAGTAGCTGCGGCGTATATTGACGCCTGGGAGTGAGCGGAGTTCCGTCTCCCACTCTCTCCATGTGGAGGCAAGGGGTGCGGGTATTGGGTCGTCCCAGCCCTGGTCCTTGTCCCATAATGCTCGTACAATCATCTTTGCCCTGGTGGTGTAAGGTAGAATACATCCCAACGGGTCATATTGTCTGGCGAGTGTTCTGTACACACTCCGTCTGGTGGTCGGTATCGCCGTCGACCTTCCCTGCTCCGTGGTCAGGGGTTTGTGTCTATAGTGGAGCGAGTCTGTTTTGAAGCGCCAGACTAGTCCTAGTGTCATTTCTTGGGCTTCTCCTGGGATTGTCGCCATCCAGGTCTTGCTGCTGGCAGCCTTGTCCGCGGGGGAGAGGCTGCGCAATACGTGCGGGTCGCTGCTGGCCCACTGCCTGAGATCAAAGCCGCCTTTGATCAGAGAGGCGCGTAGCTTGAGTAGGAGAGCCTCGGCTTCTTCTTGAGTCGAAACGCTTTGTAAACAGTTGTCCACGTAGAAACTGTTCTTCACACTGTGTCGGACCTCTTCATCTGCTGCTGGGTCCTCTGCGACGTGTTTCTGTAGTGCAAATGTAGCACAGCACGGGCTGCATGTAGTTCCGAAAGGGAGGACTTCCCATTGATAGATGGCGGGGTGCTCATCTCCGATCCTCTCTCTCCATAGGAACCGCAGCAGGGGCTTGTCCTCCTCCACTAGTCTCACCTGCAGGAACATCCCTTTGATATCCCCGCTGATAGCCACCTTGTCCTGGCGGAAGCGTAGTAGCACGCCTAGTAGAGAGGGGCCGAGTGTGGGGCCGGGCAAGAGCTCTTTATTCAGATTTTGGGATCCGATCTGGTAGCTGCAGTTAAACACAATGCGATCCTTGCCGTTGTGGTGGACCTTGTGGTGCGGCACGTACCATGATTCGGTCGTCTGATCGGCCTCTTTAATGTCAATCTTTGTCACGTGTCCCGCTGTGATTAGCTTCTCAATCTCAGCGCGGTACACACTCTCTTGAGCGGGGTCTTTGGCTAGGCGCCGCTCTGTGTTCAATAGATACCGCTCCGTAGCGTCTTTCTTTGCGTGAAAGGTGGGCATTCCCTCTCGCCTCAGGAGTGGAGTTGCGTATCTCATCACTCCGCTGACTGTGACTCTCTTTGTCCCCTGCTCGAGGAGGTTTATGGCGTAAATGTATTCTTTAGAACGAATGTCTTTCTTTTCGTTCTTAAAGGGCATTGTCTCTAGTGTCCATAGCCTCTCGACATGCTGCAGGAGAGTGGTGTCTTCTTCTGTCACTCTGGAGTGGAGGCAGCTAGTGGCTGCTGTTCGGTTAAGAGATTTAGCGAGGGGGCCTTGTAATGTCCATCCTAGGCGGGTCTCGACTGCTGCAGGACAGCCTCTGGGTCCTGTATGGACCCGGTCTATCGGGACTATGAGGTCTGCATGGTCGGAGCCTATCAGCAGGGTCGGGGTGGCGCCGTCTATGAGCGGGATAGGTAGTTGACGCAGGTGCACATATTTATCCATCAGTTTGGCGATGGGGTAGGTGTACTGTGATAGTCCTATTTCTTGGCTGGTGAAAGCATTTGTAATCCTATACCGTCGCTCTGGCTGCCCGCTTGCTGCGATAGTGAAGGAGACATTCTCGCCTTTTATCGTCTTTAAATCTCTTCTTATTGTCCGAATCGTCATTTGGTTCTCGCTCCCCCGCAGTCCCAGCTGGGCCGCAGCGGACGCGAGCAGAAGGGTCTTCTCTGACCCGTCATCAAGGACGGCGTAAGTGTCCATGACTTTATCTTGGTAGCTCAATGTTACACGGACTACCTTTAAGAGCACTTGGGCGCCGCTGCTGCTGGCGGGGTCAATGTACATGACACTTGCCTTTGTGCTGCTCGATGGTGCAGGTGCAGGCTTTCTTCTGTTACTGTCGTGTAGGACATCTAGGTGGGCTCCGTCACACCGACTGCACCTCTTCTTTAGGCGGCACTCGGCTGCCATGTGACTGCGCGCACATCGGTAACAGCGCCTGTTGGACTTTATCCATTGACTCACTTCTTCTGCATTCATCTTTGTGAACAGGTCACATTGTGACAGCCAGTGTTCCTTCTCGCAGTACGGGCACACCATCTTCCATTTCTCTTTTCTCGAGGGGGTACTGTGGTTCTTACTGCTCGGTACTGATTCTGATTGGTGCATGACAGTCACCGATCTTCTTCCATCGTTTATTCTCCTGGGTCCCTCTCTGGAGCTTGGTGTGCTCCGCACGAACGTATCCAGTCGTAGGCTGCTGACTTCTCTCGCCAGGAAGTCGGCTAGATCGAGGAGGGATGGTTCGGGACCGTTAGGATCACGGTGGTCTCTCTGCCGCCTGAAGCGCTCTTGTCTGGCGGGTGGCAGCTTCTCTAAAATCCTCTCGACGTTAGAGTTGGCGTATAGCTCGTGCATACCCTTTTCTCGTTGCGCTCCCAGCATCCCTACCAGGGACTGCACTTTTATAGACAGGTCGTCTAATGAGCGATTGTCTGTTGCTGGGGGTAGGCGGTCAATATGCCTTATCTCTTGGATTACGTAATCCCATATACGTCCATATCTCTGGTCCAGCGCTGCTAGAGCCGCGGTGTATGGGGTCGTAGAGGTGGCATAGGCTAGCGCTATATTGTTCGGGGTACTTTCAGGTGCTTCAGTAATATTGCATACTTGTGGCGTTCATCAGCGACATCCACCAATCCGGAGCTCCGTGTACTGTGCTCGATTCTCATAGGTGAAGTCTGGAAACGTCGGTGTGCCAATGTATGACGCCGTGGATGGCTGATACATCGGCGAGCGTTGGGGGAGAGGCCTCCTAGGCGAGTCTCCTCTTGCGCCTCTCTGTGGGCTGGTACCGGCAGGGTACCATGGCCCGCTGGTCCAGGTGCTATTCCTCGGGGCTGGTCGTGCGTCATGCTCACCCGTGAATAGAGTCGGGGGTCTGTAGCGCAGCGCCGCGGGGGTATAGCCTGGGCTGTACTGGACCTCCTGGTCCGGTGGAGTACTGTGCTGTCGTCGGGCTTGGTTCTCCTCCTCTCCCTCTTCTTCTTCTATCAGGTCCTCTAGATCCTGTAGTCGTTTATTTAGCTTCTCCGCAGTGTATGCCGCTCCTTCCTTGTAGCTGGGTCTCGCTTGGACCGGTCGGGGAAGGGGGTCTGCGGGGGGTATAGGCTTGGTCTGTTGGTCAAGTTCAGGGTCGCTTGCTCGGTTAGGGGATGCTGCCCTTGACTGTTGTCTCGACGAGTTCCTTGAACCCCTGGCGGAGGGAGAGGGTGTTGCCTTGGTGATCAGCTGCTCCATTCGCTGCGCTTGTAGTCTGTCGCGCTCGCCCTGTAGTCTGTCGCGCTCGGTTTCGCGCTGGATGAGAGCGAGGTCGCGCTCTGCCTCTCTTTGGGCACCGTCAGCGGCGCGCTGGGTGTCTGCTCGGTCTCTTGCCATATTCTCTTCCGTCTGAAGGCGTCTCATCTCCAGGCGTATGCGCTCTTCTTCGCTCCGTTGCTGCGTCTGGAGTCGATCGCGTTCACCCTGAAGTCGATCGCGTTCACCCTGGAGTCGATCGCGTTCGGTAGAGGCTGTCAGGCTGACGAGGAACGCCTGTGATAGCATCCTCTCCGCTTCGCTGGGGGAAGACGGTTGTAGAGGTGAGCCGCTCCTGGCTGTACTCGTTGGGGAGTCCTGGAGCTCTATCTCCTCGGCGCTCTCCTCATCTTGTTCCGTGCAGAGTTCTCTCTCTGTAGGGTTGTCTTCCTCCCGGGGCTGGTCGGGGACTACTTCTTCGGTATTGGCGGGGGGTAAAGGCATGTCAGCTCCCTCCTGGTCCCCACCGTGAGCTTGGTCAGTTACATTAGAACCCACTAGGGCCTCTGTGGTCGGGGTAACCTGGTCGTTAAGGTCAGACATAATTTTACTTTCTACTTTTACCGCGTTTACCGTTTGTCGAAGGCTAGGTAGTTGACTGACAGCGTAATCCTCTAAGTACTGAGGTGTCTGTCGTCTGCGCCGCGGGCGTTCTACGTTAGGAGGACCGTTTCGTGGAGTGTTCATCATAGGCCATTTCAATATTAATAACACTATATTAATATTACACTAGTTACCCTCCGGCTCGAAGGACCAATTGTAACTGAGGGGTACAATTCCCTGACTGTATTGATAAGTATGGTATCATTAAACCACTACCGCTTTATGTACTTTAACTACTGGCCACACAGTACATGATATAGATATGATGAACACTTTCCCACCATGAAACCAAGTCCACACAAATGTATAAGTCGAATATTTAATATATAGCAAAGGGTATATACAACGTTCACTTAATGACATTTATGATTTGAATGCACTTGTAAGGCAAATGAGTATTCGTAGGCAAATCAACATTGAATGTCCAATCTCTGGTTACGCAGGAAGCAAGTATACAACCTGGTTCTTTAGGGAACTATAGCGATGGTACTTAATGATTATAGCTGGATATACTAAAAGGGGGTCCTGCTGGTTGTAAGTCAGTAGGGGGGGGGGGGGTTAGGAGAGCCGCCGGCGATATCCCATCTGGCCAACGATTTCTTGGGAGAATTCAGAGTGCTGAACACGGTGCCCACAGAACCTTGGTCCACAGATGAATACAGTTGGGCCCTCTTGTAGACGGTAGCTGCCGGTCCACAACGAAGAGACGTGAGGCGACCTCACTCGGGGTAGAGCGCCGTCTCACCTGGACTCCTCTCGGGGGGTAGTTCCAACACTCACCAGTGTTGGCTGTTATCCATGGCATAAATCAAAGCACCCAAAGCAAGTAGATAATCCAAGCCGTGTAGGGCTCGCCGTCGTCCGGGTAAGGTAATCCAATGTGCAGGTCCACTCGTCCTAGCCCAGAACTCCTCGGATGAAAGCACCACACGTGGTCTGCCCAGCCTGGTTAAAACTCTAGATAACGCGAGGAAACGATGGGGGTACTACTCACTGTATAACTCTAACCGAACGATGCACCATACATAATAGACTATTATTAACTTAATAGAAATACGTCCCACTCGACGGTATAGTGCCAAACTATGACAATTCAGCTATTAATCCACACGATGTCTCAATGCCATTCTGAGGCCAAGTTGACCATACTGCACCACACGTGTATCGTGGGTGAGGCTTAACGTCTTGCCACTAGGTTGGAGGGTAAAGAACTAAGGGCTAAGGGACTAAAAGAAAGTTCTACTTTACTTGCGCCATATATATATGCGCTGTGAACAAATAGTACCATTCGTATTTCGGTAGACGTATTCCTACGCGGAACCGGGGCTAGTAACGACATGTTCGTCGGCACGATTGAACTTGAACCAAGGGGCTTGGCTGCTGGCGCCAAGTTCTTGTCCAATGAGAGAATGAAACTATTATGGGCTGTTAGTAGACTAAAGGGATATTCAGTGTATATGTACAAGGAATATACAAGGGATATCAAACGATATACAAATACTATTAAATATATATCCATAAATAAATATATATATTCGGTTTAATCTGATCCTTCACAACAGTACTGTTTATTTTTGATCCATGAATTAAAAACATCCTTCCTTCAAAACCATGACCTCAATAGTCCTTGTGTGGTCCAAGGGCCATTGGGAGGGATTGGCATAACATATTGCCCTGTCATGCCTGAATAAGCATCAATAAGTATTTTGGGGTAAAGTTGGGAACCTGTACATTGTTACATGGATTGGTGTGTAATTCATTGGTAGCTAATTTGCATAATTAAGTATCTGGTTTATCACTGACCACATTCCCAGACCCTCAAAACACGGGTCTAGTTACAGAGATATTGGAGACATTTTCTTTTCTGTAATGGTGACCGCTAATTTGAATATTTTAAGAGTAGGATTACCACTGATATTATCTGACCCTCAAAACGTAGGTATAGACACTTTATTTGTCATTTTTGCTTCCCTGGTTAGGTTACAGAGTTATTGGAGAAAATTGGAAATGTGGCCATTTTGTTATTGATTGATTGAAAACTTTATTAACAGATTGCAGAATGGGTACAATACAGTACGGCTCAATACAAACAACTGCTAAGAGGATGCAGACCAGACAAATACTTTCGTCTTGTTTACATCAGGGTCCTCCATTTTCAATTCATCAAGACATTTATGACATACAAGACATACAAATATACAGTACTGTGTAAGAAAAAGAGATCATAAAAAAATATATATGCAATGTTATGTTATGCAAATTAGAAGCCTTATACAAGGCCTTTGTTCAGAAATCCCACTAGACTAGTATTCAGCAGTGGTTTCCTGTGCGGTGTGACCATTTGCATTGCATGACCATCTCCTATACGGTTTCAGATATTACAGAGGTTAACTGCACAAGTCAAGGTAAAAAAACTAATCATATTCACATATTTCTGGAGCATTATTATTTATGAATGTATTATTTATTTCAAAGCTAATCTAATTGTGTGCTTCTTATATGTCTAAGCTATTGGGGATATCCAAATAGATCCTGCAACATGTCAGGATCCGGATCCAGATTATGATGACCAAGTTTGTAAAGGTATTTTCTTTATGAACTCTCGCAATAATAATTTTCTGACAGCATTTTTCACATTTTCAAAATGTCTTATGACCATCTGCTATCAAAAGGTGTTGTTGAGCCATGGTGTCCTATTCAAACAACCTTGCATCACCATGCAGGGCTTAAAGTACCATAGCTGTCTTTTTGTGTGTTCTAAGTCATTCTTGCCTTGATACAAAAATCACTGTGCCATTATCTTTTCATAATGTTTTACCATTACTGGAAAAAAGTTATGTTCTCCTGATTCACCGCGTAAATAAAAATTAACAACACATGATCTCATGGAAGTCATCACATCTGCCATTCTATCATCCGAGGTGCATTTATTTTCCATTTTAGTCATATGTGGTGACTTTCTATCGCCGAATGAAGTAACACAATGGTGAATGAGCTTGTGGCCCACTGATGAAAACCCTTGCCTATATGCAGCATTACCAAGTATTATGAACGTTAGGTTATGACTATAACCAAGTTCTGTTAGTATAGCGAAGCTCGGCATCGCTCTCTGCACTATCTCGCATATGTGCACGCGCACTGAATAAAGACCACAATGTACCTTTAATCCCAATATTCGTCTGACCACACCCCTATCAGCTTACCCATATAAGCAGGGGTGGGGCCACCCACTCGCCTCCTTCCCAAGCTTTCGCCACAAGGCGAGGTCAAAGGCTGCAGCGGCGTCGGATGCCGAGCTTCGCTATACTAACAGAACTTGGTTATAGTCATAACCTAACGTTCTGTATCGTATCGCTCTCGCTCGGCATCGCTCTCTGCACAAGGGAGGCCGAGCGAGAGCCAACGGCCGACAAATACACCCCGCTGACAGCCCCCCACAAACCATCAGAACAGGGAGGGCCGAGCCCCCCCGACCCACCCTAATGGAGGGTATCCCCCCTATTAGGGGCTTCACGGGAAGGCGACGGACCCGACCGTGCGAAGAGGCACTCAAGCAACTCAACGCACAGGGTGAGCAGACCGTGGCTTGACCCCACGACTACACACACGCACAACCCGCATGCCACCCGGGAACGAACGGAGGAACAACCTCGTTACTGCCCCCAGAATCACGGGGTCAAGGGCAAACCCAACCCCGTGGCAAGGCCGTAGCAGCGGAGCACGAAGGAAGACCCAGACCCACCAAAAGGACTGGACTCCCTGGAATGGGGGCCCGGAGAAGTCCACGATGCCAGCATCAAGACCCCACCAGGTGGGCACGTAGTGCCCCGCCCCCCACATCGCCAGCGTATTCGGACAAAGGCCCCTCAGTTACTGCACCTGGTATTCCCAGGCGGTATCCCAACCAAGTACTAACCAGGCCAGAACCTGCTTAGCTTCCGAGATCGGACGAAATCGGGCGTGTTCAGGTCGGTATGGCCGTAAGCCGAGCGGGCCCTGTCCCCCCAATAGTACACCGCCTGGCACACTGACCCTGCAGAACAGGCAGTCAGCATGGCCGTAAGCACACAAAAAAGGTTAACCAACGGAAGCAGGCAGCGCACCGGGGAAAAACCAGGCAACAGGCTGTTAACCCTAGCCTGGAGACTGCGGACGAGACAGGCGCCAGAGGGGACAGCTGAACACAACCGCCCCGGCGGAAGGAGCGTAAGCTGGCGGTGTTGCATGACCAAGCCTCCATTTAAAAACCCCCACCCAGAGGGGTCGAGGCAGAGAAGGCTGACACGATTGGCAGACGTCATGAACGTGCAGGGGCACCCTCAACCGGTGAACCCGGGAGTTGACACTGCTCCAACACACCAGGGAATCAACCACCTCGGTGTTACCCAATGCGGTGGTTGTTCCTATAACCCCTCAAGAAAAAACTCCAAAACACACCTGCGGGCATACACCGGCTATACCGCAGTACAAGCGTTTCAGTTTTCAAAAAAGGGTTAACCCAGGCCTACGGGTCGCAAACATCACTTCGGACCGGGCCTGGCGGTACGGGAAGCACAGGGTCACCAGAGGAGGTCAAAAAACCACCCCCACAGGCCCCTCTTCGCCATGCGTGAGAGAGGAGCAAAAAATATAATGGAGAACCAGCCCCTAAGCACACCGTACTTGGTATTCCCAGGCGGTCTCCCAACCAAGTACTAACCAGGACCAACCTGTGTAGCGGCCGAGATCCGACGAGATCGAGCGTGTACAGAATGGCATGGCTGTAAGCCATTACGACAGTGCTGAGTAAAAACATACCCAACCAGGGTCTCCATAGCGCTTAACCCTGTGACACCCAGACCGACCTGGCATTTTTCCCCCTGAAAAAAGCCCAAGTCCCTCAGGGTACCAGAACAGCAGATCTGCATCCCCGGCGGACAACGGGTTCAACTGATCTGGACCAGCGTGACCAGAACCAGTCCCGTGCCCTAACCACGCCGACATGCCTACTCCAGGAGAAGGGCAGATATGCGTGTTGATCTTAACATGAAAAGAAGGCGCCACCCAGACGTTCGGGCGAACCGCGCCTGGTGGCCCACCCCAAGGGCGTGAGATCCCTCTACATATGTTCAGATCCATTCCGTCATCATCCCCCAGACATGAACACCCAGGTCATGGGATGTGGTCGTCGGAAGAGGAAAGAAAACCCCATCTCAGTTGCTTTATAAAAACGCTGTTTCAACCACAAGCAACCAAGGCGTGCCAGTCAATCGCCTGTTTACAGCGAGCTAGCACTATACGTGCGTCGGGACACACCCCCATCAATGAACAGGCTATTTAGACCTGTCATTGAATCCCCAAGGCGCCCAGGGGAACGACAAGAGGGGTGTGACACTCCCTAACTCCAACACTTCTGGAATAGAAAGAAGGAAGCATCAACAGTATGTATCCCAGTCTACACAGCCGGGGTAAAATTTTTTCACATTTTTACATCCCACCACCCTCCCATAGGAAAGAGACGGGGATCCCCAGAGAGACTTCCCACGCGAGCTGTACAGATTGAAAAGAATATATTGCACCTTGAGCCATGTAAAAAACTGGTTTT
This sequence comes from Notolepis coatsorum, assembly GCF_963971535.1. Classification (NCBI taxonomy): domain Eukaryota; kingdom Metazoa; phylum Chordata; class Actinopteri; order Aulopiformes; family Paralepididae; genus Notolepis; species Notolepis coatsorum. Next base: position 33,095,404 of record NC_140167.1, on the reverse strand, counting down.
AGGGCCTCCGGGGAAGAGGCACTGAACCCATACACACTCAATAAACGAATTGAATCGAATATACATACAATAGAAAAGGACCCTTCTAGAGGGTCCACTCACTTTGACAATCTGAGGAGGAAGGCTCTGTACTCTGATGGAGGCTTCCTCACATGGAAGAAGGAGTCCGAACTCACAGAAGGCCTGAATAGGCGCTTGGTGAGGAGGAGCCCTGACCATCCCCCCTGAAAACAGATCCATCACATGGACCTGAACAGCACACGGAAGTCCTACCAACAGAGACGCGCACGGTGACGTACTCTATGGCGGGGGAATTCCTGCGGTGCACACGCCCAATATACCAGGCCGTGGGACCAGGAACTCCCTCCCCCCCCCCCCCCCCCCCCCCCATAACGTGCCGAACCGCCACGTGACGGGAACCTTGAAGGACAGGGCGTGTACCCCTGACCGACAGAACAATGGGGAGAGGAAAGGTTACCAGTTCACCCCTTTACGACCCCACACCCATGATACGATGTAACGACAAAAAGAGAATATGACACAGTCATAGTCAGCTCTATGAAGCGTTTCACAGCTCCACACAGCGCATGAGCTAACCTGCTATCTGATTTTTACTAAGGAAAAACACAGAATAGAGAGGGCTCTAAGAACCCCGGTCCAACATACACATGTGCTTCTGTGGCCAGTACAACCCAGTTGTAGGTCACATGACACACACAACCCATCATCACCTACAAAAAATGGCAAAAACACTCAACAGAGGAACGCCGTTTTTTTCACAATGAGAGAATACATCATTCTTGATTAGTATCGACCACAGGCCTTGCTAAGCACACATGACAGCAACCAAACCAATTTCCCTTTAGGAAATAAGTTTCTCCAGCAGATTTAGCACAACCTCAGCAATCAAGCTAAGAGTTACATCGTATCCCTACCACACAAAAGACACAATTAATGCACAACATGTCTGATAGGAGGATGAAAAAGTCCCCAGGGAACCGGGGGGGAAACACAATCCTCCTATTTTACCCTCAATACGGCCAGTTAAAACAGGAAAACCTGTTAATGTGTGAACACACTGTTCATTGTCATTACAGTCTGAGAAAGAACATTCTTTTACTCACTTGTCACCAAGCATAGCTTCATAGGTTAGTTACCTTAGTTGTGAGTACACGGTGCATATAAACACCATGATGTTTCTCACACAACAACCAGATCATTCCCCGATTTGCACGGAGAAGCTAACTGCCAGTGACAAAAAACAGCTCACACATAACCCGCAACGTATCCTAAATGCATTGTAGCAACACACGTTTTGGGAAAAACACCGTTATTCACAATACATTTAGCAAAGTAAAACCAGAAGACGTGTTATGAGGTCTGGTCAACCCCGTTCCTACCCGGAACGCAGATCAGCGAAGTGCAGTCACAGACACCGTAGGAACACAGCCGCTCCTGTGTTGTCCGAACTGGGCAGCGTCACCGCCCCAACCCGCACTACAGTCCCCTGTTGATGCAACCTTGCCGTCCTGGCTCAGGGCAGGGTCGACGAAACATCCCCTGTCAAGGATGACGTCGTGGTCAAGAGTGTAAAACATGTTAAAACCAAAGCACGTTCAACAGAATAGCATCAAGCTAACGGCCGCTCCAACCGTTCGGGTGCTACTGCTTCTGCTCACGACACGCCGAGCTAACGACGCACGCGATCAGAAGCGAGCTCACGGCGGCGCGCGAGAAGCTAAGCTACCCCGCGCCAGCCATGGCCATAGCAGCAAGCTAACGTTACCTAGCGACCACGACATGCTAGCCCCGCAGCTAACAGCTGACTGGCTAATAGTAGGCCCTAAGCAGGCCATGCAGCGATCCAGCAGGCTAACGCAGCAGTTAACAGCTGACTGGCTAACCGTAAGCTATGAACATGTAAACAATGACATAACACTCACCCAGACAGGCCGCCGTTCTGAACCTCTCCTCACTTTTTAAGAGAAAAGAGAAAACAAGATGTCAACACCGCTTCACAACGGTGATTTTACCAACACCCGACGGAATCAGCACAATACCAACTGGCCTGTGTAGCTGACTTTGAACATGAATCTGCCGCTATCGCACATTCATGCACATATCCCCTCGTGAAGGAATACTCTCATTTGGATATGAAAGATGGGGCCTTAACACGGTGACAGAGAGAATCCACTCATCCAAAACACACAGGGATCACCAGTGTTGATGGTCGCGGCCCACTAGTTAAAACTATAATGGTCTTCAGACCAAGGCCTTCTGTCGCCTAGGTGGCTGAACAAAGGACCCTAGCCTGGGGCCGGTTTCCATAAACATTGTCAAGTAGCCCCCATAGCACTAACAGACAAGTGGAGCCTGCCAGCAAAACACTACTCACCCAACCTGGAACGCACCGCTTCTCACAACAGCGGCATGTCCGACAGTTCAGCTGTGGCCTGACAGGTTTCACCCCAACAAACACAGCAAGGAACTGCAGTTGAGAAGCATGCAGCGGCGTGCTCCCAATACGAAAACCGGTGGAGGATTTTTAGAATGATCAACATCTTCCAGACACTCCAGTACGAAGACAATATCGCCGTATTTTCTCGAAAATAGTGAGAGAGAAAATAAAGATATGATGTCAACGTATCCTTGTTTCCCAAAGCTGTTCCTAATCCAATTTCTTCCATCATGGTGTCAAGTGTGGGGATCTACCGAGGCACTTCTTCCTTGTGGTGAAAGCGAGAAGGAGGCGAGTGGGTGGCCCCACCCCTGCTTATATGGGTAAGCTGATAGGGGTGTGGTCAGACGAATATTGGGATTAAAGGTACATTGTGGTCTTTATTCAGTGCGCGTGCACATATGCGAGATAGTGCAGAGAGCGATGCCGAGCGAGAGCGATACGATACAGAACTGTGTGTCTGTGGCCACATTTCAGAGAAAATACATTGCTTAAAATATGTAAATAATGTACTAATCGACCACAGGGAAAAAGGTACATAATGTACATTCTGTATTATTATTATTATATTCCCAACATATTTGATTGTTTCAAATTTGTACAATGTGTATGTATTACAGATAAGTACATACATTACATAATAGTATTGCTGTGTGTGTATCAGGGTGGGTGGTTGGGTTAGTGTAGTGGTGAGAGGTGAGAGCACTTCCCTGCGACCACAATGAACATTTGTTTTGGACTTTTGCCAATACAACGTTGTTTTATTACTTATACACCACGTAAATAATATTACTTATGACTATAACATAATGTATGTACCTTTTTCCTGTGATCGATTCGTAATTTATTTACATTTTCCGGTGAGACTGTGAAATGGAAATCTTCGAAATTGTCACTGCTGTAGGGTCCCCCAATTGGGGGATTAATTAATGTTGTGTTTTTTTTTCAAATGTAGCCAAGCGTAAAGACCTTAAGACACGGGTCTCATTCCCGACGAAGTTACGACAAAAAATTTCGTCTTAGCCAGATTTCGGCCCATTTAAGACATATTAGGGCTGGGAGTGGGAGTCCCCAAATTTTCCTGAGATCAGATTTGATCGTGGCTGAGAGCAGATTTAAGAGTGCTGAGGAGCACTCTTAAATCTGCTCTCAGCCACGATCAAATCTCATGATTGATTGACTAATTTAAAATGTCATTATAACTTGACAGACTGTGTTCTCTTCACGTCAACGCTACAGGCCTCCTTGGAATTAATTACTTAATCATAATTAAAATAAATATGACAATATTTGTACTATAAGAAATTATGCATTTGATGTCGGAAAAATAAATAATATGCTATTTTGGACAAATGTATAATTACTTTAATTTCTCAGATATTCAAACACAATTATGCAATTGTTGTGAAATGATTGAAAATAATTATTATTTAATGCCTTCTGTGGAATTTGTATTTCTTATTTGTTACACATCTGTTTTAATGATTAATTATATACATTTGAAAGAATGCAGGTCAACATGCAATGTATCCCATTGATTGGTATACAATGGGACAGACCTTTGTTTGATTGATTGATTGATTGATTGATTGATTGATTGATTGAAAACTTTATTAACAGATTGCAGAATGGGTACAGTACAGTACAGCTCAATTACATAAGGGGATGCAGACCAGAGAAAGAATTTCATCTTGTTTACATCAGGGTCCCCCATTTTCAATTCATCATAACATATATGACACACACGACACAGATAGACAGTACTGCTACATCTATACATTTATGACATACCAGATTTGCAAATACAGTACTGTTTGTGATACAAAAAGAGTCCAGAAAAGAGAGTACATTTTACGTAGAAACTGTTGGAGGAGGTTGGGTAGGAGGGGTGGGTGGGGGATAGACTTACACTGTACAAGCAAAACTGTACATTGGAATATTGACAAAACCATACTTGGTAATTTACTGTACATTGGAGGGGGTTGATATAGCTATAAACCTGCATTCCTTCGAATATATCATTAATCAATTAAACTTATATTGAAATACACTATATAGCCTATACACCAACACTGAAATGACAGTGGATAAATAAATAAGAACTAAAGCTAATCGGTGCACTGGAAATAGACTGCATTAATATTCCATAACAAGTCTTGTGTGCGCCTACGAATGAACAGTAGCCTATAGGCTTAATTATGGAATAATAAGCCATACTGCGTTCATTCATAACGCCCGCCATAGGCTATATATATTATATTTCATTCATTCATTCATATACAGTAGGCCTGCGTGCGCGCGCGCGCGCGCGTGCGTGTGTGTGTGTGTGTGTGCGCGCGCTGCGGCAGGTGTACCGCGAGCTGTATATGATGCCAATACATTAATCTAATCTAGTTTTGATGGCACGCAAGCGTGATTACGAAACCTAGCCGCATTTCTCGGAGACGCTCTCTGATTGGCACTGACTGACGCTAGGTTTCGTAATCACGCGGCTCGCAAGACTCGCAAAGCACTTCCGCCAACTCATTTGCACACAGCTGCGTCACTAGTTGCCTTATAAGGAGCTCTGGAGGCGGTGTTTTGTATGCAAATGAAGTGAACGGGAACGCGCTTTCGAGTTTAAGACAGAATGCCATTCTCCAAGCAGATATCAGATCATATATTTTGTGCGACCTTTTCAGCCACTTAAGACATATTACCAGCATGTTCAGGACTCAGAGTGAACTTGTCATAGATTATGTCTCAGTGGTTCCAAGATAAGTATATATATATCAGAATATATCTTTGAAACATTTTCGGGAATGAGACCCAATTGTCAGATACTGGAAGTCAATGACCACCCACATTTTCAGTAGCGGTTAAACATTATGAAAAAATAATGGCACAGTGATTTTTGTATCAAGGCAAGGATGACTTGGAACCCACATGTCAAAAAGACTGGTGTTAATGGGGGTTTCCATCAAAGCAAACAGCGTCTGTTCTTATTCCGTCATTTATTGTCATTGCTGACAAAAACCTGGCCCATGCTTGTGCTCCGCCTATTTTATAAACCTATGCATTTTAAAAGTTTATTTCTAATTACATCAATATTGTGATGTCAGAACAGTATTATGTTTGTAGGTGAAGTATTTACCTACCTTATTTAACAACCAGGAAATGCCCAATAGAAAGTTGTACAGTGTATTGTAGTTGATTAATTGATTGAACACATTCATTTAATAATTGATGTAGTAATTCATGCATGAAAAAGATTATGCATTTATTTCAGCGAATCTCACATCTTACAATCTTACAGCAAGATTGTGCCATTAACTCAATCCCCGCCAATAACGAGTAACAGGGACGTGCACAGGACTTTAGAGGGACAGGTGCTCAAAGGCTGAAAAGGGCATTCTACTTGTCTGCGAGCGCGCGCCAATTTCTGGGGGCCCTTTTTGGGGTGGGGAGCCCCCTTTTTATGCTTTTTGCAGGGTTTTGGTGATCAAATATGTAAGGGATAATGTATAGCTACGAGGTCCTTGTTGCAAAATAATTGACCGACACGGCAGGTGTTCTAAACGCAGTGAAGGGCAATTATTTTGCGACAATGACCGAGTATAGCTATACATTATCCCGCTTATTACATGGCTAACTTACTAACAATATAATTAATTTTACACCATCGACAAGACGGGATCAAATGCAGACGCAGTTGTTCTGTTGCTCCTCTGTCATCGGCAGGTGTGGACTTGATTGCACCTGATGTAGTGCAGCTGTGCGAGATAAAGCTGGGAACGAGGTTATAGCTTTCGTGACTGCGATCAAAATGCTTGATTGTGATTGGTCAATAGTGCTCTGTTGCCCCAGCGGCCATTATTGCGTGTTGCCCGTAGCAGCGGTGAATTATCGAGAAATAATTTACCGCTGCTAGGGACAACGGGGTGCTATTGACCAATCACAATCAAGCATTTTGGCGAATGTTAAAATGCCATGTAATAATGAACTATAATAATCAGTGCAGGAGCTCACTTATCCTTGAAAGACACTTTTATCACTGACTTAAAATACCCATACATCTGACTTTTACACTGACTTACTAACACAGAAGGTCATTCATTTAATGTTGAATATTGATTGATTGATTGATTGGTTGAAAATTGTATTAACAGATTTCAGAATGGGTACAATAAAGTATACGGCTCAATACACACAATTGTTAAGGGAATACAGACCAGAGGAAGACTTTCGTCTTGTTTACATCAGGGTCCCCCATATCAAGCTTGTATTGCCACATTTAGATGATGAATAAAACGTTGAAGCTTGTAAAGGCATGTTGACGATTAATTAACAACCGCGCACTCTAGTCTGCACTGGACTGTTTCTCCCCTCCTTCCATCCCCCTTACTACAGTTGTGCCTGAAACAAAACCATGATGAATGATATGTTTGTAACACATCAGAGTACAATGGCTGAACATTTTCATCATTTTCTTGTTCACCTAATAATGATAACCAATGGAAAGACACACACACACCACACACACTCACACACACACACACCAACGTTCTTCCGCGCAACTTTCCCCTCACAGAGAAAAAAAACAAAACAATGCAAACATACATTTTCTGATGGACTAAGCTCCTCTCCAGTCGAGCTGCGGTGTTTAAATCCAAAATATTGATAAATCATCTGCCATTGTTGTGTAATATGGCACCTCTTCTCTAGACAGAGCCTTCTTTCTCTGCCTCACATGAAGTTAAATCTACGACTAGAAGTGAAAGTGAAACTATACACCGGTGGGGGTGGGGGCAATTCATTTACTCAAGTGGATTCCTGAACACAGAATGACACCGTTGTGAAGTGGGAAATCACGATCAGAGAAAGTTGAGTTTCTTTGACCACACATCAGTGTGCATCATTTATTAGCATAGCGTGCATACCTCAACAAACCAAGCAAAGAGTTAATATGGCCGCTCTAGCTACCCACAATCCCAGTGTCCTTAAAGTGACAGTGTAGGTGAATTATGTCCAGTCCATGTAAGTGTCCATGTAAGTGCCCACTACATATGTCCCCCCAGAATTCACCCTACTAACTAAAAAAACAGGTCGGTAAACGGACCTCCCGACCATAACGGCTCCGAATAACCGGAGCTGGCATATGAGATACCGCGGGACCCCCTGGTGCCTTGTGGTGGCGAGGAGGCCAAAGGGCAAGGTGGCTATTGGGCGGTGAGGGAAAAAGTGATTTAGGGTGATGATTTTTTTTTTTTTTTTTTTTTATTATCTTTCTTCCCCTCCTTCTTCCCGATTTTTCTCCCATCCCACCCTTCCTGGTTGTTGCATACTTTCCCCTACTGTTGGTCCGGGAGACCGGAGACTGTCACATGCTTTCCTCCGACGCATGTGCAGCCTGCCGGCAGGCCAACCTGGCCGTGCAGGTTCTCACCGGGGAGAGTGTAGCGTGTGGGAGGCCACACTATCTCTACTTAGTTCCAACCCTTGCTGAGCAGGCGCCCCGACCGAACTGTAGGGGTCGCTGTCCACAACGCCCAGGACCCACCCTTCAGCTTTCCCACCCTCTGATACAGCCAATTGTATCAGTGTGAGAGGCCAGCCAAGCTAATAGCAACGCCGGGAGCTGGATTCGAACAGGCGAATCCAGTGTCTCCCGGTGTTGGTGACGTACGTAATCTCCGTGCGCCACCTGCCCCCCCCCGGGGTGATGAGGTTTAACACGGGGGGGTCGCCCTTGCCGCGGGGGCTGAGCGAGTGCAACGGGGTGATCCACATCCAAGTGAGCTGGCTTAAGCCGGTCCACGAGACATGTTCTGGTTTACCGCCAATGTCCACCACAAAGGTCTTACTTCCCGGCTGTAGGACCCAAAATGGGCCATCGTAGGGGGGTTGAAAGGTCCTGCGGTGGGCATTGTGCCGTATGAACACATATTCCGTGGCCTGGAGGCCGGGCGGGACACGAGTCCATGGCAAACCATGCTGCGAGGTGGGGACCGGCACAAATGCCCTAGCGTTCTCCAAGAGCGAAACCCGCTGTTGGGTCGCAGACCAGGGGTCTGTGGTGTCAGGTACAAACTCCCCGGGGACTCACAGCGGTTGGCCATAGACCAGCTCAGCTGATGATGACTGGAGATCCTCCTTGGGAGCGGTCCTGAGACCCAACATGACCCATGGGAGCCTGTCGACCCAACTACCATCGCTAAGGGTAGCTTGGAGAGTGGCCTTCATGGACCGGTGAAACCGCTCACACAAACTGTTAGCCTGCGGGTGATAAGCGGTAGTGCTGTGCAGTCTCACGCCCAAGTTTCTCGCAATCTCAGACCAAAGCTCTGAGGTGAACTGAGGTCCGCGGTCCGACGAAAGGTCAGACGGAGCACCGAACCGGGCCACCCACATATATATAAACGCCCGAGCCACATCAGTGGACGTTGTGGATGACAGCGGAACGGCCTCAGGCCACCGAGTGGTTCTGTCCACCATCGTGAGGAGGTATGTGAAACCATGTGATGGGGGTAATGGACCCACCAGGTCCACATTCACATGGTCAAACCTTCTTTTGGGCACGGAGAACTGGGCCAAAGGAGCTTTAACGCTCACATCCTTTTTCAGCCCGTGCCAAATGAACTTGGCTGCCACCTGTTTTTGAGATGCCTGTTTCCAGGGTGAGAGAGACCATGTATGATATCAAAAACATGACGTCTCCAACTGCTGGGCACAACTGGTTGCGGCCGTCCCGTGGAAACGTCGCACAGGAGTGTGCTGTTAGCCTCATTAAATGCCACATCCTCCAGCCTAAGTGCTGTGATGGCCGTCCTGTAGGCCTGAACGTCCGGGTCGGAAACCTGGTCTGAGACCATGCGTGCATAGTCCAAACCCACATGGACGGCCCAGACTAAGGCCAGAGAGAGACAGTCCGCCACTAGATTGTCCCTGCCTGCGACGTGCTGAATATCTGTAGTAAACTCAGAGATATATGACAGATGCCTCTGCTGACAGGCAGACCATGGCTCAGTCACTTTGGCCATAGCAAATGTCAGTGGCTTGTGGTCTACAAACGCCGTGAACGAACAAGCCTCCAGCAGGGAACGGAAATGCCGCACGGCCAGATAGAGGGCGAGGAGCTCCCTATCAAAAGTGGTATATTTGCACTCATTAGGTCGAAGCTGCCGGCTAAAAAACGCAAGTGGCTGCCAAGCCCCGCTCACCCACTGTTCGTATACCGCTCCAACAGCATAGTCTGAAGCATCAGTCGTGATGGCAACAGGGGCGTTGGGAAGTGGGTGTGCCAGCCTGGTTGCATTGGCCAGGGCGGTTTTAGCATCGACAAACGCGTTGCGTCTCTCGTCCGTCCAGTCCACCACATGTTTGGCAATTTTACCCCTGAGAGCCTCGTACAGAGGCCGCATTAGCTGAGTAGCCCGGGGGACAAACCGATGGTAAAAATGTACCATGCCAAGGAACTCTTGCAGAGCCTTGATGGTGGGTGGCAGTGGAAAATTTGCTATGGCGTCAACCTTAGATGGGAGGGGGACTGCCCCATCTTTGGTGACGTGGTGCCAGAGGAAATCGATCCCAGACAGCCCAAACTGGCATTTAGCTGGGTTAACTATGAGCCCATGCTGACTGAGTCGGTGGAAAAGGGTCCGGAGATGGGACAAGTGCTCCACCCTGGATGTACTGGCGACCAGGATGTCATCTAAGTAGACAAACAAAAAAGGCAGGTCCCGTAACACAGAATGTCTGTGCAGCGTTTTTAAGCCCAAATGGCATGCGCAAGAACTCAAATAAACCAAAGGGAGTAATCACAGCTGTTTTAGGGATGTCCGCTGGCTTCAGAACATCCCACTCCACTGACACATGCCTTCTCTATTTGAATGACCACATCAAACAAGAGGTGGACGCAGGCAAATACTGCGGCATGGTCATGCTGGACCTACAAAAGGCCTTTGACACGGTCAATCACTCCATTCTGATTGACAAGCTAAAAGCAATTGGTTTTGATAGTCTATCAGTGAGCTGGATGCAATCCTACCTTGAGGGGAGGGAACAGATGGTGGAGGTAAACGGTACCCTATCCCCCCCCCTCACAGTGAGCTGTGGTGTTCCACAAGGAAGCATACTAGGACCGCTACTGTTCCTAATTTATGCAAATGACATGTCGTCAGCTTGTGACTGCAACTTGTTCCTGTTTGCGGACGACTCAGCCCTGCTGGTCTCTGACAAGAACAAGTTACAGGTTGAAAAAACCCTCAGCTCGGAACTAGGCAGAATCTGCATATGGCTCGCTGATAACAAACTATCATTACACATGGGCAAAACAGAGTCCATTCTCTTCGGTTCAAATAACAAACTCAGCAAGACCGACGGCTTCTCAGTTACAGTGGGTGACAATATTGTCACAAGGAAAGATGAAATTACCTACCTGGGTTCCATCCTAGAGGCTAATCTCTCCTGTGACAAAATGGCATCCAATGTAATAAAAAAAGTCAACCAACGAACTCGATTCTTGTACCGGATCTCCTCTCTGGTAAACAAGAACACCCTGAAGACTCTGGCAGGAGCACTCATTCAGGGGTACTACGACTATGCTTGCACCTCATGGTACCAAAGCACCTCAAAGGCGCTAAAAACAAAATTACAAACATCTCAAAACAAACTGGTCAGACTACTGCTTGACCTTACTCCTAGAACCCACCTCACCCCTGCCCACTTTGACAACCTAGGATGGCTTAGAGTAGACGACAGAGTACAACAACTTGCAATGGGCCTGGTCTACAAGATACACTACACGACCAAGGTACCCATGTACATGTCAAAATACTTCCCAAAGGTCAGTGAATACCACGATCACAACACCAGAGGGAGCTCCACAAATCATGTTAAACCCAGATTCGGCTCAAATAAGGGACTAAACACGTTTCGCAATTATGCCACATCAATGTGGAACGCCCTACCCAAAGCTGTAAAGGAATGTGGATCACTACCCACTTTCAAAACCTCTCTCAAGGGACACCTACGGGAGACTGCAATTCAACACTGGCCCCTGTAAATATCCTAACCCAACCCCCTCCAATGTACAGTCATTTACCTAGTATGGTTTTGTCAATAGTTCAATGTACAATTTTGTTTGTTTGTACAGTGTCTCCCCCCCCCCCCCCCCCTCAATGTACAGTATTACTTGTTTATACAGTGTGCCCCCCGCCCCCCCCCCCCCCCCCAACCACCTCCAATGTAAATTACCCAGTATGGTTGTCAATATCCCAATGTACCCAACCCCCCCCACACAACCTCCTCCAATGTACAGTTTCTACGTCAAATGTATATACTCCCTTTTCTTGACTCCTTCTGTATCACAAACAGTACTGTATTTGCAAATCTGGTATGTCATAAATGTATAGATGTAGCAGTACTGACTATCTGTATGTCATGTATGTCATATATGTCCTGATGAATTGAAAATGGGGGACCCTGATGTAAACAAGACGAAAGTCTTTCTCTGGTCTGCATCCCCTTAACAATTGTGTGTATTGAGCTGTACTGTATTGTACCCATTCTACAATCTGTTAATAAAGTTTTCAATCAATCAATCAATCACCTGGTGGTATCCCCAAACTAAATCTATTTTAGAAAATATGAGTTTCCGGGCCAGGTGGGTGGAAAAGTCCTGAATGTGTGGAACCAGGTATCGGTCTGGTGTAGTTAACTCGTTAAGGCAGTGGTAATCGCCACACGGGCGCCACCCGCCAGCAGCCTTGGGGACAATGTGAAGGGGTGAAGCCTGCGGGATGTCAGAACGACGGATAATACCCAGGTTCTCCATGTTGGAAAACTCTGCCTTGGCAACGGCCAGCTTGGCAGGATCGAGGCGGCAAGCCCGGGAGTAGACTGGCACACCTGCCATAGTGATGTGATGCTCCACACCGTGCTTGCTGGTGGAGGATGAGAAGGTGGGCTGGGTAAGGACAGGGAACTCAGCGAGTAGCTGGTGAAACTCATCTGTAACAGACAACATATTAGACAAACCCACAGGAGGCGCTGCCCCGACATTACATTAAAATGAACAAAAGGTGGTGGCATCAATCAAGCGATTGTTCCTGACATCCACCAACAATCCATATGCACACATAAAATCAGCACCCAGCAGGGGCACAGACACATCAGCAGTGATGAAGTCCCAGCTAAACCGCCGCTCACCAAAACACAGTTCCACTAGCCTGCTGCCATACATGGATTGTAGTGCCATTGGCAGCTTCCATAGCGGGGCCGTGCCTGTCGGCCAGGGTGTCCACCCTTGACGCAGGCAGCATGCTTCTCTGTGCCCCTGTGTCGCACATGAAACGCCTGCCTGAGATGGTATCCCGAATAAACAGTAGCCTGACGGCCCCACCAACACTCATGGCCACTGCTGAGTGCCGGCCCGGGCGCCTGAATACTTTGGGCAGCCGAAGAGTGTTTCCGCGTCTCTGATTGGCCAGGTCATTTCTGGTCATGTGACATGTACGCCCAATCGTGGGACCGCAAGTTTCTACAGTGGTTAAGCTTAGGCGCTCGTTCGAAGTTGGTTAAGGTTAGAGTTTGTCTTAGAGCATGGCGATAGAACGCCTGCCCTTATTCCGACGGTTTAGCTTAGGCACTCTTTCGAAGTTGGTTAAGGTTAGAGTTTGTCTTAGAGCATGGCGATAGAACGGCAGGTAGTTTGCAGGCTGTTAGACCCGGATATAGGCACAGAACTTGCTGTCCCACGATTGGCGCACATGTCACATGACCTGGCCAATCAGAGCGCAAAACTCGAACGCGGAAGCACTCTTCGGCTGCCCAAAGTATTCACGCGGCCCGGGCGTTTCCCGGCCCCCTGTAAGTACACTGGGGACGGCATTGGTTAGCCCTGGCTCCATACTTGGTGTGGAAAAAACACCAGCCAGTGTCTGTCCCTCACTGGCGAGTGGCTGCCACCGCAGCAGCAACGGTATAATCCCCATGGTGAGAGGAAGAGGTTTGGTCCTGGTAGAACACGGCCGAACAGTGTTGTTTGGCTGGCCAAAAAAAACGTATCCGCCTCCGCGGCTAACATACAACAGTCATTTAATGTTGTGTTGGCCAACGCAGCCCTTACCTGAGCCAGTAACTGGCGTAAAAACAGCTGTCTGAAGAGTAAATGGTTGGGCTCGTGCTCTCCCATCAACGCCAGCATCCTATCCATAAGTTCGGACATAGGGTGACCATATTTTGATTTCCAAAAAAGAGGACATAGCGTGGAATAAACTCGCCGAAACGGTAAAGTGTGCCACGGGCACGCCGTGATTCCGATCCGCGTGCAAATATTCACGGCCATAGAGGAGACCGTGGGACACCTTTTTGCAATGAATATGTGTCTCGAATTTGCTCCCACGCGGCGCGCAAAATCACGCAAATCTTGTTTACATCAGGGTCCCCCATTTTCAATTCATCATAAATGTACAGTTCCCTCCCCCTTGTATATATTTACTGTATGTCACAAATGTAACAGTACTGCTTTGAGGTCTTTCTCTGGTCTGCATCCCCTTAACAATTGTGTGTATTGAGCTGTACTGTACCCATTCTGCAATCTGTTAATAAAGTTTTCAATCAATCAATCAATCCCCAATTCAGCCATTGGGTGGGACGGTCATGTGACCCAAATCAGCCAATGGAAGCGAGGGTCCTTAAAGTGTGGGTCCTTAAAGTGTTGCGGTCCTGAGAGTGTTGGTGCTCTCGTCCTGCAGCTGGATACTATTGCCTCACAGCCAGGCATGCGTTGTTCATGGGACGGGGTAGCACGGTGTGCAAGCTCACTCGCTATTTGCATATCAATAGCGCCGGTCGTCAGGTGTGTTAAATACGTTCTCAGACACATTCACACCTAACTTGTTGTGAAGACGTGTTACATTCCATTCGTAGAGGCAATTAGGCACTGTCTTTAGTCTGTGCCCAAGCGAGGGGACATTAAATGCACATTCGCGGGAGCGCGCGCACGAGCCGGGAGTGCGCGTGCACGTGGTGCGTGTCACCCCAGATGATTTCAATAACGCACCACTGCTCACAGCGAGGCCGTCACACACAAACTGTTAGCCTGCGGGTGATAAGCGGTAGTGCTGTGCAGTCTCACGCCCAAGTTTCTCGCAATCTCAGACCAAAGCTCTGAGGTGAACTGAGGTCCGCGGTCCGACGAAAGGTCAGACGGAGCACCGAACCGGGCCACCCACATATATATAAACGCCCGAGCCACATCAGTGGACGTTGTGGATGACAGCGGAACGGCCTCAGGCCACCGAGTGGTTCTGTCCACCATCGTGAGGAGGTATGTGAAACCATGTGATGGGGGTAATGGACCCACCAGGTCCACATTCACATGGTCAAACCTTCTTTTGGGCACGGAGAACTGGGCCAAAGGAGCTTTAACGCTCACATCCTTTTTCAGCCCGTGCCAAATGAACTTGGCTGCCACCTGTTTTTGAGATGCCTGTTTCCAGGGTGAGAGAGACCATGTATGATATCAAAAACATGACGTCTCCAACTGCTGGGCACAACTGGTCGCGGCCGTCCCGTGGAAACGTCGCACAGGAGTGTGCTGTTAGCCTCATTAAATGCCACATCCTCCAGCCTAAGTGCTGTGATGGCCGTCCTGTAGGCCTGAACGTCCGGGTCGGAAACCTGGTCTGAGACCATGCGTGCATAGTCCGAACCCACATGGACGGCCCAGACTAAGGCCAGAGAGAGACAGTCCGCCACTAGATTGTCCCTGCCTGCGACGTGCTGAATATCTGTAGTAAACTCCGAGATATATGACAGATGCCTCTGCTGACAGGCAGACCATGGCTCAGTCACTTTGGCCATAGCAAATGTCAGTGGCTTGTGCTCTACAAACGCCGTGAACGAACAAGCCTCCAGCAGGGAACGGAAATGCCGCACGGCCAGATAGAGGGCGAGGAGCTCCCTATCAAAAGTGGTATATTTGCACTCATTAGGTCGAAGCTGCCGGCTAAAAAACGCAAGTGGCTGCCAAGCCCCGCTCACCCACTGTTCGTATACCGCTCCAACAGCATAGTCTGAAGCATCAGTCGTGATGGCAACAGGGGCGTTGGGAAGTGGGTGTGCCAGCCTGGTTGCATTGGCCAGGGCGGTTTTAGCATCGACAAACGCCTTGCGTCTCTCGTCCGTCCAGTCCACCACATGTTTGGCAATTTTATCCCTGAGAGCCTCGTACAGAGGCCGCATTAGCTGAGTAGCCCGGGGGACAAACCGATGGTAAAAATGTACCATGCCAAGGAACTCTTGCAGAGCCTTGATGGTGGGTGGCAGTGGAAAATTTGCTATGGCGTCAACCTTAGATGGGAGGGGGACTGCCCCATCTTTGGTGACGTGGTGCCCGAGGAAATCGATCCCAGACAGCCCAAACTGGCATTTAGCTGGGTTAACTATGAGCCCATGCTGACTGAGTCGGTGGAAAAGGGTCCGGAGATGGGACAAGTGCTCCACCCTGGATGTACTGGCGACCAGGATGTCATCTAAGTAGACAAACAAAAAAGGCAGGTCCTGTAACACAGAATGTCTGTGCAGCGTTTTTAAGCCCAAATGGCATGCGCAAGAACTCAAATAAACCAAAGGGAGTAATCACAGCTGTTTTAGGGATGTCCGCTGGGTGGACCGGCACCTGGTGGTATCCCCAAACTAAATCTATTTTAGAAAATATGAGTTTCCGGGCCAGGTGGGTGGAAAAGTCCTGAATGTGTGGAACCAGGTATCGGTCTGGTGTAGTTAACTCGTTAAGGCGGTGGTAATCGCCACACGGGCGCCACCCGCCAGCAGCCTTGGGGACAATGTGAAGGGGTGAAGCCTGCGGGATGTCAGAACGACGGATAATACCCAGGTTCTCCATGTTGGAAAACTCTGCCTTGGCAACGGCCAGCTTGGCAGGATCGAGGCGGCAAGCCCGGGAGTAGACTGGCACACCTGCCATAGTGATGTGATGCTCCACACCGTGCTTGCTGGTGGAGGATGAGAAGGTGGGCTGGGTAAGGACAGGGAACTCAGCGAGTAGCTGGTGAAACTCATCTGTAACAGACAACATATTAGACAAACCCACAGGAGGCGCTGCCCCGACATTACATTAAAATGAACAAAAGGTGGTGGCATCAATCAAGCGATTGGCCAGGTCATTTCTGGTCATGTGACATGTACGCCCAATCGTGGGACCGCAAGTTTCTACAGTGGTTAAGCTTAGGCGCTCGTTCGAAGTTGGTTAAGGTTAGAGTTTGTCTTAGAGCATGGCGATAGAACGCCTGCCCTTATTCCGACGGTTAAGCTTAGGCACTCTTTCGAAGTTGGTTAAGGTTAGAGTTTGTCTTAGAGCATGGCGATAGAACGCCAGGTAGTTTGCAGGCTGTTAGACCCGGAAATAGGCACAGAACTTGCTGTCCCACGATTGGCGCACATGTCACATGACCTGGCCAATCAGAGCGCAAAACTCGAACGCGGAAGCACTCTTCGGCTGCCCAAAGTATTCACGCGGCCCGGGCGTTTCCCGGCCCCCTGTAAGTACACTGGGGACGGCATTGGTTAGCCCTGGCTCCATACTTGGTGTGGAAAAAACACCAGCCAGTGTCTCTCCCTCACTGGCGAGTGGCTGCCACCGCAGCAGCAACGGTATAATCCCCATGGTGAGAGGAAGAGGTTTGGTCCTGGTAGAACACGGCCGAACAGTGTTGTTTGGCTGGCCAAAAAAAACGTATCCGCCTCCGCGGCTAACATACAACAGTCATTTAATGTTGTGTTGGCCAACGCAGCCCTTACCTGAGCCAGTAACTGGCGTAAAAACAGCTGTCTGAAGAGAAAATGGTTGGGCTCGTGCTCTCCCATCAACGCCAGCATCCTATCCATAAGTTCGGACAGTTTACTGTCGCCCAGACCTTGCAATGAAAACAGCCGGTTAGCTGTGTGTGCCTTCAGGGCGGCTGAGTGGCGCAGTGGGCAAGGCGCTCGCCATTAAAGCAGGAGATGCTGGTATCGAGCCCAGCTCTCGGCGTTGCTACCGGCTTGGCCGGCCGTCATACTAACACAATTGGCAGTGTTAGAGGGTGGGAAAACCGGTGGGTGGGGATTGGTCGTTGTGGACAGCGACTCCTACAGGTCGGTTGGGTGACGCCGGTACAGCGGAAACAGGAAGTATCGGGGGCAGCGTGAGCCTCCCACGCGTTACTCCTCGCCACTGAGAGTTCAAGCTGTTGCGGTGAAAAGATGCGACAGGCTGCCTCCTCGTGTACCGGAGGGGACATGTGATGCAAGGCTTCTATCCTCACCACAGCCGACCAGTGGGAGGCATAGTCTAGCAACATTCATGACAGGGGAGGGAAGAATTGGAAATACAAAATTGGGATGGGAGAAAAATAGAAAACGAGGAGAAAAAGTGGATAAAAAAAACAACAACAAATGTGCCTTCAGCGTGCCATATTTGCCGCGCGCCGGAGGGTTTGTGAGTAGACTCACCATTCTGGTTGCCGTGTCAGTCCCCAGCACAGCAACAACGTCGTGATAGTACTTGGTTTCATCTTCCGTTATTTTCTTTATTGCAAACTGCGCTTCTGCCTGCACAAACCATGCAGTAGCTTGCGTTTCCCAGAACTCTGGCAATTTCAGCACGACTGCTGCTTCCATTAGTTTCACTGCGACTGCCTGTTCCATTGTTCAATCGTTCTTGAAAGCGTCCAAGAACGTCAGGTTCACCAATGTAGGCAGTGGGAAATCACGATCAGAGAGAGTTGAGTTTCTTTGACCACACATCAGTGTGCATCATTTATTAGCATAGCGTGCATACCTCAACAAACCAAGCAAAGAGTTAATATGGCCGCTCTAGCTACCCACAATCCCTGTGTCCTTAAAGTGACAGTGTAGGTGAATTATGTCCAGTCCATGTAAGTGTCCATGTAAGTGCCCACTACACCGTTATCACTGACTGACTACCGCGGCAAGCCTAGGTGGAACTAAGTATAACTTAATAAAAAATAATTAAATTTAAAAATAATAATTATAATAATTGGCATAAAAAGGGCACTTTTTTAAGAGGGACCAAAGGGCAGGTGCTCGAGCACCCCTTGGGCTCTATGTGTGCACGTGCATGGTCGAGTATACTCGTTATTGGGCGCCATGTGTTGAATGCCAACAACGAGTATACTCGTTATTAGATCATTTGATATTTTTCCTTTGATCCCCGCTCTACAGACTCGCCCGGAGCGCTCTGAATCACTTTGGCACAGCCACATACGCTGGAACTGCAATGCCGATCAAATATCACCAGATGGCAGTATCGTCTACCATTTGAACTCGGATAGGAAGGCAGCAGTATTGTCAATGAATGTACTGAGGCATTGAGGCTCGCTCTGTGGGGGAGGAGCTCTTCCAAAGCCATCGCAAGCAGATCTGCTCGCCTCAAAACCTATTGTATAAACTTGTAATCCCGATCGCCGATGGGATCATTGGAATTATTCTTTTTGGATTACCTTCTGGCTAAGGTAAGGACTATTTTACCGAACATGAAACATGTTCATGTAACGATCTGTACTGGTCATAAACAAGGCTTTTTCTAACGATCGGATTTTCGGGGTAAGACTACCCTCCCCCCCTTGATGATTTTGTGAAGGTACATATGTGTTATATACCTTTGATTTGGGAGTATTTGGGGGTTCAGGGAATCAACCAGAACGATTCGGGCTTATTGCACATAAAGTGTCCTATCTCGCGATCTATGGAAAAATACTGGATTCTTTCGTAAATGGGCGATGTTCAGCATGTAATAAACTACAAACGACAGTGTGTAGAAACAAACGCCTTTTTACATGTTGTACTGCAAATAGTGTCTGTCAAATGAGCCATACCATTTTCCCCATAGCTATAATATAGAATATACAAATAGCTCCGCAAAGATCATGAAATATCGCGAAAACAGTCGATACAGCGAAAAGCTGGCCTACTGACCGCAGGATGCGCGGCCAGCGCGGCAGTCAAAGAGTTAAGGCAGTGTTATGTTTGTACGTGATGTATTTACAAGACAAGGCTGTGTAAACAGTGGCTCCTTGCTGCTATTCAGTGGTCAGAAAATTATTATTGCAGCTTTAACTACTTCTAACGTGATATTTCATTATTATGTTTGGTATTCCATCTAAATATTATTAATTGTGTGTGCATATGTGTGTATATTGATTTGCAGATAAGGACCCGACGAAATTCATTCTCACAATCAACAGGACAAAGGAAGGTTGTGTGACATGTTTAAATCCAGTGATAGACATAGTCCTTCCCTCCCTGGGGGCCTCTGATGGTGTCATAAGTGCAGACATAGCAGTGTAAGTATTTGGGTTGTATAGAGAGTCCCTCCCCTTCCACTGGACCATATGAACGGTAGTCAACAAATATTTTTGTAATCCCGTTTGAATCATGCCATGAATTACACATATCGTGTTTGTCAATTAAAAAGTGTGTTACGTTACGTTAAA
Organism: Notolepis coatsorum; assembly: GCF_963971535.1. Taxonomy (NCBI): domain Eukaryota; kingdom Metazoa; phylum Chordata; class Actinopteri; order Aulopiformes; family Paralepididae; genus Notolepis; species Notolepis coatsorum. The sequence continues at coordinate 33,075,448 of NC_140167.1, read as the reverse complement.
AGCTATCGATAATTTTAGCTAATATCATATGTGCAATTCATGGCATAACTCAAATGGGATCAAAAGAATGATTTGTCTCTCACCATCGACAACCGTACATATTTGTTCCGAAACTGGGTCCCATGGTGGCTAGCGGAAGCAGAGGGACTTCGCCTCTCTATTGACACCTAGTGGCATGAAAACTACCAGCGATTGACAGATTTGACCATTTAATGACATAGTTACCTTATTATAGTGATTTAGGGCTGACCCATATTAGTCGAATAGTCGACTAATCGATCGAAAGGAGCCGTAGTCGACTGCCAACCTCTTAGTCAAATGCAAAAAAAAAAGATAAAAAAAAAATATTATAAACTTTATTATGATTATTATTTTTTATCATTCTTTCCAAAAGAAAAGAGGCCTAGAAGCGTGGCTAACGCTAATGGCACACATACCAGAGGCTAACTGCCTAAGAAAACAGGCACAGAGGCACTGAAAGAGGATTTCACCCATCTAATGAACACACAGACTGTTAGGGTTTGAAACCGACCTCAAACGCACGGCACAGACAGGTAGTTCAGAGTTAGCCAAATACTAGGGCGTATTTATTTACAGAGTCAAAAAGGAGTCAAGTAACAATTTCGAAACAAAAAGGGAGACTGCCTTCGGCAGAGTTATCTGCGGCTCTGCAGATCCTCTTGGTGTTGGAGGTGGGGAATTGGTGTTGACGCCGTAGCGGTTCTGCAGATACTCCCAGCTTCAACTCGAGGTGGAAAAGGAGAGAGAGAGAGAGAGAGAGAGAGAGAGATCAATAACAGTCCCACATAACACAGAGGCAGTGCGGTTTCCTCCTCCCTTAGCTGAGTCCAGAACAAACAAAACGATATCTTCAGTGTTCTCCACAACACACAATTTAGCTGAGGGTCAGTGCAAACAAAAACGATAATCTTCAGTGTCTCTTCTAAACACACACTTCAGCTGAGTCCAGTGCAAGCAAAATGATAATCTTCAGTGTCTCCTTTAACACACAATTTAGCTGAGTCTAGTGCAAGCAAAAATGGAACTCTTCAGTGTTCTTCAAAACACACAAAACAGAATAGTCCAAAAAGGGGTTTGGTTCCAACTCACCAAAGCGTAAAGCGGGTAAACGAGGCGCAGCTCCAAACGGGGGGACAAGGTTTTCACCAGCGGCAATCCACAGATGTCCTGGAGGGAAAGTAGACGAGGCACAGCAACGGGGGGACACAGGCAGAAGCAGAAGTATTCAAAACGACCCGACATCGATTGAAGGAAGGTCCCAGTATAAGAAGCCTCTGGGGCGCTAATCACAAACTATGACAGGTGCGTGCTGGAATTGATACTTGCTCCAAAAGCGTGTGGCGGGGAATGCACCAATCAACACAGTACCTTAAAGGAGCGTGTGGCGGGGAACGAACCAATCCTCACACAGACTAGACAAATATCAAGATGTATCCATCAGTGGACCAATTGCATGCTTTTGCAGAGGACAAGAAGCCTTCCGTCGACTCCTTCAGACATTAAGCACCCCCACAGCCCAAATGGAATGAAAAAAAGAAAAAAAGAAAAAAATACTTTTTTTTCAATTCTTTTTTTTTCATAGTCGACTGATAGTCGACTATCGGCTCATTTCGGCCAATCAAAGTCGACTATCCAAATCCTTAGTCGTGGACAGCCCTATAGTGATTAATAGACTTCATGGGCTATTATGACTCACTCATCATTATACATTTAAACACGTTATCCTTATGTATTGTTATTACAGAGAGGCATTGAGAAATCTCTCCTACTTGCTGAGCGAGATGGGAAACAGCAGCACAGCAGCCATCTCGATGGGCAGTGTTAAAGGACTGATCGTGAGGCTTTCCAAAGAAACCCAAACCAGCATCGACATTGGCTTTTCACCAGGTTCAGATATGAATGTATGTATTTTTGGTATAGGACAGTTGCACTGACTTCCGTGTTGACCATACTCTCATTACCCTAAAATAGCTGAGATATTATTTATATAATACAGGGTTAGAAACATTAGAAATGCTCTATAACCTGCTCTTTATTTGCAGATTATTAAGAATCGGAGAGCACTGAGTCAAGAATCTTCTCGATATGTACATTTTCCCAAAGAGTCCGTTGCCATGGCGCTAGACAGAGGTGGCTCATTTGCCGGGGTTCTTCTTTTTCTCAACATGTCCCAGGTACAGCAAATGTTTATTTTAGAAAAGTGGACCTCAGTAAGTTACATAGTTATTATATAATTCTATTATATAATATAATAATATATAATCTACTAGAAAGAATATGTGTACATTCTTGTGTCTGCTTGTCATGACTGCGGCCTTTCCATTCTAAACAGGACGAGAGGAAGAGCATTGTTCTGAATAACGAGGTGGTAGGAATTGAAATGGGAGCAGAGATATCCAACCTCACAGATACCATAGACATCCAGTACAGAAATGTGGACAAGGTAAAATGAAATGGTTGCATAACAGAATCAAAGTCTTTAAAGATCCCGTCCACTCAAAACCTTTCTTATTTGAATAGTTAACTCCTCTTGGAGGCATTACTTTGACTATACAGACTTGTCACCAGAGTGCTTTTTTCACATTATTCCACTGGAGAGGGATCTCTGTATTTCCCTGAAATCTGAGTTGCATGTGTGATGTCACTAATAGGTCGAACCACTCATGGGCCAATATATGGTAACTTGACTATAGCTTCAGCAGACACAGAAAGCATGAGTAGGTATTGACATAATATAAAAGAATATAAGCTGCCGACTTGGAATTCCCATAAATTATCAATGGGTGCTTCTTGGCATAGATCCTTGCATTTTCAATGAAAGTAAAGGCGTAGAGATGCTGCAAAACCATTTCCAGTAGTTTATTAAAGGTCCCATGCATTGCTATTCCTTGCACTATTTGGGCAACTTTACACAATTCCTGTGAGTCTATGGAACACATCTGTAAAGTTTTTTTCAAAAAAATTCATTGTTTTGTATTTCTAGTGAAGTACTCAAAAGCATAATTTTTCTAGTTCTTTGAGTGACAGTCACCTATACAGTCTGCACTGGCACACAGAGAGAGAGATAGAGAGATAGAGGTCAGGTTGTGTGTAAAATGCGTGTGTGTTATGCGCGTGCTCCGGGAGAAGTCCCTCCACGTGCGCGGTCAGGTTGTGTGTAAAATGTGTTTGTTTCCCCGACAGAAGCTCCTCTCCCTCTCTATCTCTCCCTCTCCCTCTCTCTCTCCATCTCTATCTCTGCCTCGCTTCACTGTGAGGAAGTGAAGGTATTTCCACTTGCTCTGCTGTTGAGGGAGCGGAGATATGCAAATCAGTACCTTATTCATGTCAGCAATACTGTCAAATCAGAACGGCTTAGTTGAGTGAGGGAAGATCTTGTGAACTCGAGACTAGACTGATGAGTCATAATCCATAGGAAACAATGCTAAACACTGGAAAAGGCCATTTATAATGCATGGGACCTTTAAACAATTTAGTGGATAAACCATATTTATTAGGGGTGTAACGATGCATCGATTAATCAAAATGCATCGATTCTAATGTGTTCGATTCGATGCATCGATTTGAATATGTTAGATTCGATTATAATCTAAATTAATCAGGGACATTTTTTTTTATTTTTTTTTTTAATGTTTTATTTTTTCGTGTGTATTGTTTTTATTGACCTATAGTCCATTCATGCTGAGTGAATCAGTTCCCCCAGCCACATTTGTGTATTCAAAAATGTTTGGGGAATTAACTGATAGAAAATGTATCGAAAATGTATCGAAAATTAATCGAAAATTAATCGAATCGAATCGAATCGTGGTCAAATGAAGAGATTTCATGATGCATTGAATCGTTGCCTGAAGAATCGTAATCGAATCGAATCGCTATGAGGTCGAATCGTTACACCCCTAATATTTATTAAAAGAAAATTCAATATAGACATTTTGTAAGGCTTTGAAATACATCTGGAGGGGATTTTTAAATCAAATCCAGAAAAGGAGAGTTTGACTAATTTAATTTCCACTTTCAAACAGGGGGAAGCCAATGTCTCTTGCAGTTCCTGGAATGGTGAAGGTGGTGAACCACACATTCTTCTCTTCTTTTTGACAGATCGCTAGTAAATTTTTATCTTTAACCATGTGCAGCTACAAGACTCAACCTGTAATACAATTTACAATATTAAATATGAAAAAAATACTTATTTTGTTTAAACCAGTTTGTTCTATACCTTTCTCTAGGAAAACAACCAAACTGGACCACAGAGGGCTGCCGGACGACGCTGAATGGCAACAGTGTCATGTGCCAATGTACTCATCTGTCATTCTTTGCTCTTCTGATGGTGAGACTCTAATAATAACAATAATAATAACAATAATAATAATAATAATAATAATAATAATAATAATAATAATAATAATAATAATAATAATAATAATAATAATAATAATAATAATAATAATAATAATAATAATAATAATAATAATAATAATAATAATAATAATAATAATAATAATAATAATAATAATAATAATAATAATAATAATAATAATAATAATAATAATAATATATTAGATTTGTAGGGCCGCTTTATATTTGTGGAACAAATCTCAAGGCACTACAGTGTAAGAACATAAAAACTAGTAAGAGAGTAAAAAAAAGAACATAAAATAAGTAGGACTAAAACTAGTAAAAGAGTAAAAAGAACATGAAATGTGAAGGGCTAAAACTAGTAAAAGAGTAAAAGAACATACAATGTGTGGAGCTAAAAGTAGATACAAATCAACAAAAGGCTCTATTAAAAAGATGTGTTTTGAGGCCCTTTTTTAAAAGCATCCACGGTCTGGTTAGGGGGAGTATTCCACAGACTGGGAGTGGATGAGCAGAAAGCACGATCTCCCATGGTGCAGAGTTTGGTCCTCAGGTGCTGGAAGAGGTTTGCCTGGCCGAAGCGGAGGTTGAGGGGTGATCAGTTCTTTAAGGTAGAGGGGGGCGTTTCCATGGAGGCACTGGTGAGTGAGCAGGGAGACTTTATACTCAAACCTGAGTGAGACAGGGATCCAGTGAAGGGACTTGAGGATGGGTGTGATGGTGGTGGTATTTCCGCACTCTCATCAGGATCCTAGCAGCGCTATTCTGAATGTATTGTAGCTTTTGGATGTTCTTTGGGACCCTGATGAGAAGCAATAATCCAGCCTGGAGGAGACAAAGGCATGGACGAGCTTTTCGGCGTCGGACAGAGTGAGTGTGGGGCGACGTTTGGCGATGTTCCTAAGATGGTAAAAGGAGTTTTTGTAAAGTAGTTTGATGTGAGCCTCAAAGGTCAGGTGAAGGTTCATTTTAACACCTAGGTTGGTGTTAATTGCAGGAAGTTGTGCTTCATCCATGCATTTGTCTCCTCCAGGCAGGTGGTCAGAGTGGATGATGGCAGGACTGTAGATGGGGTAGGGTTGATCTTGAGGTAGAGTTGGGTGTCATCAGAGTAGCAGTGGAATGATATTCCATGCAGATGATTTAGCATGTGTGAACAGGGACACCACAGGTGACATGGTGGGTATCCAACCTTGCCTCTCCCAAAGAGACAAACTCCATTCTCCCAGTGAGGTACGATCTGAACCAGCCAAGGGCAGAATCTGAGACTCTGAGTGAAGACGGTGGAGGAGGATGTCATGCTTGACGGTGTCGAAAGCTGGGTCAGCAGGTCGTTGGTGACCCTGACCAGGGCAGTTTCGGTGCTGTGGCCAGAGCGGAAACCAGACTGGAACTTCTCGAGTGGGTTGTTTAAGTTTAGATGGTCCTGAAGCTGAGCAGCAACTACCTTCTCCAGCACCTTGGACAGGAATGGGAGGTTGGAAATGGGTCTGTAGTTGGCCAAGACTTCCGGGTCTAGGGAGGGTTTTAAGTAGTTTTATGACCGCAGTTTTTAGGGCAGAGGGGACATGGCCAGCTTGGTGATCATATAGCTCATGGCACAGATGTTGGATTTCACCAGGGCTGAGGGAAGGGGGTCCAGGATACAGGATTCATTCTCCTAACGATGCCCTCAACCTCTCGCTGTGAGATGTTGGAAAAGCAGCAGAGAGGCTGAGTAGTCCCTGGCTGTGGGTTGACTGTTGGGACTGGAGGGGCAGAGGGTCTAGAGAGGAGGGAGCAGATGGTGTCAACTTTGGTCCTGAAGAAGAAGTTGTCACACTGCTCCTCGGTGGAGTCTCAGAGCGGAATCCACAGAGAATGGATTGCGCCAAGCAAATTGCATTTGCGGAGCCTGCTCTGCGTCTGGGAGCTATCCACGAAAGCACATTGCACGATGAGATACCAGCGCAAACACACCCAATAATGTGTGGCTCGCGAGCAGTCTGCACTCTGCACCCCTGACAGCGCTCTTGGCAGAAATGTATGTGTCAAAATGTGTAGAGCGCTGTCAAGTTTAGCGCGCTGTCCAAAAAAAGAAAAGAAACATTAAAAGCGAACTAGAAATCAAGAAATCAAGATGGAAAGCAGTCAAAAGAAACCCGCAGTTAAAACCAAGAACGGCAAACGACACATGCCGTTCCCCTAAAACCCAAAAATGATAGCCATGCAGACAAACAAAGCCACTGCCGCTAAGATAACAAGCGTAACACGCCGGCTGGCAGTACCACGACGAATGTGGAGAGATCTAATTCTGTATTTTAATCTGTATTTAACCTTCATCTATTCGGTGAAGACCTGTTATTCTAATTAAATAATTTACATTATCTATCTGTCCCACTTTGTCCCACCAAAATCTTACTGTTGTCCTGCTTTTGCACTCCTCTATACATTACGAAGTAAACGAAATACAATACAAAATTAACGGAATACTAAAGAAAATAGATCTATGAGTTATGAACAGTATCTAACTTGTTCGAGAAATATAAAGCCGCGTGCCTGCCAATAGCACTGACATTCCAAATGCTTGGTTCTGGAATGATCAATACAGTAAACATTTATTTCTGATATAGGTGCTGATCAGCAGTAATGCAATGTCATGATTATTATTATTCTGAAGTTGTTATTATTATTATTATTATTAAAAGTTTATTAATAATTAATTAATAAGAACTCCTCTCCCACTATAATCTAATTATGAAATCAGATATAGGCCAGGGCCCTCATTTATCAACGTTGCGTACGCACAGATATGTGCGTAACCCGTGCGTACGATCGTTTCTAAGCAAAGTGTGGGACTTATTAATTTGAACGTGTATATTTACGCACAGCTCCGGCCGTGCGTACCTGGCGCCCGGTGGTAGAATATGAAGACTGCAGCTGCAACGCGGAAATAAGCTTCCGTGCATTAGTTTCAACACTGGCGTGTTCAACTTCTGTATGACCCGTAATTCATTATAGTTCATTGTAAAATAGCGACAGTAGTGTAATTATAACGTGCTCACGCGCGAACAAGAGGTTGGCCTGCTTGTTTGGCACAGAACACCCACCTCCAAACGCGATTAAATATTGTTTCAAATAAAAAGCGAAATACTATTATTTTGTGTGTCATGTTTCCAAATAAGATTGGTCACAACGAAATGCTTTTTACTTCAATTTGTTGGTTAGAATAGATTACCTCCATTGAAACTTCACTGAGACTAACAGTCTATTTGTGAGCTCCCGCACAGACGTGATAATAATAATAATAACAATAATAATAATAGCTTCATTTCATATAGCGCCTTTCAAGAGACCCAAGGTTGCTTTACATAGATAGGGGGGGGGGAATAACGAAGTAACAAACATAGTGGACAGACACAACATATAAATATGTTGTTGTGGTGTAGTGGGCAAGGCGCTCGCCATCAACGCTGGAGACGCTGGGTTCGAATCCAGCTCTCGGCGTTGCTATCAGCTTGGCTGGTCGTTCATACTAACACAATTGGCAGTGTTAGGGGTGGGAAAGCTGATGGGTGGGTCCTGGGCGGTGTGGACAGCAACCCCTACAGTTCGGTCGGGGCGCCTGCACAGCGAGGGTAGGATCTGGAGGGAGGTAGTGTGACCTTCCACACGTTACACTCTCCCGGTGAGAATCTGCGCTGCCAGGCTGGCTGCCGGCTGGCTGCACATGCGTCGGAGGAAAGCATGTGACAGTCTCCGGCCTCCCGGACCAACAGTAGGGGGGAGTGCGCAACAACCAGGAAGGGGGTTGGGAATTGGCATAACGACTAACAGTGGGATGGGAGACCCGGGATGGGAGCTCCCGCAGACCCGCACACAGACATGATGGAATTCAAGTTCAAGTTTGTATTGATCACATATATAGGCCTACACATGGCGTATAGGCTATATCATACATGGCAGTGAGATTCATTGTTCTTGTATTATGCTCTCGTATTATTGTTTATATAGGCTACCCAATACCGACATCAAAATAGATTGTATGCCTCTACAAATCATATGCAGCAGGTAGAAAATTTACGGAAAATCCGTCGCGATTTGGAATAAAATTGAGGAGAACTTTAATCCCTGGGTATTAATCAAACGAAACGGAAAAAGGCAGTCATATTCCACCACAGTCTTTATTAGTTTATATGGTCTTTAAGTTAATAGATATCATATCCGACATCACCGTACGTGTACATGTCTGTCAGCCTGTCACGTATTTCTCCCATAACACGCTTTGCTCGGCTTAGTCCATTTTTCCACATTTCATGGGGGTGTTCCATTACCGTATATAGTTAATTACGGGCGGTGCTATATGCAAATACTTAAAATCGTGCACGAGTGTGGAGCTTAGAACGTAATGGTATTTATCAACACGGAGTGTGCGTACGACCCGTGTACGCACGGTTGATAAATCCCGATATTTCTGTGCGTACATTCTAAATTCTGTGCTTAAGTACGAAAATAGAACACTTTCTGAGAATTGTTGATAAATGAGGGCCCTGGGCTTTACAACTTAATAAAGAGATTTAATATATATTAAATGGGATATAAACTCAATTAAATGTATACCATATACAATAGAATATAGTGCTATAATTATATAATGCTATATTTAATTCCGTTTATATCCCATTTAATTGTATTCAATCTCTTTATTAAGTTGTAAAGCCCTGGCCTATTTGATTTCATAATTAGATTATATTCTAGTGAAGGAGAGGAGTTATTATTAATTAATTATTAATTTAATAATACTAATAATAATAATAATAATAATAATAATAATAATAATAATAATAATAATAATAATAATAATAATAATAATAATAATAATAATAATAATAATAATAATAATAATAATAATAATAATAATAATAATATGTGGCAACCCCAAGCCACCCCTGGGCTTGGTGATTGATGGGCGCTATGTGGCGACCCAATGGCTGGGCGCTGCCCATGTTTGGGCGTCCGCTTCCGGACGCACCTGTCACTAAATACCCATCAGAGTGATTACCTGATTAGCGAATCACGGCGCGGTGCGCCTGTTGGAGAGGGGGGACTTAATGGAGCCGAGGAGCCTCCTCTCAGTCCCCCGTAGCAGCGCAAGGCAAAAGGCCACAGAGCGGAGACGCCGCCCGGCCGACAGCAAACCGTTATTATTTGACTAAGAAAATAAAGAGTATGATTTTGGGAACTGCAACCTGTCTGTGTGTTGTTTATTCTGCCACCCCTACACCTGGAATTGCCACAGTGGTGGAGAATGCGGGCACAGTCTACTGGCAATCAGGGGTGCAGAATAAACAACAATAGACTTTATCAGAATAGAATAAAAGAAATTAAAAAAAAAATATATATATATATATATATATATATATAAATTTAATAACGGAAAAAGCATGGACGCGCTGGTGCAGCAGCTTGTACAGGCGAGCATGGAACAACAGACCCGGCACGAAGAGGCCCTGCACGAACAGAGGAAACAGACGGGGATGATCCACGCGGAGCTCCAGCGGATGGCCGCTCACCGGCAGGAGGAAGGGGCCGCCGGGACGCGGCCTAACCCCGGGCGCTTCATCCCCAAGCTGACGGAGCAGGAGGATATAGAAGCCTATCTCCTGGCGTTTGAGCGCACCGCCGGCCGGGAGGGCTGGCCCGAAGACGACTGGGGGGGACTGCTGGCCCCCTTCCTGTCGGGTAATGCACAAAAGGCCTACCAGGACCTGCCACCGGAGCAAGCCGGGAACTACACTCGGCTAAAGCAGGAAATTCTGTCCCGGTACGGCCATAGTCTGCAGTCCCGCGCGCAGCGGTTCCATGACTGGGTGTATGACGCACAGGCCTCCCCGCGCTCCCAGATGCACGACCTGGTCCGCACAAGCCGAGCCTGGCTAATGACTGACCCCGGAGGGCCCACGGTTTTGGAACGGATTGTTATGGACCGCTTTGTCAGAGCCCTCCCCTATGACTCGAAGAAGCAGGCGAGTCAAGCGGACCCCCGCTCCGTGGAGCAGCTGGTGAATATTGTGGAGGCCCACCAGGTAACGCGGGAGTTACTCAAAGGGGGGCGAGGGGAAAAGCCAGAGCGGCCGAGAACAAGGAGGGGTCCCGACGAGCCCAGCCCAAGGGGCCGGGTAGGGAACGCAGGTGAGCCCGAACTACCCCGAAGAAGACCGCTGTTCGACCAGGACCAAAGACGCTGCTACGACTGCGGCGAGCCCGGGCATCTCTCGTGGAACTGCCCAGGCCGGGATGTGTCCATGCCATCGGCGGCAGCTTCAGACCCCCGCGGAAAGACGTGCAACTATGGCGCAGCCTGTTGGGCCCATAAGGAAACATCGGCGACACTTTTACCCGTGCGCGTCAACGACCAAGATGCCGTAGCGCTCCTGGACTCGGGTAGTGCCATAACGCTGGTTCAGCCCCATTTGGCACACTGCGACGCAGAGGCTCCGCAAGTGTCAGTGTCCTGTGTGCACGGGGACACAAAGTTGTATCCTACAGCGCCGATCACCCTGACAACCACCAAGGGGGTCTGCTCGATGACAGCCGGCGTCATACCTAACCTGCCGGTAGCGCTGCTGATTGGTCGAGACTGCCCCCTGTATCGCCAGCTGTGCTCAGCCGTCATCTCCCCGCGCACCCCACCCTCTACGGGTAAACCGAGGAAGAAGAAAGGGTTACGTCAGCCGAAGGTGTGTGCTCTGAACGTAACGGGGAGTGAGACTGAGACGGCCTCAGATGTAGGTGACGACGCGCCGGAACCCCTGAATATACCGGGGAGTGAGACAGAGACGGCATCAGGTGTGGGTGACGACGCGCCAGCGCCCCAAGCGGGCCCCGAGACGGATAACAGTGACGAGGACCCCTTTGCGGAGTTCCCCCAGGCGGACGAGGTGGGGAGGGACCTGGCGGGTCAGTTCGGAACGGCCCAGCTGGAAGACCCAAACCTAACGCAGGCCCGGGCGAATATCAAGACCATAGATGGAAATCCCGTGGAGGGGGTGAGTAACCTGCCATATCCTCACTTTGCAATAAAAAGACAATTGCTGTACCAAGTTGTAAAAAAGAATGATGAGGTTAGGGATCTATTGCTGGTACCGAAGTTCTTTATTCCCACTGTACTCCAGCTGGCGCATTCACATATCCTCGGAGCGCACCTGGGCGTGGACAAAACCATGGAGCGCATAAGGGCGCGTTTCCATTGGCCGGGCATGAAGAGAGCGGTAGAGGACTATTGCCGGAGCTGCCCAGAGTGTCAACGCGCAGCACCAAAGGTACAATATAAAAGTCCTCTGATCCCGCTGCCCATCATTGAGACCCCATTCTCAAGAATTGCCCTTGACGTAGTGGGCCCTCTAGTTAAATCGTCCCGAGGCCACCAGTATATACTGGTAATCATAGATTATGCTACCCGTTACCCCGAAGCCATCCCGTTACGCACGGTGACGGCCAAAATTGTGGGACGGGAGCTCTTTCATTTGTTTAGTCGGGTGGGAATTGCCGACTCTATTCTCACGGATCAGGGCTCGTGCTTTATGTCGCGGGTCATGAAAGAAATGTGCAAACTAATGAAAGTGGAACAGCTACGAACCTCCATATACCATCCACAGACGGATGGACTGTGCGAGCGCTTTAACAAGACCCTGAAAAGCATGCTAAGGAAGGTGATGGAGAAGGATGGGAAGAATTGGGATCAGTTGTTGCCCTTTCTGATGTTCTCTGTGCGTGAGGTCCCACAGGCCTCCACTGGCTTCTCGCCATTTGAGCTGCTCTACGCCCGCAAGCCGCGGGGTCTCCTGGACATCGCAAAGGAGATTTGGGAGGAACAGCCGTCGCCCCACCGGTCTCTCATAGAGCATGTGCAGGTAATGAGAGACAGGATGAAGGCGCTCTGGCCAGTGGTGAGAGAACACATGCAACAGGCCCAAGACGCACAGAAGCGCATTTATGACCGGGGCGCACAGCCACGGGAGTTTAATGTGGGGGACCGAGTCCTAGTACTGGTACCGACAGCAGAGTGCAAATTCCTAGCCAAATGGCAGGGACCCTACGACATAATCGAGAAAGTGGGTCCCGTCAACTACAAGGTCCACCAGCCCGACCGTAGGAAGCATCGACAGTTATACCATGTTAACCTGTTGAAGAAATGGCATGCCCGGGATGTGTTGCTCTCGCCCCCCCCTCTTCCCCCTTTTGCGCAGCAGGTGGCAGAGGCGGCCGATGTTCCCATCGGGGAACAGTTGTCCCCGACCCAACGGCAGGAGCTTCGGGAGCTGGTCCAACAGAACCGGGACGTGTTCTCGGCCACGCCGGGCCGCACCACATTGGCCCAGCACCACATCATTACGAGCCCGGGAGACAAGGTAAAGCTGAAGCCCTATCGTATCCCAGAGGCAAAAAGAGAGGCAGTCAGAAGAGAAGTGCGGGTCATGCTGGAGATGGGAGTAATTGAGGAGTCTCATAGCGGGTGGTCCAGTCCTATTGTTTTAGTGCCAAAACCCGACTCAACAACCAGGTTCTGTAATGATTTCAGGAAGCTTAATGAAATTTCAAAGTTTGACGCCTATCCCATGCCTAGAGTGGATGAGCTCATTGACAGACTGGGCCTGGCCAGATTTATCACGACACTAGACCTAACAAAGGGTTATTGGCAAGTCCCTCTGGCCCCCGCCTCAAGGGAGAAGACGGCTTTCTCCACCCCAGATGGGCTGTTCCATTATAAAGTTCTCCCGTTTGGCCTGCATGGGGCGCCATCTACCTTTCAGAGGCTGATGGACAGAGTACTACGGCCCCATCGGGAGTATGCAGCCGCATATCTCGATGACATTATCATCCACTCGTCAGATTGGGACACCCACCTCCAAAAGGTGAGAGCGGTGTTGGGGGCCCTCCGGGAGGCGGGTCTCACCGCCAACCCAAAGAAATGCAGGCTGGGATTAGAAGAGGCAGAGTACCTGGGGTTCACAATAGGCTGGGGCAATGTGAAACCGCAGAAGAGGAAGATTGATGCAATAAGGGAGTGGCCTCGCCCTTTAACCAAGAAGCAGGTCAGGACATTTAATGGGCTAGCGAGCTATTATAGGAGGTTTATCCCTAACTTTGCTGCTCGCGCTGCTCCCCTCACAGATCTGACCCAGGCGCAGCGGCCGTTCACGGTGAAGTGGACACCGGAGGCGGAGGCGGCGTTCGAGGACCTCAAGACTGCCCTCTGTTCGGGACCGGTGCTGATCTCCCCGAACTTCGACAAGGAGATGACGGTACAAACAGACGCATCAGAGGTGGGACTGGGAGCGGTCCTCTCCCAGCAACTGGAGGGTGAGGAACATCCGATTTTATATGTGAGCAGGAAGCTGCTGCCACACGAGCGCAACTATTCTGCGGTGGAGCGCGAAGGTCTGGCAATTAAGTGGGCACTGGAGACGCTCCGCTATTATCTGCTGGGGAGGCGTTTCACGCTGGTGACGGATCACGCCCCCCTAGTCTGGATGGCCAAGACAAAGGGGACCAATGCCAGGGTGACTCGATGGTTTCTGGAGTTACAGTCATTTAACTTTTCTGTCATTCACAGGTCAGGGGTGGCGCATGGCAACGCAGACGCCCTCTCCAGGAAGGATGCCTGTTGGGCGTCGGACGCTCTTCCCCGACGGTCGGAGCTGGAGGGGGGGTACTGTGGCAACCCCAAGCCACCCCTGGGCTTGGTGATTGATGGGCGCTATGTGGCGACCCAATGGCTGGGCGCTGCCCATGTTTGGGCGTCCGCTTCCGGACGCACCTGTCACTAAATACCCATCAGAGTGATTACCTGATTAGCGAATCACGGCGCGGTGCGCCTGTTGGAGAGGGGGGACTTAATGGAGCCGAGGAGCCTCCTCTCAGTCCCCCGTAGCAGCGCAAGGCAAAAGGCCACAGAGCGGAGACGCCGCCCGGCCGACAGCAAACCGTTATTATTTGACTAAGAAAATAAAGAGTATGATTTTGGGAACTGCAACCTGTCTGTGTGTTGTTTATTCTGCCACCCCTACACCTGGAATTGCCACAAATAATAACTTTTTTCTAACGTTTTCTATAGCGCCTTTCATAAAACCTAAGGTCGCTTATAGGGGAAGAAATAACAAACAGACTGCAGCTAAGGGGCTACACAACCCTGACTGTATTTAAATAATGAGCTTGGCAAATACTAAATGATATATTAACCAATATTAAATGTACACAAAATGGCGGACACTCTTATTAACTGGAGGGGACAGGGGTACCAAGTTGAATTATTACATTTAATGTGTAACATAAAAACACACATGCAACATATCACATTAATATCCTGTGGTCACATTAATATCCTGGGGCTAATCAAATTGACATGCAACCAGTATCCTAATTATTATGGATGATGAATTGTCCAGAGGAGAAAGATGAGGATGCGGACAATGATCTCTGGAGTTCCGAGTTCCGAGTTCCGAGTTCAGAGTTCAGCCCAGAGGCTGATGTAGACCCATGGAAGACCGTCGGGTAGTCGCTGGATAGGGGGGTCTCGGTTCCTATAGTCCAAAACGCTCTTCGGTGTTGGAGTATGTCACTCCACTTCTCCTTTGGCAATATTACGATACCGTTTTTAACTGAATTCACTTCACCAACGTTACCATACAGCGTTGTAGCAAAAAACAACTCTCTCCTCTCTCTCTCACTTTTTCTTCCCCAACTAACGGTATCTTTCTCTCCGTTCCAATACGTAATGTGGGTGAGTGGCTCGCAAACTATAACGGTAACTCTTCTCCGCAATACGTGCAGGTGCGCGCTGTATACAGCCACTATAGCGATATATCTCTGCATGTGGCTTTATATTTGTGGCTCAAATTAGATTATGTTTATATACGAGCATAACGCCAAAGCCCACAACGTTATATAACGATATTTAAATAAGTACGATTGCATGGGATCGCTGCTCAATATCTTGATTTGATATTGTCGTTCGAGATATTCTATATTCTTTCACGGTCATGCCTGTCTGCACAATTACTGCTGCCATGAAGAGGCTCATTTACATAGAAAGGGCACATGTTCCGCCCATATTACCTCATTTAAATATACGCAAATTGCACGGACGCAAAGCCGACGTTACGCATGAGCAACCTCGTTTCATTCATTTGAGAGCGAGATGCTCCGGTTTTGCTTCGGAAAAAGCGTGCAAAACCTTTGTGGATTCCGCCCTCAGTCTCTCTAAGCTCAAGGCCGCCCAGGACAGAGCCTGTGGACCAAAATTCAGCCTTCTATTATTTTTGACCTTACAAATGATTTCAGATCCTGTCTATTTTTCTTCAATAGCGATTTTGAAATAATGTGATTATTACAAGGAACAAACATGTTGACATAAAGACCTAAGACACATTATCCACTTAAAGTTAGTGTCAAATTCCTTGGCCCGTAGCCCTCCACCCATGACCCATGCTCTAACTCCATTCTACAGGCCAAGAACTGTGATTGATTCATTAAGAATAGTTACTTTATTCACCGTTTGAGACTGTTTGTAGTAGTAGTAGTAGTAGTAGTAGTAGTAGTAGTAGTTTATTGTCACAAATAAAGTACAGGTACATTACAGTGAGATGCTTGGTTCATACACATACAGCTCATTATAGTAATATTCCACAATTATTACAGTTGATAGTAATAATGGCACACATACATTTCACACCGACATGCGCATTTGATGATACATGCAGGACTAAGTCTTGAGACTAGCAACAGTTGCAGCTAGCTGGGGGCTGGGGGTTGGGAGGGCGAGACAGCAACATCCTGGTGCCCCCCGGGCCCCCCAGCCACAGTAGCTCTGCTGCCATGTTTGGCACGAGCATCCGTGGGAGGGGGGGGGGGGGGGGGGGGGGCTCACTACAAAGTCTTATCAGCAGTGGTTCGACCTTGGTGGGTCGTCCGGAATTTGTTTTGGCTGGCTGGCATTAATTTCTTCCAGCCACGTTGATATAAATTGGATTTTGAGTAACTCTATTGAGTTTTAACAACTCCGTCCAAAATGACTGAATGCGTTAGTCCAAGTGTCTTAGTCAGTTCATTTTGGTAGGTCCTGTGCACGGTAAACAGATCCAAAATCGTCTTATTGCAATCCAAAAGCTTCGATAATCCAAATGTCTGCCACGTCTTCAAGTTGGTAGCCCGATTGAAATGTCCCAAGAGGCAGAGAGGGTTAGCCTCATTCTGCTTTCTTGACGAAAATATGCGATCCACTGATTAGATCCATATCGAGTTCATTTGAGTATAGTCCGACAAATGGCATGAAGCACAGAGCGAGAGGAGGAAGCGACTGCTCTCGAGGAGAGGGAGGGATAGGGTGACCAGGTGTCCCCCTTTTGGTTGTACTGTCCCACCATTTGACCAAATGTCCCGCGTCCCTCATATTGAGAGGATGTCCCTCTTTTCGAAGCCAAAAAAAACATGCGTCTAAAAGCCCCTCCCTACAGACAGTAAACGTAGCAACCCGCCTCTTGTCCACACACATTGCTCTGATTGGTTATAGTACTTTAGCGTGCTGCTTGCCTGCTTGTGACGTGACTGAGACTGAGTCGTGATGCTACCTCATATCGCAAATCTGATTGGTCAAAAAAAACACAACAACATTACAAGCGAACTAGTTCAAGATGGAAAGCAGTAAAAAGAAACGGACCTGCAGTTACAACCAAGACTGGCAAACGACACATGACTGGGTGAGGCAGATGGCAGGCAATCCGCAGCAGGCTTTCTGTGTTTTGTGTCATAGTTCGTTTTCAATTGCGCATGGAGGAAAATACAACTTGAAGCGCCACAGTGGACGTGAGTCTCACTTGAAAGTGGCTCACCAAAAAGAAACATCCAGATCTATGGATACGTTTCTTTTTAAACCAAACAATGATAGCCAGACGGACAAGGTCACTGCAGCTGAGATAACAAGTGTCTATCACACAGTACAACACTCCCATTCATACAGGTCAGCCGACTGTGGTAACCTTTAACCTTTGATTTAAATCTATTCGGTGAAGACCATGGCAGTTATTCTAATATAGAAACACAATTTATTTGTATTATTATTTTTGTATTATACTACACTGTTTTCCCTTGTTCTGTGTTAACAGGGAATATCAAACACAAGACATTCCTGTCAAGTGATGACGTTTGAATATTTAAAACAGATGTTAGGTGGTATTTAATTTGTATTTATTTTGATTTAACCTTTAACCTTTGATTTAAATCTATTCAGTGAAGACCATGGCAGTTATTCTAATAAATTTTTTTACATTATCTATCTGTCCCACTTTGTCCCACCAAAATCGTACTGTTGTCCCACTTTGTCCCACCAAAATCTTACTGTTGTCCCACTTTTGGATTTTTTGCATCTGGTCACCCTAGGGAGGGATAATCCGAATGTTGGTGGTTCCGGGTCCCCAGGTCAGTTCTTACCCAGTCCATCACTAACAGTTGACTAATTTACTCACACATTTGTCGTATTGTTGTTTTCACACAGTCACCTCCACCGGGAAACATGACAGCCTTAGACGTGACATCGCTGACCTACATCACCAACATCGGCTGTGGCCTGTCCATGTTTTTCTTGGGAATAGGTCTTTTCATGCAGGCTCTCATCAGGTATTGATATTACAAACACCACGGACAACGTGTTATGATGACTTTCAAATAGCTATTGCTGACACAGACCAAATTGATTCCATACAGGAGGAGGAAGGCAACCCAAGCCTCCCAGATCCTGACCAACCTCTTCGTGGCCATGTTTTTCCTGAACCTGTTCTTCCTGATTAATGAGCCCATAGCAAACCTTGGGAGCTTCGGTGGATGTGTAGCCTTGGCAGCTGTGTTGCACTATACTATGCTAGCTACCTTCAGCTGGTTCTTCATAGAGGCTCTACACTTGTACCTGCAACTGAGGGGAGTCCCTGCTGACATCAAGAGCTATATACTGAAGATTTGTATTGCTGGATGGGGTGAGTGAGTACTGGAACTGGTCTGTGCACTATAGACTCTGCTGTGGAGCATATTAGTCTGGCATGACAGGGAGGGACATTTGAACCTCAGAAAATAAACAAATCAATTCTAGTTGGACCAAATAAACAAACTGGGTCCCTGGAACTTCCTTGAAGCTCGGAAACATAGTTTACAATATTTATTATGCAAAGAAGTATCTTCCAGGTTTTATTTTATACTGCTGGAGTATGGGGTTTTGATGATGCACCTGAATGTAATGCTATCCAGAACCGGGCCATGAGATACTTCTTGGGAGTCCATAAATATACACTATGTGATCTGGGAGTGGTGGAAGATGAATATCATTTTATTTTGTATTGCCCTTTGTAAACCGATTTGAGGAGGGTTTTATTTGAGAAAATTCAAATAGTAAATCCGGATTTGTTTTGGCAGTCTGAGAGTTGTATGTTGAGTTTTTTGTTGTTGTGGAGGACATCTTCAGTTTTGCAGAATTTTTGGAGAAAGCATGGCACTTGAGACAAAACACACTATATCCTATATAATTGTATATGAATTCCTCTTGTTTCTTTGTTTACATACATTGCTTACAGCTTGTGTTATATTACATTTTATTGTATTTTCTTTTTTTGTGGCCATCGTGGTCTATATGTCATAATTTGGCAAGTCATTTGTCAAGTATAATATTATATACTTATTGTTATGTGTCTTGTAAGCCCATATGGGCTGGGCATACACCTGTATGTAAGACACAAAAATAAAAGAAACATCAATCAATCAATCAATCAATCAATCAATCAATCAATCAATCAATCAATCAATCAATCCAGGCTTCTGTTTGGTTCACACAATAATTGTGTAAGAACTTTCAAATGATTGTTGTATGATACACTTTTCCTCCCAAGATTCACATAGTGCTGATACCTCTCTTTGTCTTCAGTCATTCCAGCTGTAGTGGTGGTTGCTCTTATCATCGCAGGAAAATACGGCTTGCTGTCCATCAACACAGATGATGGAAATTCTGTGAAAATGCAAGTAACTTTTAATGAACACGAAAACCTCCAGAATCCATTATCTATTTTCACAAAACACAACCACACTACCAGGGGGTTTCACTGATATCACCTTTTGCTGACCAAGTACAAATACGAGTACTTCCTTTTGAGTACTCACCGTATTCTTTCTACAAACACAGTGTTACATTTGAACGTTTTTATTTAACCAAATAATAAACTAACCATTTGATTTTCTAATTTCACTGATAGATAGGCTCAATCCTTTCTTCATCATTAGATAGCATTGTGCTAGTGCTCACCTCTTGGTATCTGTGACATTAATCCATACAGACTAGAGTACACATATTTTAGCCGATACCGGTGCTTGTCCTCTAACCACTACTGTAAATCACCAAATGAAACACTGCTTTCCTTTGCGATTCTCCTAGGTGCTGGATAACCGACGCAGTCGTCCATGAAGCGGTGAACCTCGGTTACTACGTGGTGGTGTTCACCTTCACCCTCGTCGTCTTCATCACGGTCATCAGGCAGATGGTCTTCATGGAATCCAAAGCTGGGGACGGCTCCACCAAGATGAAGACCCTCACAGTTCTGGGTCTGCTGACCCTGCTGGGCGTCAGCTGGGGCTTCGCCTTCTTCAGCCACGGACCCCTGATCCTACCCTCCTACTACATCTTCACTGTCATCAACGCCTTCCAAGGTAGTCGCAGCAGGCCTTTAGTCAAGCCTTTACGTTGGGACGTCGTAGCTAGGCCGCACGGGAACCGCTCAACGCGGTACCGGCACTCGCAGACCATCAGACAAGTCTCTGAAGAGGAAGTACGCCTAATTTAAGAATTTGTACACGTTATTCTTGTGGTTTAAGTCTGAGCTGCTCCTTAGACAATTCATTGGGAAAGACGGGAAGGATGACACTGAGAACACGCAGGGCAGGGGAATGTTCTGAGTATATGGGTATGTTTTCTGTTTCAGAACTGACAACACTACTATAGAATAAAGCTCAAGACTCTGTGGGCCCACAAAATCAGTCTCCTATTCATAGTCATTGGAGCAGCTCCAGACTTAATACCTGATGACACCACAAGTTTGAGTCATACTCCTGGTTTCTGGCTCATGTTCGCTCATGTTCACAAATATTGATTGAACTTTCCTGGGCCATGGAGGAAATAACATAATACATTATGCTTAATTTGCTTAATTTGGGTGGCGTTCCCTTTAATGTATGAGCAGCAGACAGACAAGTATAGGTACAAAAGCACGTGTTTCAGCACACAGCAAAACACTTGTGAAGTCTGTGTGCTGAAAGGCCTCTTGTTTGTCTGTCTGCTGACCACATTAAAGACACATTAGAGGATATTGTCTGTGTGTCTCCTTCTTCAACGTTGGGACATAACAACTCTTTGTTCGTGCTCTCTGTGACACATTTTCACAGAGGAGGGTTTTTCATTGAGCTGCATCAATACCGCTTGTTTAACTGCCGAGCCTGCATTCCAAACTATCGGATGATATTAGATACAGACCCAGTTCACTACTTTTACTTACAGTATAGACTTAGGCCATAAGTGTGGGGGTTTTGGACAAAAATGATTGAGTTAGTTATAATAATTGTTTCTCCATTAGATTCTACATGCACCTATGATTTGGAAAAAAAGAAAATAAATTAAATTAAAACATTTATAATAATAATTATTATTATATATATTTACAAACATATAGTTATTTACACATTGTGCAAATTGCTCCTGGTATTGGACTTTAGTGTCAGACTTTATTAGGGAAATGGATTGATGCCGGTTCCCTGGTATCAATAGCGGTGTATCTCTATACAGTAATATATGGCAGAACAGAAACAAATTGCAGTGATATACTTTAGAGAGAATGAATAATGGTGTAGGAACAAATATTATCTAACTTGATTGTTTTTTTTTTTACTTTTAGAATTAGAGCTAAGCGGGTAGATTTGAGAGGCAGATGGATAGTTCTGTATTGAATGTGAAGTAGGAAGGATTTCCCTGAGACATCATATCTGACACTTAACCACTTGGTTAGTCAATGGTTTCTTAACATATAGATCCTCATTAATTCCTGAGGTACTTAATCGTTACTATTGTGCGCCCTAAAGTAAAACATTGTAACATTGGCAAAGACGGTGTCATGCATTTACACATTTAAATTGTACTACAGAGTGGGCTTCCACTGGGTGACTGCGGTTTACTGTTTTTATCTCTTGTAGGTTTGTTCCTGTTCATCTACTACTACAACACCAGCAAGATCGTGGAGGAGGAGGACAGTGACATCGCCGAGAGTAGCGATAAGAGCAGCACATTTAGTACTGTCTGTGAATATGTGGGTCGCAGCGAGTAAAGTAAACGCATGACAAAATTAAAGGGGCACTTCACATCATTTCATGGAGCTTTTTGGATGTGTGTGAGATTATGTGCAAAATAAATCAGCATTGTTTTTTGGTGAAGTGTGCCTTTAAGATATCTATATCTATCTATCTATCTATCTATCTATCTATCTATCTATCTATCTATCTATCTATCTATCTATCTATCTATCTATCTATCTATCTATCTATCTATCTATCTATCTATCTATCTATCTATCTGTCTGTCTGTCTGTCTGTCTGTCTGTCTGTCTGTCTGTCTGTCTGTCTGTCTGTCTGTCTGTCTGTCTGTCTGTCTGTCTGTCTGTCTGTCTATCTATCTATCTATCTGTCTATCTATCTATCTATCTATCTATCTATCTATCTATCTATCTATCTATATATATATATATATAGCCATGAGCTAATTTCTTGTCAGCCTGAGAAATTATATGAAATCAGTTTGGCACAAGGGGGCAGTGTCGGTTTTTACATGGTCATACTGAAGGCTCTAGTGTGAGGACTGAGGAGGGGTATATACTTTCTGATGAACTGTCAACTCTATCTGTCTGTGTGTGCCTCTCTCTCTCTCTCTCTCTCTCTCTCTCTCTCTCTCTCTCTCTCTCTCTCTCTCTCTCTCTCTCTCTCTCTCTCTCTCTCTCTCTCTCTCTCTCTCTCTCTCTCTCTCTCTCTCTCTCTCTCTCTCTCTCTCTCTCTCTCTCTCTCACACCTAGTTCTTGAATTCGGAATGAGTGCTCTGACATGAGGTGGCCAGTTTGGTTTAACCTCAGTGAAAGAGGACCCAGATGAACGGAACCCTGAGAGGGGAAGGGATGCTCTCCTAGGAGTGATTTGTGTGGATGACTGTTATCTCCGCTATTCCAACCAGCAGAACAACTCTCTGATTCACCGTATGAAACTCTGAGGGAATGTTGTGATTCACTTGGGGCCATATTAAAGCCTTCCTAAATCAAAGCCTCTACTGTGTGTCGGAATACGATGAGTAAATGTTTTTAAAGATTTTTTTTGCCCCTTTATGACTGATGTGGGAAGTGGTTTGAAGTTAGCAGAGGGATAAGCGTGCAGTCAAAGGGGGTGGGGGGGGGGGGTTTTGTCTTTCACTCAGAGAAGACTAGGGGGTTGAGCTATAACCAGCTAGCGCCTTGCGTGCCTGCAGATAATTACCTTGTGCCTACAGAGAGCAGTATCCACTGAGCAAGGGGCCTTAACAGGCTGACAAGAAATGAGCTCATGGCTACCTATAGTGATAAGGAGCCTGGGGGCGTGCCGCTTCGTTTAACCATTATCCAACACAGGACTTTTGTTTTTACTCTCTGTATGAAATATAATAAAGGAAATAAAGTGTAATTGAGTTGATTTGGGGTTGCTTGGACAATAAATACAAATAACTGGACAAAGAATTATCGACAACTGTCTATTCTTGTGTTTCTCGACAAAACAACTTCTGAGGTAAGGCTGATTTTCTGTCAAGGGTAAGAATTAATTTAATACAATTCAGAATTTTAAATCAATTTAGTTTGTGCTGGGATATAATTTGTCTCCCTTTCCTTTAATTCTGTTTCAATGAACCAGCCATAAAAAACAACATCCGTCTGTCGTTTAAGTTGAAACCATACATCTCAATCGTCCCCGCTCGTTTGATTTTGATTAGATGTCATAATTTTTCATCCGGCCAAGTTTTGCTGAACTGAATTCCACTGTTCCGGGAATCCATGTCTCTGGACAAAGCACGTGGTCCATCACACAGATGTGCAACTGTTTTAGTGATGAATCAAAATGAATATTTCATGTGGCACGCATTGAATCAATTCAGGGAAATAGTTGGGAGCGCTGTCTGCGGATACGCCCGTTACCGCACAACCCATAATGAAGATTTTCAAGTCACACTATCCTTTTGGGTGAAGTGGTCTATGGAACACAACCTTTCCTTATGCAGAGCTCTGAGCGGAGAGAGGCGTGAGGTTCCTGAATGACATCCAGGGAGCCATGCCGGTTTATTTACCTATGACTAATTAATCTTCTAAATGACCACAGCATGCCAGCCAAAAACCAGGGTAATTACTGCCACACACATGTGATTTGTGTGTTGCCCCAAAAGGGTATTTCATGCGCAGCACAGCAGGATTCTAAGGTGTATCTGTGTGTGTGTGGGCAGGGTGGGGTGTCAGGCCACGCAGAGGGCTCAATGAGCTGGCTTTCATCTCTGAGCTGAGGTCACTATACTAGCTGCTGTATGTGTGTAAACTCAACTTCAACACTGCACAGAAGGATACTGCAGACAATAAAGTCATTTCTAGAACTATATATAACTAACTAATAACTGTATCTCACGGTAACCAAAACCAAGAGGTCTAAGGAGATTGACCAAAAAAACAGCAAAAGGTTTGCCACTATTTCCACATCTACATTTATTTGTGGGAAGACGGCCTGCAGGCTGCCATTGTTTGAGTACAGTACACTTACTTTTTTTTTCATGAATATTGAATCATGTTTAAGTGAAGATAATGGTGAGTAATTAACCCTATAGGCACAAGATGACGGACAGCGGGTTTAATTGTAATCTGTGAGTGGTCTGGTATCCAGGGCTGCAATGTGCTGTGAAACACTTCCATGCATTGTGCTAAATTAGTCATGGTGGCTTCAATTCTGAAATGACATTTCCACAACAATGCCTGGAGGAACTTAAAAAAAATAATATATATATATATATATAAATTCTCCACAGATCAGTCTATCGGCATCCAAATGTAATTTAATGTCCTTAATATCCCAATAAGTTGAACAACTTGCACACCATACATTACACGAGTTAGCCTTGTGACTTCGACTTGCTTTTTAAACTAAAATGTGTCATAGACATCTGCATTATATCGCATTAAGACTTATAGACACATTCACTGACAAGCATGTCGGCCTGAATTATTTCAATATGCTGAGAATATGAGGAATGTCCATATTTCCAAACAATTCCTGAATCGGTCGCCGCAAAAAGTGGTGACCACAATAAAACTGATACATGTGTACGTGAGTTCCCTTTTGCAGCGGAAAGAATGAGGAAACACTTTTAATTGCCCCAAATCTATTAAAGCCCCAATCCGTGATTTATTTGGCCATATAAATGTGGGGTATATTCACATACATTCTTAAAGTGTTTCATCTGTAGACATTGTAACATTACCAACCTAAGCAAGCCGGAAAATACAACATATGCAATAAGAACTCATATTTTCCTGTTGTCCGGCGTTAGTCCTAGTATCAAGAGCTGAGTCGCTAGAGAATACAAACTTGTCTGTGTTGTTCTTGGCGACGGGGCTACCCGCTTGGAACGCTGATTGTGCCTTTAAAACTTGGACGCCAATGTACAGCAGTGGTTTTGGACCAATTCATTGGCGTCCATCTCTGGAGTTCGCAGACATCTCATTGACACAGAGCCATTTCTTTATTACACTGGAATATTGATTAAGAAAAGGAGATTAGGAGAGGGGGGGGGGGGGGGGTGCATTTAGCAAGGCTGGATATAGGAAGAGGGAAGACAGGTGGGAAAATGAATGGGAGGCGATGTCCTCACTGAAAACTCAACGTCATTCATGTCATTAGATGTCAAAACTATATCCAAATAGTTTTTTGTAAATCGTCAAAAAAAACGTATATATAGTATATATATGTACAAAAATCCCATTTAATAAAGATCTACTGAATGACATTCTGAGTTTAAAAATGTCTGTTTCTAACACCCTAAAGGTGTTGCTCAATCAAATAAGTCGTCTCTACTTTTTTATTTTTTTATTTATTTTTAGCATTTTTACAGCTTTATTCTGGTCAGACATGACCGACAGAGAGCAGAGGAGAGGAAGGATGGGAGAAGATATGGGGGGGAGGACATGCGGCAAATGTACGTCCGGGATCGGGAGACGAACCCGGGTCGACCGCGTAGGTCTGCAGCGCAGTAACGTGGTGCGCCACTCGGGCGCCCCGTCGTCTCTACGTTTACTGGTATAAGCAATTTTACTGTGTAGAAATTCACAGTCGACATTCACAGGAACATTATCATTTTCCCATTCCTGGGCTTTTTTCAGTCACCCTCTATGAGGATAGCTTGCATTTCATGGACTAACCTTTAACATATCTGCAATACAAAAGTCATAATATACACACCACTACATTACATTTATTAAAATGTATTATAATTACCGGAGTTTGAGCACTATACCCAGTAGCCTACCCCCTGGTGCATCAGCCTCTCTCGCACAGTATATATAATTCTAGTATGGCAAGTCTGGAGTTGTGAAATTACACATGAACCAGATTTCGTGCCACATTTCAGCTTTCCTGTTCTTGGCTATGCCCTGGACATCAACTCACTTCACACTAACAAAAAAAAGATGACTTTGAGCGAAAGTTATACAGTTGGAATTCGCTTTCAGACAACACAGTTCCTTGTTAGACCCGGATGATTCGTTTATTTCAATCTATTTTTATAAATTTTTGCATAATTATTCGTTTTTTTGTGATACAATTTTTATTTCCATTTTTCCATTCTCACATGTAACAAAAACACAACACAATACAGTAATAATAATAATACACAAGACATCACAGGACAGTACTTCAATAATAATTATTACAATAATGACAACAGTTAAATCTAATTAAATGAATACAAAATAGAAAACAGAAATAACAAAAATAATAAAAACAGAATATAAAAATAAAACTATACTGTCACAGACACTACAAAAGACAAAGTGCACAGAGAGTCAGCCACCAACCCCATAGCGCACAGGTGTGAGATACGTCCTATGAATATAATTCAATTGTATTTGCTGGTGATTAGGGTTACGGGAAGCCAACGTGATATTAGTCCAGATATCGTTAGGTTATGACTATAACCAAGTTCTGTTAGTTAGGGGCGATGCTTGGCATCGCTACTGCACTATCTCGCGTACGTGCACGCGTACTGAATAAACCACAAATGTACCTCTAATACCAGTATTAGTCTGACCACACCCCTCATCAGCTTACCTTCATAAGCAGGTGTGTGGTCACCTGCTCTCCTCCTTCCCAAGCTTTCACCACAAGGTGAGGACAAGGGCTGCAGCGGCCGTCCGATGCCAAGCATCGCCCCTAACTAACAGAACTTGGTTATAGTCATAACCTAACGTTCTGTATCGTTAGTGGCTTAGCTTGGCATCGCTACTGCACAAGGGAGGCCAAGCGGAGCCACTTGGCTGACAAATACACCCCGCTGACAGCCCCCCAAAACCATCAGAACAGGGAGGGCCGAGCCCCCCCGACCCCCCCTAATGGAGGGTAGCCCCCCTATTAGGGACGTCACGGGAGGGCGACGGACCCGACCGTGCGAAGAGGCACTCAAGCAACTCAACGCACAGGGTGAGCAGACCGTGGCTTGACCCCACGACTACACACACGCACAACCCGCATGCCACCCGGGAACGAACGGAGGAACAACCTCGTTACTGCCCCCAGAATCACGGGGTCAAGGGCAAACCCAACCCCGTGGCAAGGCCGTAGCAGCGGAGCACGAAGGAAGACCCAGACCCACCAAAAGGACTGGACTCCCTAGAATGGGGGCCCGGAGAAGTCCATGATGCCAGCATCAAGACCCCACCAGGTGGGCACGTAGTGCCCCGCCCCCCACATCGCCAGCGTATTCGGACAAAGGCCCCTCAGTTACTGCACCTGGTATCCCCAGGCGGAACCAACCAGGCCAGAACCTGCCCAGCTTCCGAGATCGGACGAGATCGGGCGTGTTCAGGTCGGTATGGCCGTAAGCCGAGCGGGCCCCGTCCCCCCAATAGTACACCGCCTGGCACACTGACCCTGCAGAATAGGCAGTCAGCATGGCCGTAAGCACACAAAAAAGGTTAACCAACGGAAGCAGGCAGCGCACCGGGGAAAAACCAGGCAACAGGCTGTTAACCCTAGCCTGGAGACTGCGGACGAGACAGGCGCCAGAGGGGACAGCTGAACACAGCCGCCCCGGCGGAAGGAGCGTAAGCTGGCGGTGTTGCATGACCAAGCCTCCATTTAACAACCCCCACCCAGAGGGGTCGAGGCAGAGAAGGCTGACACGATTGGCAGACGTCATAAACGTGCAGGGGCACCCTCAAACGGTGAACCCGGGAGTTGACACTGCTCCAACACACCAGGGAATCAACCACCTCGGTGTTACCCAATGCGGTGGTTGTTCCTATAACCCCTCAAGAAAAAACTCCAAAACACACCTGCGGGTATACACCGGCTATACCGCAGTACAAGTGTTTCAGTTTCCAAAAAGGGTTAACCCAGGCCTACGGGTCGCAAACATCACTTCGGACCGGGCCTGGCGGTACGGGAAGCACAGGGTCACCAGAGGAGGTCAAAAGACCACCCCCACAGGCCCCTCTTCGCCATGCGTGAGAGAGGAGCGAAAAATAATGGAGAACCAGCCCCTAAGCACACCGTACCCGGTATTCCCCGGCGGTCTCCCAACCAAGTACTAACCAGGACCAACCTGTGTAGCGGCCGAGATCCGACGAGATCGAGCGCGTACAGAATGGCATGGCCGTAAGCCATGACGACAGTGCTGAGTAAAAACATACCCAACCAGGGTCTCCATAGCGCTTAACCCTGTGACACCCAGACCGACCTGGCATTTTTCCCCCTGAAAAAAGCCCAAGTCCCTCAGGGTACCAGAACAGCAGATCTGCATCCCCGGCGGACAACGGGTTCAACTGATCTGGACCAGCGTGACCAGAACCAGTCCCGTGCCCTAACCACGCCGACATGCCTACTCCAGGAGAAGGGCAGATATGCGTGTTGATCTTAACATGAAAAGAAGGCGCCACCCAGACGTTCGGACGAACCGCGCCTGGTGGCCCACCCCAAGGGCGTGAGACCCCACTACATATGTTCAGATCCATCCCGTCATCATCCCCCAGACATGAACGAGAATCCGTCGACAACCCACCCAGGTCATGGGATGTGGTCGCCGGAAGAGGAAAAACCCCCATCTCAGTTGCTTTATAAAAACGCTGTTTCAACCACAAGCAACCAAGGCGTGCCAGTCAATCGCCTGTTTACAGCGAGCTAGCACTATACGTGCGTCGGGACACACCCCCATCAATGAACAGGCTATTTAGACCTGTCATTGAATCCCCAAGGCGCCCAGGGGAACGACAAGAGGGGTGTGACACTCCCTAACTCCAACACTTCTGGAATAGAAAGAAGGAAGCATCAACAGTATGTATCCCAGTCTACACAGCCGGGGTAAAAAATGTTCACATTTTTACATCCCACCACCCTCCCATAGGAAAGAGACGGGGATCCCCAGAGAGACTTCCCACGTGAGCTGTACAGATTGAAAAGAATATATTGCACCTTGAGCCATGTAAAAAACTGGTTTTAGGGCCTCCGGGGAAGAGGCACCGAACCCATACACACTCAATAAACGAATTGAATCGAATATACATACAATAGAAAAGGACCCTTCTAGAGGGTCCACTCACTTTGACAATCTGAGGAGGAAGGCTCTGTACTCTGATGGAGGCTTCCTCACATGGAAGAAGGAGTCCGAACTCACAGAAGGCCTGAGTAGGCGCTTGGTGAGGAGGAGCCCTGACCACCCCCCCTGAAAACAGATCCATCACATGGACCTGAACAGCACACGGAAGTCCTACCAACAGAGACGCGCACGGTGACGTACTCTATGGCGGGGGAATTCCTGCGGTGCACACGCCCAATATACCAGGCCGTGGGACCAGGAACTCCCTCCCCCCCCCCCCCCCCCCCCCGTAACGTGCCGAACCGCCACGTGACGGGAACCTTGAAGGACAGGGGGTGTACCCCTGACCGACAGAACAATGGGGAGAGGAAAGGTTACCAGTTCACCCCTTTACGACCCCACACCCATGATACGACGTAACGACAAAAAGAGAATATGACACAGTCATAGTCAGCTCTATGAAGCGTTTCACAGCTCCACACAGCGCATGAGCTAACCTGCTATCTGATTTTTACTAAGGAAAAACACAGAATAGAGAAGGCTCTAAGAACCCCGGTCCAACATACACATGTGCTTCTGTGGCCAGTACAACCCAGTTGTAGGTCACATGACACACACAACCCATCATCACCTACAAAAAATGGCAAAAACACTCAACAGAGGAACGCCGTTTTTTTCACAATGAGAGAATACATCATTCTTGATTAGTATCGACCACAGGCCTTGCTAAGCACACATGACAGCAACCAAACCAATTTCCCTTTAGGAAATAAGTTTCTCCAGCAGATTTAGCACAACCTCAGCAATCAAGCTAAGAGTCACATCGTATCCCTACCACACAAAAGACACAATTAATGCACAACATGTCTGATAGGAGGTGATAAAGTCCCCAGGGAACCGGGGGGGAAAAACACAATCCTCCTATTTTACCCTCAATACGGCCAGTTAAAACAGGAAAACCTGTTAATGTGTGAACTCACTGTTCATTGTCATTACAGTCTGAGAAAGAACATTCTTTTACTCACTTGTCACCAAGCATAGCTTCATAGGTCAGTTGCCTTAGTAGTGAGTACACGGTACACATAAACACCATGATGTTTCTCACACAACAACCAGATCAATACATCACGATCTGCACGGAGAAGCTAACTGCCAGTGACAAAAACAGCTCACACACAACCCGCAACGTATCCCAAATGCATTGCAACAACACACGTTTTGGGAAAAAACACCGTTATTCACAATACATTTAGCAAAGTAAAACCAGAAGACGTGTTATGAGGTCTGGCCAACCCCGTACCTACCCGGAACGCAGATCAGCGAAGTGCAGTCACAAGACACCGTAGAACACAGCCGTCCTGTGTTGTTCGACCCGGGCAGCGTCGCCGCTCCACCAGTCGCTACAGTCCTCTTTGTTGACGCAATCCCCGTCTAGGCTCAGGCAGGGTCGACGAACATCCCCTGTCAAGGATGACGTCGTGGTCAAGAGTGTAAAACATGTTAAAATCAAAGCACGTTCAACAGAATAGCATCAAGCTAACGGCTGCTCCAACCGTTCGGGTGCTATTGCTTCCGCTCGCGAGACGCCGATCTAACGACGCACGCGATCAGAAGCGAGCTCCCGGCGGCGCGCGAGAAGCTAAGCTACCCCGCGCCAGGCCACTGACCGGCTAACCGTAAGCCATGAACATGTAAACAATGACATAACACTCACCCAGACAGGCCGCCGTTCTGAACCCCTCCTCACTTTTTAAGAGAAAAGAGAAAACAAGACGTCAACACCGCTTCACAACGGTGACATTACCACGTCCGGCGGAATCAGCACAGTACCAACTGGCCTGTATAGCTGACTTTGAACATGAATCTGCCGCTATCGCACATTACATGCACATATCCCCTCGTGAAGGAATACTCTCATTTGGATATGAAAGATGGGGTCTTAACACGGTGACAGAGAGAATCCACTCGTCCAGAACACACAGGGATCACCAGTGTCAATGGTCGCGGCCCACTAGTTAAAACTATAATGGTCGCCAGACCAAGGCCTTCTGTCGCCTAGGCGGCTAAACAAAGGACCCTAGCCTGGGGCCGGTTTCCATAAACTTTGTCAAGTAGCCCCCATAGCACTAACAGACAAGTGGAGCCCGCCAGCAAACACTACTCACCCAACCTGGAACGCACCGCTCCTCACAACAGCGGCATGTCCGACAGTTCAGCTGTGGCCTGACAGGTTTCACCCCAACAAACACAGCAAGGAACTGCAGTTGAGAAGCATGCAGCGGCGTGCTCCCAATACGAAAACCGGTGGAGGGTTTTTAGAATGATCATCATCTTCTAGACACTCCAGTACGAAGACAATATCGCCGTATTTTCTCGAAAATAGTGAGAGAGAAAATAAAGATATGATGTCAACGTATCCTTGTTTCCCAAGCTGTTCCTAATCCAATTTCTTCCATCATGGTGTCAAGTGTGGGGATCTACCGAGGCACCTCTTCCTTGTGGTGAAAGCGAGAAGGAGGAGAGCAGGTGACCACACACCTGCTTATGAAGGTAAGCTGATGAGGGGTGTGGTCAGACTAATACTGGTATTAGAGGTACATTTGTGGTTTATTCAGTACGCGTGCACGTACGCGAGATAGTGCAGTAGCGATGCCAAGCTAAGCCACTAACGATACAGAACATCCCAGTCAAACTGGGTTTAATTCTGAGATGTCCTCTCGCCAGACTATATCTAATAACAATGTATGTGGATTTGATTAATCTGAAACAAAACCCCTTGAGGTTGTTCTGTCTCTGATGATCTTAAAAAAAAGGGTGTGGATGTAGTGCTTGTGTTACGAGTGGAACGTTTAGTTGGCATGGTGGTATGTGGAACCCAATTGCAGCAGAGACACGTAGAGAGAATTGACAGGAGGCGGAATGCGTGGTTGGCTCTTTCACAATAACGTGCACTCTATTGTGATACACGGAGCATAATATAAAAAGAAACACTTGTTTTGAACAAATGTTTTTTATTTTCCCTTTTTTAACATGAAACTAGACAAACAATACAGTAACAGTAATAATCAATGATAAATCACAGGACAATGACAGAAATAATAATAACAATAATGACAGTCAAAATGAATGTAGATTAAAAGACATAAAAATAATAAATACAATACATGTGCTCTTGCTCGCTCTTTCCTTCCCCCCCCCCCCCCTACACAGAGTACTCACGACGGTGAACAGCAAACAAAAGTAATGACCCAGAAAAGACTGCTGGGCCGACAACACTTAAGTACAAAGACTAATTAGAGACATGAGGCTGATTAGTGAATGAGACACAGCTGGGGTAATGACTAAACAGAAAACATAACAGGGTAAATATACAAAACATGACAAGACCAAACGCACATAGACAACACAAGGGAGACAAAACTAAATTAGACAATGGTGCACAGCACCGACAACAGATGAACACACAACAGATTAGTGATGACAGACAGGACATTAATAAGTACAAGACAACAAAGATGAATACACTGAACTAGGCCACCTGGTGGTTGAGAGATGTAGTTCAGGTGTGGGAAATGTCCATGGACAGATGGGGGTTGTGGAGCAGGACCGGGGGGACCCACAGAACCCCATGTGCCTTGAGCACCGCCCTTAGCTGTAAGTAGAAAAAAAAGGATATGCCGGGGAGGTCAGATCTTGAAACGTGCGAAGACCGGTCTTATCATAAACATCCCCGAGAGTGTGTACTCCTTTCCTTTCCCACTGAGGGTTGTTAACGGGTTTATACCCAACAAGTAATTGTTGGTTATGAAATATTGGAGAGTCAAGGTGCCATGGGCACTTGATAGTACAAGACCTCTGTGCGTTACGCCATGTTTGAATCACATGGGAGATGATAAGGCCAAATTGTAATTGACATTTTGTAATAGGGGTGTTGGAATATACTGTACTATATCTTGTAATCCAAGGTACGCCACGACACAGCAATTTCGGGGTCAAACAAGTTTATCAGGGGTCTCAATGAGAAGGACCAGAAATATAATTTAAAATCAGGGATTGCTAGGATACGTACAGCGGACAGCAGAAAGTATTGACTCGACAGAGGCCGCTTCAAGTTCAACCCCATCAAAGACCTCCGCAGATACCGATCATATCATCCGGAAAATGGAGGAAATGGGGAAGACAATGGAGAAGAGAATGGAGGTAATGATCACAGAGAAGAGAATGGAGGAAATGATCACAGAATCACAGAAGATAATAACTCAAAAAGTAGATGCTATTAAAGAATCTATTGAAGGCAAAATTGATGCGCTGAGAGCGGACGCCGACGCACAGAATAAACGCACCGAGGCTCTGGAGAAAGTAGTGGAAGCCCACGAAATCAAATTCACTCACATCTACAAGGAAGTAGAGGCTAACACAGTTAACCTAACTGCCGAGATGAAGGGGAACTACAATGAAATCAAGACGGAGCTCAGCGAAATAACGGAGGAGCTCACGCGAATCAATAAAGAACAGAAAGCCAAAATATTCGAGATGGAATATCAAAAACGCAGGCTGAATATTCGCATTGTCGGTCTGGACGAATCAGTGAGATGTGAAAACCCTGAAGAGTTTGCCACAGAATTACAGAAAATCTTGGGAACAGGAATCCTTCCTAAAATACCGGAGGTGGATGAGTGCTTCAGATTGGGACCCCGCTCCAGTGACAGCAACGCTAAGCCCAGAGTGATATTAGTTGTACTGCGCCAAGTCAGAATAAAAGAAATGATTATGCGTGGAATTCGCAGGATGAAAGGCAATCTGAAACACATGGAGGTACCAATACACTGCTTTGAAGATTATTGTCGTGATGTAGTGGAACTGCGTGCCAAGTTCAAGACGGTGATGTCTCAACTATACCTGGGGAAATACAGACCCCTACTAATATACCCTGCAATACTTCGCGCCGTCGACAAACAAGGAGCAAAAGTTCTCCTCAAATCGCCTGAAGAGGCAGCCAAATTCCTGTCTGAACAGGAGCAGATTAGTGTATAAATGGCCTTTTAAATCTCAGTTATGCAAGGTCACCATATAGTACAACCTTTAATAATCGAGGATTTGGGACAGAGAGACCTACGTGCTCAGAGTTTTTGAATGCTTTCCCCGACGTGTATATTATTGCGGACATATTGGATTTAAGATTGGAACACTCCAGAACATACTGGAACATTCAGACAATGTAAAAATGACATATTGGAATAATCTAGAACATCGAAGCATTCTTTGATATATGGAGCATTCTGGAATATCAGCAATACGTGGTCATTCATTCTACCAGAAGCCCCTCGGGGGAATAATCAACAGCTATCTAGATGCAAAACCACAGAGCCATCATAGCCGGCCGGCTGAAAGATCACTCTACACAACGATCATCGCCCACCCCGGTCGGGGGAAATGCTGCATATACGTATTTAAAAATTGTTTTTTTATTAATGGGAAATAATTTCACTACTTCTCCAATTAATACTTTAGATGTTTAAGCATAGCAATGCTCTTTTAAGATCTAAGTTAATGTTCTCTTCCTTTTACTTGTTTTTTTTTTCTTTCTTTTTCATCCACTCTCTCTGATTTATTGAGGCTCTCTCTTCAGTTCAATACCTTCATATTATTCATGGGTTACTATAAATTACTATAAATTACAAGTTCATATAAAATGTAAGTGATTAAGGCATGACAATTGAAGCTTATTTTTGGTCTTTATTTTTAGTTTATCTCATTTACATTTTTATTTATTTATTTTTTACGGGTAAGTGGCCAAGCCACAGTCGACATTCTACTTATGGTAGAATTTAGAGTGTTAGATCCTATGGTATACATAGGAATGTTAAGGATAATTGGATCATTCTGGGATATCCGGTGGTGCAAGGGAGAGAGTCATACGCAAAGGTTGTGTTCATGGAACACAATCCTGTACGACTCTCGGTGGGAGGGAAGGGTAGGGGATTTTTATTTGTATATATGTATGTTTTTAAGCTCGGCTCTCAACGGGACCTCACTAGTAGGATGTATATCTAGTATTGCCTCGCACTCTAGAAGCATTACCAAAAATTACAATGCAACATGTATAGACTATGGCTAGTTTGAATATAATGATATGGAACACCGGGGGAATAAATAACCAACTTAAACGCAAAAGCGTGCTCACACTGATGAAAAAAGAACATGTGGACATTGCTCTGCTAAGCGAAACACACATTCTAGGGAAAGACATAGGTAAATTAGCGGACAACATATACCATAATATCAGTCACTCCTCTATTGGTACGAGAACTCGGGGTGTAGCAATAGTCGTTAAACGTAAGTTGAATATTGTACTAAAGGGAGTATGGTCTGATGTAGAAGGTCGGATAACTATAGCTAAGATTGAACATAAGAACAGGAAAATAGCGTTGATAGCGGTATACGCCCCAAATTTGTACGAAGAAGATTTCTTCACTACACTAACCAATGCAATGTTAGACATTCCCGATTACTCATTTATAATAGGAGCGGATTTTAATGCCATCTGGAACCCAAGGATAGACAAATCTTACCTCGCCTTTTCCAGCGAACAAAATAATTCATCAAAGGCATTAAAGGATTGGTCAAAGATTACAGGTGTAAAGGACTTATGGCGGTTACTTAACCCCACGACCCGAAAGTACTCTTGTCGATCTGCGAGACATAAGACACTATCCAGAATAGATTATGTCTTTGCATCACAGAGACTATTTGATAATTATGAAGTGGAAATGATACCCAACGCACTATCAGATCACTGTTATTTACTCCTTAAAGGTACATTTGGTATACTATCCTCCCGAGCCCCAAGATGGCGATTTAACTCGTTGCTGCTTAACAACAAGGAATTCATTACACAACTCAAAGAAGCTCTTATAGTATTCCAACGGGAGAATGCAAACTCGGTGCAAGACCCCAGAATAATATGGATGTCGGTAAAGGGAATGATCAAAGACTTCACGGATAGCTTTTCCTCCAAAATGCGCAAGAATCAAAACACAAAACTGGATGAGCTGGAAACGCTTTACTCAACGTTATTTAATTCTCTGAAATACAACAACTCAACTCGACTAGAAAATCAAGTTAACGTACTAAAAATAGAGATCAATGACATATACAGACAACAATCGGAAATACAAATACGCAGCACAAGACAACAGCAGTACTCCCATGGTTCCAAACCCAGCCACCTATTAGCCATGCGATTAAGAATTAATGCAACATTTGCAGATATAACTACCATTAGAGCACAACAAGTACTTGTAACAGATCCGGTAAAAATAAACGATACATTCAAAGTATTCTACTCCGATTTATATAAATCAGAAATGACCTTCGATCAAAACAAAATGGACACATTTCTTAATCAAATTATTCTCCCTAAACTTTCAGAGGATGACGCTAAACAGTTAGAAATACCGATCACACTAGAGGAACTCAAGATGGCCATAACCGCAATGAAAAGTGGTAAGGCTCCAGGAAGAGACGGTTTCCCATCAGAAATGTACCTTTCTTGTTGGGACATAATTGGCCCCTTATTACTAAATATGATCTTATACTCAGTCAAGGAGGGGAACTTCCATAAAACCGACAATATTGCACTCATAACAGTCCTCCTTAAAAAAGACAAAGACCCCAACGAGTGCGGTAGTTATAGACCTGTAAGCCTCCTCGGAACAGATATCAAACTGTACTCTAAGGTATTAGCCATCAGATTACAAAAGCATATGACGTCTTTAGTTCACCCGGACCAAACTGGCTTCATAGGAGGCCGCCTGATCACTGAGAACATAAGACGTATACTGCACGTACTTGATGCCGACAAAGAGGATACCATACCTAAGGCGATACTGTCCCTGGATGCTATGAAGGCCTTTGACAGGCTGGAATGGTCGTATCTGTGGGCAGTGCTAGAAAGGATGGGGTTAGGAAAAGGATTCATCGATATGATTAAAGTATTATACAAAGACCCATCGGCCATGATTATAACAGGCACAATCATATCTGAAATATTTCCGGTATCACGCTCTGCCAGACAGGGTTGTCCTCTTAGTCCCGGTCTGTTCAATCTATCATTAGAGCCGTTAGCACAATATATAAGACAATCCCAATCCATAGAACCTATCGTAATCAAGGGCACACAACAAAAAATTTGTTTATATGCGGACGATGTAATATTGTTCATGAAAAACCCCAACACCACATTGCCTCATCTGCTCAAGTTGATTGAGGACTTTGGTGATTTATCGGGATTTAAGATAAATTGGCCGAAGTCGGCTTTCCTTCCACTTAACACCCCTGCAAAAAAAGATACAACCCTCCCAGGACAGATACCGATGGTAAAACATTTCAGATGCTTGGGAGTGGAAATATTCCCTACCATAAGACAAACGGTGAAGCACAACTACACAAAAATACAAAACAAAATCAAAGACGACCTTGATAGATGGGCAAAACTTAAGAACACAGTACAAGCACGGATATCAATAGTTAAGATGGATGTACTACCTAAAATCAACTTCTTCTGTTCAATGCTACCGTTACCCCCTCCAGAGGGTTACTGGAAAAGATTACACTCCTCCACATACAAATTTATTTGGAATAACAAACCACCACGTATAAAAAGATCCACCGCACAGAGAAATAAAGCAGATGGTGGCATGGCATTTCCAGATTTTTTCCTATATTTTAAGGCGTACTCATTAAGTCCATTGACAACATGGTTTGACTCCCAAGCATTAGCATCTTGGAGGAAAATAGAAGAAAACATAGTAGCCCCACATAGACTGAAGGACATAGCATACACTAAACTACCAATCAAGCACTGTGAACGAAAATTTGGCCCCATTCCGGATATGGCGTGAATCACAAAAAAAAAATCCTAACCCACAAGAATGGCACAACCATACTCCCTTATTCAATAACAATGCTCTCTTAATTGGAAAACGACCTATAAGATTCCCTATATGGGAAGAGCAAGGCATACACTCATTAGGGGATATTTTTAACAAACAGGGTTTTTGTAGTGATAAAGAAATACGCAAAAAATTTAATCTCACCAAGTCCACATGGCTTTTTCACAAACAGTTAGAGCTATGTTTGAAGTCTCACGGTGTTCCATTAGACAGACCAATTGAACACCACAGATACCACAAATTCTTCTACTCAAGAGAGACATCGAGAGGTTTTGTTTCAGAATTTTATCATCAATTACTAACGTCCTCGTATGACACCCTCCAACTTGACTCTGTCTGGAGGAGGGATATACCAGACCTGGAAAATGACTTTGATTGGCAAGGAGCCTGGGCAAATGTCCGACTTACATCAAGGAACCCGGATCATCAACAAATCAATCTTAACTATATTCACAGGACATACTTGACTCCTATAAGACTGTGCCGAATGGGGCTCAAACAAGATTCCAAATGCACCCAATGTACAAATGGGGACGAAGGGACATTTATGCACATGTATTGGGACTGCTCACCAGTTAAGGCATTCTGGAAAGATGTGACCCAACAAATATCAAAACTCGTATCTTGGAATATACCTGTACACCCCTCGGTATTGCTGTTGAATGATGTTTTTGAGTTTGCAGTGAATCCACAGCTAAAGAGATTGGTTTTATCGGGTATCACAGTAGCCAAAAAGCTGATCGCATCACGCTGGTTTCAACCGGAAAAAATTTGCCGTAAAGTTTGGTTTCTTACATATCTCGATGTAATTTACCATGAAATATCTACAGCAAGAATTCTGGGTCTCAATGAATCCAAAATGTCAATGTGGTTAGAAGTGGTGGAGAGAATAAAAGCTAGCTTATAATGGTAGTGTCTGGTTAGGTGCGAGGGATAGTGGAGGTACTTCTCAAGGTGGGGTCCGGGAGGGGGGGGTTCGAGCTGAGCATATGTATGTAGGGTTTTTTTTTTTTAGATAACAGGTATTATGGGTATATCTTATATAAAACAACTAACCAAAATGTGATCTCATTGGATGTGCCCTGACAATTAATGCTTGTATATCTTATCGTGTGTTGTCATGTTTGTTTATATGTTTGTTTTAAAAAAGAATAAAAAAATAAAATACAAATCAGGGATTGCTAAACCCCCGTCCTGTTTCCTATGTTGAGTGGTGGTTCTTTTGACTTGCGGTCGCTTGTTGTTCCAAATTAAGTTAGATACCATAGCTTGTATCTTGCACCCAGGGCCGTTTCTGACCATTTTGGTGCCCTAGGCCAGACACATACCCCCCCCCCCCCCCACAACAAACCCTATTTCCATCATGCTGCATTTACAATGTTACTACTAAACATAAACACACCATCACCACCACTAATATCTTTAAGAAAAAAAAGATTTGTATTAGAACTGAATGTATCGAGTTAAATAACACATTTTAAATTTAATTTTTTAAAACAAACTGAACTGTACATTAAATGATAAAACTATAAACAATATAATTAACATTAACAAAATAATGTGTGCATTTTGTGTCAGGTGCGTCTATTATAGATCAGTTATGCATTTGTCTTCCAAATTTAACCCGACAAGTATTTGCATGTTAAGTGCAATCAATTTGAATTGATCAGAGCCAAATTAATTGCAATATGTTTCAATATTTTCTGTGTTAATGTTTTTACACTCCCATAAATAGTGCCGTTTTACACCTTAACTCATTCTGCGGCAATCACCGGAAAAAGTCGAGTTAATTGCCTCGCTATTCAATAACATCGCTATTCAAACTCGGAAAGTTTCATGAAATAATCTTTTTTCCACTACCTTGGGTAAATTGCGAGAGTGATCTCAATTTTGGACGTAGAAAAAGTGTGTAATAGTGTAATAGTGTAATAGTGTGTAATAGTGTAATAGTGTGCTATGCGACTTGCGGGTTGTGTCATTGCACTCAGTAGGGATATCCTCTTTCATTGGTCTATGTTGACCACTCCCCCGATCCTTAGGCCGCGCCCCCTTTTTGTATCCTTTGAACCGTTTGTCATAGAGACTCGCGAGAGACCCTCTCCCGTTGGCCGGCGGTGCACAGGCATCACCCACACTTTCACAATTTCCCCCGCGCGGAATTGTCTAGTTTCTTTTATTAGCTATATCCATTCATTTTTCATCCATCTAGCCTGATGTTATCATTGGGAATGGGTCTGAAAGCAAAAGGGCAAATACCGCCGCCTACGCCTTCCAGCCGGTATTGCACTCCATTAGAAATGATGTAGTTTCTTTTCTGGGCCGATCTGAGTCGTGCAGGCAGGGTTTAAATACTCCGGCAGGACGAGCGCTTACAACGATACATCTGCGAGGCTGCCCCCCCCCCCCCCCTTCATATGCAATGCCGGACAACGTGGGACGGACCTCCACGAGCAGTATTTGGAATGGTGATCAGATGGATTCTTTTTTTTGCATTACATCAGAGACAAGGTAAGAACACTATATATAAAATATTGCGTTGATCTGATATTTATTTCTCCCGCGATCGAAGCTGTGTGTGTGGACTGTGTTCAGTTTTTTGCATGTTGACCAGAAGCAACTCACTGACAATCTACGTTGTTATTAGACCCATAGCTATAATATAAGATATATTTTAAGCACTCGCAAATTTCCCAGTCTCCCCATTGATTAAAGCACTGATTGATTGATTGATTGATTGATTGATTGAAAACTTTATTAACAGATTACAGAATGGGTACAATACAGTACAGCTCAATACACACAATTGTTAAGGGGATGCAGACCAGAGAAAGACTTTCGTCTTGTTTACATCAGGGTCCCCCATTTTCAATTCATACCAGCCTGATATCTGATACAAGTCTTGTACCAGCCTGATATCTGATACTACCCTTGTACCAGCCTGATATCTGATACTGCATTGTACCAGCCTGATATCTGATACTAGCCTTGTACCAGCCTGATATCTGATACTAGCCTTGTACCAGCCTGATATCTGATACTACCCTTGTACCAGCCTGATATCTGATACTAGCCTTGTACCAGCCTGATATCTAATACTAGCCTTGTACCAGCCTGATATTTGATACTAGCCCTGATATCTGATACTAGCCTTGTACCAGCCTGATATCTAATACTAGCCTTGTACCAGCCTGATATCTGATACTAGCCTCTACGCCTGTACGTCACACAGCCTGAAACACACTGCTACACAGAGCTGCCTGTACGCCTGTCACATGTTTACTATTCTGGAAATGATAGATATTATAGTTGATGAAATATTTTATTTTAGTTGACGAAATATTTTTGTTGACGAAATATTTTTTCATTTCAGTGTCACAGTATGACCTCAATCTCCAAAATAAGAGATCAAAATAATAATTTTTTTAAATAAAAAAATCACTCCATCCCTACATTCCGCCCTGGAGGCTGCGGCCCTCTGACTCCAGCCTCCTCTCCATCCCCACCACCAACATGCGGACTGTTGGTCCTAGAGCCTTCTCTGTGGCCGCACCCACCCTCTGGAACTCACTCCCTCCAACCATCCGTAGTACTACATCCCTCTTTCAAATCCCAACTCA
This sequence comes from Notolepis coatsorum, assembly GCF_963971535.1. Taxonomy (NCBI): domain Eukaryota; kingdom Metazoa; phylum Chordata; class Actinopteri; order Aulopiformes; family Paralepididae; genus Notolepis; species Notolepis coatsorum. Next base: position 33,033,587 of record NC_140167.1, on the reverse strand, counting down.
AAACCCACCTTTTCACCAAATTTGTAAATGACTGCCTGATTTCCCATTTTTCTTTCGTTTTCTTTCTTTTCTTTCCTTTTGATTAATATTTTGTTGTTACGTTGTTCCCTGTCCCCCTCCCTTAGCTGTTAAGCGCCTTGGGTCTCCTGAAAGGCGCTATATAAATCTAAGATATTATTATTATTATGGATGCTCGGGCTAGTAGTGAGTTGGGAAGGTTCAACCATCTATTGATATCCTGCAGTATTTAGTTGTAAGTGCCTGTATAGTTATGTCTAACTGTCTGAGGGTGGGGAAAATCTTGATAACTTAAAATGCTCAACTATGGGGATGTCGGCCGGTAGTTGCACCATTCTGGCCAATTAATTCAGAGGTAGACAAGCTGATTTGGGCAAATTGATTTTGAAGCCTGATTTTAAGAATTCGTCAATTATCCTGAGTAAATTTGTGGCCGATTGGGAGGGGTCCTGCATAAAGATTTGTAAGTCGTCCGCATAAAGAGCAATTTTGTGTGGGGTATCTTTGATTGTTATAGGGACGATTTCTTCTGTTTGTCTTATAAATTGGGCTAATGGTTCCAGGGAAAGTGCGAAAAGTCCGGGACTCAAAGGACAACCCTATCTAGAAGACCTAGAGACCGGGAAGAGAGGGGAGCATCATTATCATTGCTGACGGGGAGGCGTAAAGTACTTTAATCATACAGTATGTATACATTTCTTTCCAAGTCCCATAGCCTCCAGTACTGTCCATAGATATGACCATTATAGTCTATCGAAGGCCTTCATGGCATCCAAAGACAGAACCAGGCCAGAGTTATATTATCCTTACTGTTGTCAATTACATGCAATCATCTTCTATGGTTATCCGCGGCTAAGCGTCCCTGAATAAAACCGGTTTGATCACAATGTACTAGCACCGTCATATACTTTTGTAGACAACGGGCCAGGACTTTGGCAAATATTTTAAGGTCGGCACCAAGAAGACTTAGGGACCTATAGCTACCGCAGTCGTTTGGGTCCTTGTCCTTCTTGAGTAGTAGAGAGATAAGAGCCATATCCTGTTCAATCATCTCATGTAACAATGTGCCCAATGGGTCCCAAAACGCTAAGTATAATTCGGGTGGAATTCCATCCCAGCCGTGTGCCTTGCCCCTCTGCATCTCAGTGATTGCCTCTTTAAGTTCTATAAGAGTGATCGGTTCCCCCAATTCCAGCCTGCTGGTAAATGTTAAAAATTTAGATTGATAAAAATTTACTTCTGAACTATATAGATGTGAGTAAAATGCTCTGAAGGTGTCATTAATCTTTAATAGTCTTTAATACCCCTTTTTGTGTTCTGATTGAGGGAATATCCAAAAATGTATCGCTAGCATGGACTCTCATTGTGAGTAAATAGCTGTGTCTAGCACTATGTAATTAGTCATTTTGTCTCGTGCTGTGTATTAAAAACGATTAAAGACTAGCATTTTTTTTAACGACTTTCCGTTGTGTATTCGTTTGTTCATTGTAGTTAGACTGCAATAAAGCATACAGGTCAGAGTACGGTGTTTCCAATTGTTCAAGTCTGTTTTAACTGTGCTTTACGTAAGTTGGAAGCGAAAAGTGTGACGTGACTTCTGATAAAACTCTTTACTGCATTCCATAAAATTCTAGGGTATTTTACTGTATCAATATTAATTCTCAAATTCAGTACGTTTTTCTCTGAATTCTGCACAAAAGTCCTTGTTTTTTAAATAAAGATGAATTAAACCGCCATCTGGGGGCCCTTGTGGTCAGTTTACCAAACGATGCTGTGAAAGAAATACCTTTATATCAGAGAGGGCCATGGGTAGTAGAGAGACATTGAAGCTGTCAAATAGATTGTGAGAAGAGAATAAATAGTCAACCCTGGAAAAAGTCTTGTGTCTGGCAGAGAGGCAGAAATAGTCCTTTAATGTAGGGTTAACTAGGCGCCATAGATCAGTAATACCAGTATCACGGGCCCAGGCCCGAAGGGCAGCAGAGGATTGTTTCTGATTGTGTGTTTCTGAGGTTCCAGATCTGTCAATCGTTGAGTCCCAGCACGTATTAACTCATTGACTGCCAATAACGAGTATATTCTTTTTTGGCGCCCATGCATTGAACGCCAAAAACTAGTATATTCGTTTTATGTTTTTTCTTTTTTTTGACGACTATCCAGCTGCGTTTTCACCAGACTACGTTGGAGTCTGCATTTCTGGTAAATCAGAAAAATACTAAAGCCACACCGGCCAAGGATGTAACGTTATCTGTTCAGAGCATCTCACCGCACCACAGTAGTCGCAAGCAGGCACGTTGGAACTTTATATCGGCTGGGGGTGCGGCCTTTCTGAGATTTTTTTTTCAGAACGCTGTGAGAGGAACGTTCGTTGTTTAGAATGGCTTTGAAATAAGTTATTTCTAATGACCCTTTAACTGAAAATGACGTGAGACGTGAGGCAAACGAGAAGAACATAATAATTGTTTTATTTTGACTTTTCAAGCCTGAAGAAATAAAAACAAACAAACCTCACTTGAACTTCTGAATACCTCACCCGGCTCCATCTCCAAATCTGTATGACTAATTTCTATATCTGGGTTAGCTTCAATCTTTGATTGAATGCGTCTCCTACAACGACGCTGTCGCGCCAAAATTAAGACATTACACAGCTGATACCAGTTGCATTATCAATGCACGGCTAATTAAGTGTTTTATATTACATCGGCCCGCGACCCGATGGTTGGGGAATGGGGACCTCTGCTCCGTTATGCACAAGTGTACAGACTTTCGGAGTGCGTATATTATTCAATGAGACTGCCAGCCAGCTTTTGCGCGATGGAGAAATACAATTTCAATTGTGACGAGAGAAGATCATCAACCGATTCAGATACAATTGAACACAAACTGTTACAAAGATATTAATATTTTGCGCCGCTCTGTCGGGACGATTGCATTTAAGAAAGTATCTGCTGTTAATATGACAAACAGCATTGACACTTTAATTCACGGTCGATTAAAAACACGTTGGTTTTATAATGCTCACTCTCAGCAGGAGGATACCGCACGTGTTGTTGATCAATTACTTCATCGCCGATACCGATAACAGCATTTTAGGCTGTATCGGAGGCATTTCCGATACTGGTATCGGTATCGGAACAACTCTAAACATAAATAGTTAATGCTATTGTATATCAACATAAACAGTTACATTTAGTTCTTTGTGCCCGTTCTGCTCTATGGCAGGGGTTCCCAAACTTTTCAGGCTGCGACCCCCAAATAACGGTGTCAGAGAGCCGCGACCCCCACTATTATAGGAGGTAAAAAAAAAACTAAAAAAAAAATGACATTATTATTATTATTATTATTTTATTTTTTTATAAATGGAAATGTATGGTTGAAACATGCACACGTTCAAACGCACACACACTAATAAGCATTGGGGGCTTTTAACCAGGGCCGGACTGGGAAAATCATTCAGGCCAGGAAATATAGTGCAAAATATAGCCCCAGTCAGGCCACTTTTTAAGCAGGGGGTCTGGGGGTCCCCCACCAGGAAATGTCTTGTTACAAAGACTTCATTTCCTGCATTCTGGTGCAGGAATTTTTTATTTGTACCCTTTAAATGCCAGTGTTTGTGATGGCATCACAAATTATTGTTAAAAGATGGATTTTCAGTTTTTTTGTAATGTCAGATTGAAAATAATACAATCTTTTATTCAACTTCAGCCCTGACCATAACACCGTATATTCATTTTATAATTCTAACCCTTTAAATGCCAGTGTGTGTGATGGCATATATTTGCAATTTGCTGGCCTGCTTCTAAGTTCAGTGGCCTGACTGCATTAAAAAAATTAAATACATATTTTTTGGAAATCACCGCGGAACACATTTGGAATAGGTATGGCCAATTAATTAATTAATACAAAAAATTATAATAATAATAATTTACACTCCAAAAGTTGGTAGGGCGTTGGTAGGAAACGTGTACCTGGTGGTAGTCCATGGCCTCTCTGTGGTATTTGCTACTCTCGTGTTTTTTAAAGGCATGTACAGCGTTTGTCCAATTTTGAAATCCAAGCACTGAAAATGCATTCTCGTTGGTTTTGCTTAAACCAGAACCGAGTCCTTTCATTGTCCAAAGACGACATTGTGTACACTGTACAGAACAGTTTTGCTCTTGTTTGGCAAAACGTTAGCCATCTGTGGTCCTTGAACCACTTGGAATGAACAGACCGATTTCTCTGAGATGTACCTTCTCCCTGTATCCGTTTTGTACCTGCAAGAACAGCGGGGTCATCTGGTTGATTGGACTTTGATAGATCCCTGCAGCACTCACACTGCACACTGCGTGGATGTAAATGTATTTGCTGATATTTATTAATAATAATAATAATAATAATAATAATAATAATAATAATAATAATAATAATAATAATAATAATAATAATAATAATAATAATAATAATAATAATAATAATTATTATTATTGTAATGTTTACATAATGTTTGAGTTTGATACACCCAGGGGCGGACCTAGCACATTTGGCGCCCTAGGCGAGATTCACCCTAACCCTAACCCTAACCCCCCCCCCCCCCCCCCCCGCTCTACCAACCGGTTAACCCTTTTCACTGCGACAATACACAGAAGGTTAACCCTTTCACGACCGTCGGTTGTGTGATAATAAAGGGTTAACCCTCCATCGTGTGGCAGTGAAAGGGTTAACAGTTATACAGTAAAGTACTGCACCTTTATTTTTTACAAGCAAGAACAAGAGCTAAGAATAAATGTAAAGTGCACACTAAAGAATTAAAACAAACTAGACAATTCCGCGCGGGGGAAATTGTGAAAGTGTGGGTGACGCCTGTGCACCGCCGGCCAACGGGGGAGAGGGTCTCTCGCGAGTCTCTATGACAAACGGTTCAAAGGATACAAAAAGGGGGCGCGGCCTAAGGATCGGGGGAGTGGTCAACATAGACCATTTGAAGATGACTACAGATGTGATTTTATTAACTATAACACAAACTCCCTTTCGTGTTGTATTATTTAATACTCACCCTTTCTCATGGCACCATGTGTCCAAGAAGTGGCAGATCAAACTAAATGATCTATTACACACTATTACACTATTACACACTATTACACACTATTACACTATTACACACTATTACACACAATTACACTATTACACACTATTACACACTATTACACACTATTACACTATTACACACTATTACACTATTACACTATTACACACTATTACACTATTACACACTATTACACTATTACACTATTACACACTATTACACTATTACACTATTACACACTATTACACTATTACACACTATTACACACTATTACACTATTACACACTATTACACTATTACACACTATTACACTATTACACACTATTACACTATTACACTATTACACACTATTACAGACTATTACACTATTACACACTATTACACACTATTACACTATTACACACTATTACACTATTACACGCTATTACACTATTACACTATTACACTATTACACACTATTACACTATTACACTATTACACTATTACACAATATTACACTATTACACACGATTACACTATTACACTATTACACACTATTACACTATTACACTATTACACACTATTACACTATTACACACTATTACACTATTACACACTATTACACTATTACACACTATTACACTATTACACACTATTACACACTATTACACTATTACACACTATTACACACTATTACACTATTACACTGTTACACTATTACACACTATTACACTATTACACACTATTACACTATTACACTATTATACACTATTACACTATTACACACTATTACACTATTACACTATTACACACTATTACACTATTACACTATTACACACTATTACACTATTACACACTATTACACTATTACACACTATTACACTATTACACTATTACACACTATTACACTATTACAATATTACACACTATTACACTATTACACTATTACACACTATTACACTATTACACACTATTACACTATTACACTATTACACAATATTACACTATTACACTATTACACACTATTACACTATTACACTATTACACAATTACACTATTACACACTATTACACTATTACACTATTACACACTATTACACTATTACACTATTACACACTATTACACTATTACACTATTATACACTATTACACTATTACACACTATTACACTATTACACTATTACACACTATTACACTATTACACACTATTACACTATTACACACTATTACACTATTACACTATTACACTATTACACACTATTACACTATTACACTATTACACTATTACACACTATTACACTATTACACTATTACACTATTACACACTATTACACACTATTACACACTATTACACTATTACACACTATTACACTATTACACTATTACACACTATTACACTATTACACTATTACACTATTACACACTATTACACTATTACACACTATTACACTATTACACACTATTACACTATTACACGATTACACTATTACACTATTACACTATTACACACTATTACACTATTACACACTATTACACTATTACACTATTACACTATTACACTATTACACACTATTACACTATTACACTATTACACACTATTACACTATTACACACTATTACACCATTACACTATTACACACTATTACACACTATTACACACTATTACACTATTACACACTATTACACTATTACACACTATTACACTATTACACTATTACACACTATTACACTATTACACTATTACACACTATTACACTATTACACTATTACACTATTACACACTATTACACTATTACACTATTACACACTATTACACTATCACACACTATTACACTATTACACACTATTACACTATTACACTATTACACTATTACACACTATTACACTATTACACAATATTACACTATTACACTATTACACACTATTACACTATTACACACTATTACACTATTACACTATTACACACTATTACACTATTACACTATTACACACTATTACACTATTACACCGAGTACAATGGCACAATCCGCAAGTCTCTACGACAAACGGTTCAAGAGATACACTGAGGGGGTGTGGCCTAATGGGGCGTGGTCTAAGGATAGGGGGAGTGGTCAACATCGACCAATGAAAGGTGGTCAACATCGACCAATGGCACAATCCGCAAGTCTCTACGACAAACGGTTCAAGAGATAGACTACCGTAACACTTCCGGGATTCTGAAATCAGGGAGGAGATTGCGGGGGGTGCATATGAATGAATGTGGACGAGAGCCGTGATGTAAGTGGTTGCCGATACGGCTGTGGGGGTGCTAGAGACATGATCGAATAGACGTTTATGCGCCTCGCTCTCCTGAACACGGCGTGACCCATAACTAATCGATCAGAACTAAATCGGCAGAGAAAAAGCCCATTTTAAAGCACCTATTCCGCTTGGACATGCGCAGAGTGCCCATGGAGTCTGGACGACGCGAGATGACGCTCGAATGAATGTGGACCGTTCTATCAGAGGGGGGAGCTTCGGTGGCCAGCCGAACAGGATAATGAAAAAATGATCCCACTAAATGGCCAGACGTGTCTTATGGCGACATCTACAATTACCTCATTGAGTCTCCAGGTAGACCAATGTTTATATTTAAGTGCAGCGGTCTGTAGCCACTTACATGGCCACCGAAGCTCCCCCCTCTGATAGAACGGTCCACATTCATTCGAGCGTCATCTCGCGTCGTCCAGACTCCATGGGCACTCTGCGCATGTCCAAGCGGAATAGGTGCTTTAAAATGGGCTTTTTCTCTGCCGATTTAGTTCTGATCGATTAGTTATGGGTCACGCCGTGTTCAGGAGAGCGAGGCGCATAAACGTCTATTCGATCATGTCTCTAGCACCCCCACAGCCGTATCGGCAACCACTTCCATCACGGCTCTCGTCCACATCCATTCATTTGACCCCCCCGCAATCTCCTCCTTGATTTCAATGTAACGCGGAAGTGTAGTGGTCTATACACTGAGGGGGTGTGGCCTAAGGGGGCGTGGTCTAAGGATCGGGGGAGTGGTCAACATCGACCAATGAAAGGTGGTCAACATCAACCAATGAAAAATGAAAGAGGATATCCCTACTGAGTACAATGACACAACCCGCAAGACACAACCCGCAAGACAGAGGGCGCTGTCCAGCAATTCAGTACTGCAACACAGTGATGGGCAATGATGGGTTAAGTGGACGATGTCATTGGCAGGTCAGCTGAGCCATGAGCCCTGAGCCTCACAGCTGTTAAGCCTGAACCAATCAGCCATGAGCACAATGACTTGCATATTCTGAATTTTCTTTACATGACTGCATTGTCACGTTGATTAAAAGAAAACTATAAGAGATGAAGCGTTGTGACGCGCACAGAAGCACTACAATGAGTAGGCGAAGGGTTGTGTGCGGTATTGTGGCATTCGTGCGATATTGTGGCACTCCTTCGGCGATCGGAACAGAAGGCTAAAAAATAGTGTGAAAAAAGTGATTTCTAGAGTGCGATTGCATGGCGGTCAATGGAGAGGAGAACCTTCAAACAAATGGTCGTCAGTTGAGATAGAAATGTCCAATTCCATTTATTTTTCTTTTGTGAGCGGACTGACAGCCGTGTCATCGTTTTGATGTGTTTGTTTTATTTCTACGTCCAAAATTGAGATCACACTCGCAATTCACCCAAGGTAGGGGAAAAAAGATTATTTCAGCTGCTACACTCTAAATTGCAATGCATTTCCAATGGGACCGAAATTTTACCGTTTAAAGTCGATTCGTAGCCAGACGGTGCGGTGAAACTTTTACGAGTTCGAAGACCGCTGTTGCCATAGGCAAGCCGCTCGTTTTGATACCTTTCACGTGTATGGTGCGCGAACGCTCTGGCACGAGCGGTGTTTGAAAAATTCGGTGGATCTCGCACTCTAAATTGCAATGCATTTCCGAAATGTTACCGTTTAAAGTCGATTCGTAGCCAGACAGTGCGGTGAAACTTTACGAGTTCGGAGACCGCTGTTGCCATAGGCAAGCCGCTCGTTTTGATACCTTTCACGTGTATGGTGCGCGAACGCTCTGGCACGAGCGGTGTTTGAAAAATTCGGTGGATCTCGCACTCTAAATTGCAATGCATTTCCGAAATGTTACCGTTTAAAGTCGATTCGTAGCCAGACAGTGCGGTGAAACTTTACGAGTTCGGAGACCGCTGTTGCCATAGACAAGCCGCTCGTTTTGATACCTTTCACGTGTATGGGGCGCGAACGCTCTGGCACGAGCGGTGTTTGCAAAATCGGTGGATCTCGCACTCTAAATTGCAATGCATTTCCGAAATGTTACCGTTTAAAGTCGATTCGTAGCCAGACGGTGCGGTGAAACTTTACGAGTTCGGAGACCGCTGTTGCCATAGGCAAGCCGCTCGTTTTGATAACTTTCACGTGTATGGGGCGCGAACGCTCTGGCACGAGCGGTGTTTGCAAAATCGGTGGAATAAAGAAGAAGAAGAACTTTGTTAACTATAACACAAACTCCCTTTCGTGTTGTATTATTTAAGGATCGGGGGAGTGGTCAACATAGACCATTTGAAGATGACTACAGATGTGATTTTATTAACACACTATTACACACTATTACACTGTGATTTTATTAACACACTATTACACACTATTACACACTATTACACTATTACACTATTACACACTATTACACTATTACACACTATTACACTATTACACACTATTACACTATTACACACTATTACACTATTACACTATTACACTATTACACACTATTACACTATTACATACTATTACACTATTACACACTATTACACTATTACACTCTATTACACTATTACACTCTATTACACTATTACACTATTACACACTATTACACACTATTACACTATTACACACTATTACACTATTACACACTAGTACACTATTACACACTATTACACTATTACACACTATTACACACTATTACACTATTACACACTATTACACACTATTACACTATTACACGCTATTACACTATTACACACTATTACACACTATTACATACTATTACACTATTACACACTATTACACTATTACACTATTACACTATTACACTATTACACACTATTACACACTATTACACTATTACACACTATTACACTATTACACTATTACACTATTACACACTATTACACACTATTACACTATTACACTATTACAACTATTACACTATTACACACTATTACACTATTACACACTATTACACTATTACACACTATTACACTATTACACACTATTACACTATTACACTATTACACGCTATTACACTATTACACTATTACACTATTACACACTATTACACTATTACACTATTACACAATATTACACTATTACACTATTACACTATTACACACTATTACACTATTACACTATTACACACTATTACACTATTACACTATTACACACTATTACACTATTACACACTATTACACTATTACACACTATTACACTATTACACTATTACACACTATTACACTATTACACTATTACACTATTACACTATTACACACTATTACACTATTACACACTATTACACTATTACACTATTACACTATTACACACTATTACACTATTACACTATTACACTATTACACACTATTACACTATTACACACTATTACACTATTACACACTATTACACTATTACACTATTACACACTATTACACTATTACACTATTACACACTATTACACTATTACACACTATTACACGATTACACTATTTTACTATTACACACTATTACACTATTACACTATTACACTATTACACACTATTACACTATTACACTATTACACACTATTACACTATTACACTATTACACACTATTACACACTATTACACTATTACACACTATTACACTATTACACACTATTACACTATTACACTATTACACACTATTACACTATTACACTATTACACACTATTACACACTATTACACTATTACACTATTACACACTATTACACTATTACACTATTACACACTATTACACACTATTACACTATTACACTATTACACTATTACACACTATTACACTATTACACTATTACACTATTACACAATTACACTATTACACACTATTACACACTATTACACTATTACACTATTACACACTATTACACTATTACACCGAGTACAATGGCACAATCCGCAAGTCTCTACGACAAACGGTTCAAGAGATACACTGAGGGGGTGTGGCCTAAGGGGGTGTGGTCTAATGATCGGGGGAGTGGTCAACATCGACCAATGAAAGGTGGTCAACATCGACCAATGGCACAATCCGCAAGTCTCTACGACAAACGGTTCAAGAGATACACTGAGGGGGTGTGGTCTAAGGGGGCGTGGTCTAATGATCGGGGGAGTGGTCAACATCGACCAATGAAAGGTGGTCAACATCGACCAATGGCACAATCCGCAAGCCTCTACGACAAACGGTTCAAGAGATACACTGAGGGGGTGTGGCATAATGGGGCGTGGTCTAAGTATCGGGGGAGTGGTCAACATCGACCAATGAAAGGTGGTCAACATCAACCAATGAAAAATGAAAGAGGATATCCCTACTGAGTACAATGACACAACCCGCAAGACACAACCCGCAAGACAGAGGGCGCTGTCCAGCAATTCAGTACTGCAACACAGTGATGGGCAATGATGGGTTAAGTGGATGATGTCATTGGCAGGTCAGCTGAGCCATGAGCCCTGAGCCTCACAGCTGTTAAGCCTGAACCAATCAGCCATGAGCACAATGACTTGCATATTCTGAATTTTCTTTACATGACTGCATTGTCACGTTGATTAAAAGAAAACTATAAGAGATGAAGCGTTGTGACTCGCACAAGAGCACTACAATGAGTAGGCGAAGGGTTATGTCCGATATTGTGGCATTCGTGCGATATTGTGGCACTCCTTCGGCGATCGGAACAGAAGGCTAAAAAATAGTGTGAAAAAAGTGATTTCTAGAGTGCGTTTGCATGGCGGTCAATGGAGAGGAGAACCTTCAAACAAATGGTCGTCAGTTGAGATAGAAATGTCTGTGACGTACGTGGGTTGGTCATTATCATTATTACTGTATTTGGAAGACCATGTGAACATCAGATTAGTATCATGAGTATGGGTTATGTTATTCCTGGTTGTGTGATGTGTCATCTTCTAATCCTGTTTCTTTTCTCTTTTCCCAGATACCTCTCATCCTCCTGATTGAGCTGATTGCACCTGCTTGGTTACACCTGTGGGCAGTCAGTTGGATGAGTGGATATAACCTGGAAGATGGCACACACACGAGGCGCCTCATTGGGAGTCACTGCCACGTCTCAGAGTGGAGTGAGGAGGCTGCCTTCTCTCTTAGCTGTCGCGTTGGAAGCGATATAGTGGTGGCGCGGTATTAGTGATCACTGGTTGTGGATCGATCCCCAAATGGTGGTGGTGTTTTATGAAGGACACATAGTTCACTTATTTATTGTTTGTTTGTCTATATGTGTACCGTGTTTGTTCTCCCCTTACCTTTTTCCCTTTGTGTGATCTGGGTTGAAATCCCCACTGACAACATCCCCTTTTCCCTTTGGGAAAAGGCCGTGGGTTGGAAGCCCCACACATAATAAATCTGATTTACCATTTGAAAACGTCTCTGTTTACTATCTGCCTACCCGGGACTGTTTGAGAAGCATTTTTTACTGAGGGGGTTGTTTTTTGCTCATGTAACACCTGCCCAGATTACTATCTTGTATGGTCAATAGACCTCTGTACATGACATGGGGGCTCGTTAAGTTGCGCAATTGTATGGTTCCTTGTTGGTAAAATAACGGGGTGACTTGTCGATTGAAGCATGTCAGGTGTAATAAGATAGCGTTTTCTAAATTGGTATTGGTAGGGGTCCATTGTCCGTGCACAGTTGATTAATGTAAACCATTATTGTTGTGATGCTCTTAACCATTCTATTTTTCTGCCACATAGGTAACGGGGGGGTCACCTGCTTGGCTAGAGGGTGGGGGGCACGAGTCGTGATTCCGGTGGAGTGCACAATGAAATCGGTAAGCGACTGAAGATATTTGTAGCCTTTCATCCATCTAGTGGAGTAGTTTATCTGGGATAGGCTAGAGTGACACAGGTGACTCCTAGTTGAGTGGTTAGGACCATTTGTTATTATTTTCATTTAGTAGATGTGGTCAGTTGGATTGTTTTGGTTAAGAGGTATGAAAGCAGAATGTGTCTATTATTATTGTGCACGGTCATGGTTAATTAAGTGAGGACGTATATTTTATTTTGTTTTCTCACGCACACATAAAAACATAATATGGCTGTGTCGGCATTTGTTTTGGAAGCCTTTATAGCGGATCCGACAGAGGGTCAAGTGGAAGGTTGCACTAAGGCGGAATTAGGCCTTATTGCTAGGCATTATGCTATTATGCATTATGCTGTACGAGATAGAGAGGACAGAGACAGGGAAGCTGTACGAGAGAGGGAGGAAAGAGATAGAGAGCTCCAGATTACACTGAAGAGGATGGAGCTGGGGAGTGTTGGCTCTTCTTCACCCTCATCTGAAGGTGGCCATGGCAGTTTTAATGTTGGGCAACATATTGCTATGGTTCCTGTGTTTCGAGAATCTGAGGTGGAGAAATTTTTTTTGAATTTTGAGCGGGTAGCGGGGGCTGCGAATTGGCCGGAGGATCAGTGGGCACTATTAGTACAATATAGGCTCACGGGTAGGGCTCAAGACGCATGCCAGTTTTTATCAAAGGAGGACAGCATGGTATATGAGAAAGTGAAGGGTGCTGTCTTGCGCGTGTATGAACTGGTGCCGGAGGCGTATAGGCAGCGGTTTAGGGGACTAAGTAAAGCACCCTCGCAAACACATGTCGCATTTTCCCATGAACAACGGATAGTGTTCACTCGTTGGTGTGAAGCGTGTAAGGTGGATGGACTCGCGGCTTTGAGCGAGTTAATCCTCATGGAACAATTTAAAAAATGTGTGCCCGAACACATGATAATACAGTTGGAGGAGCGAAAGGTTTCTACCCTCCAGGAAGCTGCAGTTTTGTGTGACGAGTTGGCAATGATCCACAAAAATGTTTCTGCATCACATGTTTCTGTACGAAATGGTGTGTATGTAGGAGGGGCCGCGTTCTCTCCGTCGGGGCCGCCGTATCGCGGAGGTGACGAGCGACCATTCCGACCTCGCTCACCGCCGTCTCGAAATACCTTGGGTGACGAGCGAGCATTCCGATCACGCTCTCCGCCGTCTGAAAGGGTGTGTCATTATTGTAAAAAAGAAGGGCATTTTGTGAAGGACTGTCATGCGCTAAGGGATCGACAGGAGACCAGGGAGTCAGCCCAGGAACCGAAAGGGGTGGGGTTGATTGGTACGGTGTCATGTCCTGACCAGCGTAGCTCTTTTGAGCCCTTTTTGTTTGATGGTTGTGTGTCCCTGTCGGGTAAAGTTGGGGACTACCATCGGGTGAGAATACTCCGTGATACAGGAGCCTCTCAATCGTTCATCCTGGCTGATGTATTACCATTGGATGTGGACTCCTGTCGGTCGAGCGGATTGGTGAGAGGTATTGGCATGGGGTGTGTGCGCGTGCCGTTGCATCAGGTGCATGTACAGTTTGCACTGATCACAGGTTGTTTTCCGGTCGCGGTTCGCCCATGTTTTCCCGTAAAGGGCGTGGATTTCGTCATGGGAAATGATATTGCTGGGGATAAGGTCGTCCCTGTGTTGGGGGTTGGAGACGCTCCGTTTACTAACTTGTTGTGTGATGCATTGATTAATAATCACCCCAATGTCCCTTCTATTTGTGCTGTCCCTAGGGATTTTGAGGTGGGGGATGAGGTGTTTATTGTGCTGCCCACGCCTAGTACGGTGCTCACTGCCCGGTTCTCAGGACCTTATGTGGTAAGGGGAAAGGTCTCTGCCACTAAGTGTATGTTGCATACGCTCGGGCGGCGGAGGAGGACACGCTGGTGTCATGTGAATAGACTAATGAAAAATCCTGCCCGCGTCTCGTCGGAGTTGAGACGTGACAGGACTGTGGTTTCACATGCTGTGTTGTGTTCAAATGTGCCTTACAGGACGCACGGGGTTGATGTTGGGAGTGCGAACACCATTGAGCAATTTGCGTATGGTTGACTATAGGATACCGTCGTGGCCTCGGTATGAGGAAGGTGCCAGCCACGTCCGGCGGCTGATGCGTCTGGTATTGGGTGGGGTGGTGGTTGACCGTGTGGGCCCAGAATAGGGGCATGTGGTCTATATGGAGTGTGATTTCTATTTATTTTTGTTCTGTTGGTACTAATCGGATGTTGGTTGATAATAAGTGATAATGTTTTGCTAACCCTGCGGGTTCGCTCTTATGGGGGAGGTGTGACGTACGTGGGTTGGTCATTATCATTATTACTGTATTTGGAAGACCATGTGAACATCAGATTAGTATCATGAGTATGGGTTATGTTATTCCTGGTTGTGTGATGTGTCATCTTCTAATCCTGTTTCTTTTCTCTTTTCCCAGATACCTCTCATCCTCCTGATTGAGCTGATTGCACCTGCTTGGTTACACCTGTGGGCAGTCAGTTGGATGAGTGGATATAACCTGGAAGATGGCACACACACGAGGCGCCTCATTGGGAGTCACTGCCACGTCTCAGAGTGGAGTGAGGAGGCTGCCTTCTCTCTTAGCTGTCGCGTTGGAAGCGATATAGTGGTGGCGCGGTATTAGTGATCACTGGTTGTGGATCGATCCCCAAATGGTGGTGGTGTTTTATGAAGGACACATAGTTCACTTATTTATTGTTTGTTTGTCTATATGTGTACCGTGTTTGTTCTCCCCTTACCTTTTTCCCTTTGTGTGATCTGGGTTGAAATCCCCACTGACAACATCCCCTTTTCCCTTTGGGAAAAGGCCGTGGGTTGGAAGCCCCACACATAATAAATCTGATTTACCATTTGAAAACGTCTCTGTTTACTATCTGCCTACCCGGGACTGTTTGAGAAGCATTTTTTACTGAGGGGGTTGTTTTTTGCTCATGTAACACCTGCCCAGATTACTATCTTGTATGGTCAATAGACCTCTGTACATGACAATGTCCAATTCCATTTATTTTTCTTTTGTGAGCGGACTGACAGCCGTGTCATCGTTTTGATGTGTTTGTTTTATTTCTACGTCCAAAATTGAGATCACACTCGCAATTCACCCAAGGTAGGGGAAAAAATATTATTTCAGCTGCTACACTCTAAATTGCAATGCATTTCCAATGGGACCGAAATTTTACTGTTTAAAGTCGATTCGTAGCCAGACGGTGCGGTGAAACTTTTACGAGTTCGTTGACCGCTGTTGCCATAGGCAAGCCGCTCGTTTTGATACCTTTCACGTGTATGGTGCGCGAACGCTCTGGCACGAGCGGTGTTTGAAAAATTCGGTGGATCTCGCACTCTAAATTGCAATGCATTTCCGAAATTTTACAGTTTAAAGTCGATTCGTAGCCAGACGGTGCGGTGAAACTTTTACGAGTTCGGAGACCGCTGTTGCCACAGGCAAGCCACTCGTTTTGATACCTTTCACGTGTATGGGGCGCGAACGCTCTGGCACGAGCGGTGTTTGCAAAATCGGTGGATCTCGCACTCTAAATTGCAATGCATTTCCGAAATTTTACCGTTTAAAGTCGATTCGTAACCAGACGGTGCGGTGAAACTTTACGAGTTCGGAGACCGCTGTTGCCATAGGCAAGCCGCTCGTTTTGATACCTTTCACGTGTGGCTCAGCGGAGTAGCAATACAATCATCAAATTTGCTGACGACACAGTGGTGGTGGGCCTGATCTCTGCCAACGACGAGAGGGCCTACCTGGAAGAGGTCAAGGTCCTGGCGGGATGGTGCCAGGAAAACAGCCTCTCCCTGAACGTCAGCAAAACAAAGGAGATGATTGTGGACTTCAGGAGGTCGGGGGTCAAGGACTACAGCCCCCTCAGCATCGACGGGGCACCGGTTGAGAGAGTCAACAGCTTTAAGTACCTCGGAGCCTACATATCCGAGGACTTGACATGGACCACACACATTGACAGTGTTGTGAAGAAGGCACGACAACGCCTCTACTTCCTCAGGCGCCTAAGGAAGTTCCAAGTCAGTCAGAAGATCCTTAAGAACTTCTACTCATGTACAATAGAGAGCATCTTGACCGGCAACATCACCTCCTGGTTTGGGAATAGCACTGCACAAGACCGAAGCAGACTACAAAGAGTGACACGTTCAGCCGAACGCACAATTGGAGGGGGGCTCCCCACCCTCCAGAACATTTACAACAAACGTTGCAAGGGCAAGGCTAAGAGAATCATTAAAGACTCCAGTCACCCGAACAACTGCCTCTTTGAACTGCTGCGGTCAGGCAAGCGATACCGGAGTCTCAAGGCGAGCACAGAAAGACTCAGAAGAAGCTTCTATCCCCAGGCCATCAGGCTGCTAAACAATGAATGAACACTACACAACAACAACCACCAAACGCACATAGCACACACATCCACACGCACACACTCACTTTAAACAAACACACTGTAGCACCCACTCCACACACTTTATAGCACACACCCACTTTAAACAAACACACTGTAGCACCCACTCCCCACACTTTATATTTATTGATGAAGGATTTCACTACAACTCGTACACCTTACTGTAAATTGTACCTAAAATTGTACCTCATCCCATTTCTGCTTTGCACTAGATAGTACTGTACATTAGTACACTGCATAGTATTGTATATTATATGGTAACTCAGAACATTGTACATATGTCTATACCGAACACTGTGACCTCATTTTTCTTCTTCTAAATTACATGCTATATTATGTTATTTGATACTATCTTGTCTAGCACAGTCTCTGGAGCGTAACAGTAAGAAGCATTTTGTATGAAAGTATTCTGTACTTCTGTATGACAACTATTAAAGAACTTGAACTTGAACTATGGGGCGCGAACGCTCTGGCACGAGCGGTGTTTGCAAAATCGGTGGAATAAATAAAAAGAGTATAGATATCTATAGTGTAATAATAATAATAATAACTAGACAATTCCGCGCGGGGGAAATTGTGAAAGTGTGGGTGACGCCTGTGCACCGCCGGCCAACGGGGGAGAGGGTCTCTCGCGAGTCTCTATGACAAACGGTTCAAAGGATACAAAAAGGGGGCGCGGCCTAAGGATCGGGGGAGTGGTCAACATAGACCAATGAAAGAGGATATCCCTACTGAGTGCAACGACACAACCCGCAAGTCGCATAGCACACTATTACACTATTACACTCTATTACACTATTACACACTATTACACTATTACACACTATTACACTATTACACACTATTACACTATTACACAATATTACACTATTACACACTATTACACACTATTACACTATTACACACTATTACACACTATTACACTATTACACTATTACACACTATTACACTATTACACTATTACACACTATTACACTATTACACTATTACACACTATTACACTATTACACACTATTACACTATTATACTATTACACACTATTACACTATTACACACTATTACACTATTACACTATTACACACTATTAAACTATTACACTATTACACACTATTACACTATTACACACTATTACACTATTACACTATTACACAATATTACACACTATTACACTATTACACACTATTACACTATTACACACTATTACACTATTACACTATTACACACTATTACACTATTACACACTATTACACTATTACACACTATTACACTATTACACTATTACACACTATTACACTATTACACTATTACACTATTACACTATTACACAATATTACACACTATTACACTATTACACACTATTACACACTATTACACTATTACACACTATTACACTATTACACACTATTACACTATTACACTATTACACACTATTACACTATTACACACTATTACACTATTACACTATTACACACTATTACACTATTACACTATTACACTATTACACACTATTACACTATTACACTATTACACTATTACACACTATTACACTATTACACACTATTACACACTATTACACTATTACACACTATTACACTATTACACTATTACACTATTACACACTATTACACTATTACACACTATTACACTATTACACACTATTACACTATTACACTATTACACACTATTACACTATTACACACTATTACACTATTACACACTATTACACTATTACACTATTACACACTATTACACTATTACACACTATTACACTATTACACACTATTACACTATTACACACTATTACACTATTACACACTATTACACTATTACACTATTACACACTATTACACACTATTACACTATTACACACTATTACACTACTACACACTATTACACTACTACACACTATTACACTATTACACACTATTACACTATTACACACTATTACACTATTACACTATTACACTATTACACACTATTACACACTATTACACTATTACACACTATTACACTATTACACTATTACACACTATTACACACTATTACACACTATTACACTATTACACTATTACACACTATTACACTATTACACACTATTACACTATTACACTATTACACACTATTACACTATTACACCGAGTACAATGGCACAATCCGCAAGTCTCTACGACAAACGGTTCAAGAGATACACTGAGGGGGTGTGGCCTAAGGGGGCGTGGTCTAATGATCGGGGGAGTGGTCAACATCGACCAAGGAAAGGTGGTCAACATCGACCAATGGCACAATCCGCAAGTCTCTACGACAAACGGTTCAAGAGATACACTGAGGGGGTGTGGTCTAAGGGGGCGTGGTCTAATGATCGGGGGAGTGGTCAACATCGACCAATGAAAGGTGGTCAACATCGACCAATGGCACAATCCGCAAGTCTCTACGACAAACGGTTCAAGAGATACACTGAGGGGGTGTGGCCTAAGGGGGCGTGGTCTAAGGATCGGGGGAGTGGTCAACATCGACCAATGAAAGGTGGTCAACATCAACCAATGAAAAATGAAAGAGGATATCCCTACTGAGTACAATGACACAACCCGCAAGACACAACCCGCAAGACAGAGGGCGCTGTCCAGCAATTCAGTACTGCAACACAGTGATGGGCAATGATGGGTTAAGTGGATGATGTCATTGGCAGGTCAGCTGAGCCATGAGCCCTGAGCCTCACAGCTGTTAAGCCTGAACCAATCAGCCATGAGCACAATGACTTGCATATTCTGAATTTTCTTTACATGACTGCATTGTCACGTTGATTAAAAGAAAACTATAAGAGATGAAGCGTTGTGACGCGCACAGAAGCACTACAATGAGTAGGCGAAGGGTTGTGTGCGGTATTGTGGCATTCGTGCGATATTGTGGCACTCCTTCGGCGATCGGAACAGAAGGCTAAAAAATAGTGTGAAAAAGTGATTTCTAGAGTGCGATTGCATGGCGGTCAATGGGGAGGAGAACCTTCAAACAAATGGTCGTCAGTTGAGATAGAAATGTCCGTTTAAAGTCGATTCGTAGCCAGACGGTGCGGTGAAACTTTACGAGTTCGGAGACCGCTGTTGCCATAGGCAAGCCGCTCGTTTTGATACCTTTCACGTGTATGGGGCGCGAACGCTTACGTGTTGCAAAGTGTTTGCAAAATCGGTGGATCTCGCACTCTAAATTGCAATGCATTTCTGAAATTTTACCGTTTAACGTCGATTCGTAGCCAGACGGTGCGGTGAAACTTTACGAGTTCGGAGACCGCTGTTGCCATAGGCAAGCCGCTCGTTTTGATACCTTTCACGTGTATGGGGCGCGAACGCTTACGTGTTGCAAAGTGTTTGCAAAATCGGTGGAATAAAGAATAAAAAGAGTGACAAGAACTATAGTGTGGGTGGCAACCTGGCTTCGCCAGGTCACCCACACTAATAAACAACGTAGCTAACACACAATAATAATAATAATAATAACAATAACAAACAATAAAAGAATGTGCAAATTTGCTTTCAAAGAAAATTAAGAAGAAAGAAAGACTGTGAACACCTAAAGCTGAGGCTCAGACCGACCGACCGTTTTAGATTTTTGGCTCATTTTCCCTTATGTTAGAATTTTTTTAATGTAAAAAGAATGGTTGCAGATATAGAGGAGGGCGCCAAAACTGCGCAGAGCAAAATTATTTGTAAATTGAAAATAAAAAAAAAAATTAAATACAGTTATTTTTATTTTTTTTACACCCCAAAAGTTGGTAGGGCCACCGCCCTACTGGCCCTACCGGTTCCGCGATCCTACTTCCGCCTTTCCCATTTCTTTCACTTCAGGAAGTGTTCGCTATACGCGCACGGCAAGCAAGTGGAATTTAGCTTAGTTCGTTTTTGTGGTTGCTATTTTTTGGATCCCAAGAAGGGCATCACCACCCGGACCTGGGAAGTATTTCTTGGCTCCACCTGTGATTCTCCGTCGCGACCTCCTCTGTGCGCCACGGGGGTTCCCTAGTCCCACGTTCGTGGCGAGAGGGTGAGCCCCGGCGGCGGGCGGAGCTGGGTGTGCACTGCCCGGAGACCGTTGAGCGCCCCTCTTCAGTGAGAAGGCCCTCCGGTTCCGGCGTCTCTCCAGGAAACCCCCGGCCAGCCCGGGCGCGGTCTCTTTGGTGTAGGATGACTTGCGGCACAAGCTCTCCACTTCTGCTCGATCCCGCCATTCGGTGGTGAGTGACTGTGGCGGGTGGTCTAGCAGCTCCACCAGCACTCCCTCCTCCCAACCTCCGCCCCGGTGGCAAACGGCGCAGAGTGTAGTGCCGCTCGGAGGCTGTCGAGCGCCCCTCACTCGTGTAGCTCTGACATCGCCATCGAACGGACCCCCGTTCGATCTCTCTGATGGCAGACGATTGCGGAACAAGCTCTCCGCCTGCTTGCTCCCGCCGTTAAGAGCGGTGGTGAAGCGAGCAGGGCGGGTGTTTGGTAGTAGGAGGAAGAGAACGCGGGCCATGGGGTTCAAGTCCCTGCGGTTTTCGGCGGAAATGCTAGTGCCGGAGAGGGCCAGAGTGTTGCATGGAGAAAAAGGGGGGGGGGGGTGTTCCGTTGGGTGGTAAGTTGGTCCCTCAGGGCGAGGGATTTAGTTGTGGGGGGGTAATATAGCGACCCTGAGTCGGGAGTCATTGGTCAGCCGGGCTGTCACTCAGGTCTCTGCCATACCAGGCTAGCAGCGACGCTAATGGTTGCGCAAGCCGCTGGGTGACAGAGGCTGGAGTGCAGGGGCTGACGTTAGTCTGGGGCAGGGGTCAGCAACCTTTACTATCAAAAGAGCCACTTTTCCCCCGTCCCACAAAATAAAATGCTCAGGGAGCCGCACAACCTATTTACCCTTAAAATGAAGATAACACAGTGTTTAATGTTTTATATATCCCCAAGCATACCCCACATTTAGCATAAAACGCCTGACAATTGCATACCCAAAGTAATTTGCGATTTATTATACTTTATACTTATAGCACACAGTTTGTTGCATTAATGGGATTATAAAGCAACAAAAATAAAATGTTTGACTTTTTATTGCTGTTTTTACCTGTTATAACAAAGGAAAACCTCAAACTCTTATGAAGAGGAGAAAAAATACTGGCTGTGTAGACCTATTTTTAAATAAAACACAGAAGAGGAGACAAAACACTGGTGTCTGTAGACCGACTTTGAAATAAAACCCTGAACTATTCAGGTATATTTGAGTCCTTCCCTTATTTGTGGAACATTTATATTTTATAAAATAAAAAGTAGTCCACTTTGAAAAAAGACTACCATGTGTAGACCTACTTTGAAATAAAACACAGAAAAGGAGAAAAAACACTGGCATCTGTAGACCTACTTTGAAATAAAACCCTGAACTATGCAGCTCTATTAGGTCCTTCCCTTATTTGTGGAACATATATAAAATAAAAAGTAAATTTTTCGTTGTTCGCAAATTTCGCACCACATATCAGGCATACAGGTAAGCCTTTTGTTGACTAAATATCTTAGTTGATGACCTATTTTTTCATTTCAGTGTCACAGTATGACATCGATCTCCAAAATAAGAGAAAGGGGGGAAAAAATTTAAAAAAATTGGGGGCCAGGGAGCCGCAGCTGATTGGCTAAAGAGCTGCATGCGGCCTCGGAGCCGCAGGTTGCCGACCCCTGGTCTGGGGGAATGTAAACAGGTCAGGTGCAGTTGTTGAACATGATGAGAGGTGATGCACCCAGGTTATGCGCTGTAACCCAGAGACTGTAATAAAGTACAAGTGAGAACTAACCCCCCTGAGTCTGTGAGTCGTCAATAACGTTGAACATTACAATATTATATTAAGCCTTTAGCTTAAAAGATGAGCGCGGGGCTAACATTGTCATGTCAGCTCAATGCAATATAGATTGTCAGTCAAAGCACATGTCCCGCTAGCTTAATTGAACATGAGGTTAGCTTAGTGTAATGATCCGGAGCTAACTCTAGCCAGGCTAGCTCAATGCTGCACAGTCTGCTAGCCAACGTACATGCTCCCTTGGCTTGTTTAAACAGATGATGGTCCTAGCATGCGGGCTAGCCCAATGCCATACAGTTGTCATTATCATGAATTTATTACTTAGCATAGCTTGACACAACGAAAGTCCCAAAGTTGGTTAGCTAGCCTAGCTCAGTCCGATTGTAGCTACGCTCAATACCCATGCTGTTAGCAAGCATTCTCATCAGCCTCCAGGTCGGCCCATGTCTCCTTCAAGTATTTTTCCTCCTCAGTCAACAACCAAATCCTTCTCCTTGTTTCATCTTTCAGTTTGACGGAAAGTTTGTCTGGGAAAAGTAGCATTGGTTGGCATCCCATCTTCCAAAGTTCAGCCATGGCTTCTCTGTATTCTCCTCTTTGGGTCAGGACCTGTGGTCTGTAGTCCTCATATATGGCGATGCAATGATTTTTGTAACTAATTTCCCCCTCCTGGCTCATGCTTCACGGATGATGAGCTCCTTTACCTGCAGTCTGTGGATCTGAACAATGATGGCTCTTGGTTTCTGTTCTTTCCCGGGCTTAGCCAAGCTAGTTCTATGCACCATATCACATTCCGGGAGCTCAGTGAGCAAATCCTTACCCAGGATCTCCTGCAACAACCACAGAACGAAGTCTGAAGGATGGCTCCCTTCAATGTCCTCCGGGATACCAACAATTCTTATATTGAAATGTCTTTCCCGAGATTGGACTTCACTGAGCCTGGTTTGAATCTTGGCCAGCTCCGTCTGCTTCTCAGCCAAGTTCTTCTCCACACGCTAACTTCCTTCGTGAGCATGACAATCTCCTTAGAGTTGTTCAAGGATTTTGTGTGAAGTATCTCCATTTTCTCCTTCACCGGCTTAATAGCCTATCTCAGCCATTACCGATTGTCGGTATGACTCAAAGTATTTGTTGAATTGATCTTCCAGTAGTTCTGCAATAAGTTGCTTAACTCACTCAGCGCCAACCACGTATTATTATGTGATTGCCCACCAGCGGTTGAGAGCCAATCATGTAATATTACGTTTTTAGATCCTTTTTTCTTTTTTTCGATTTTAATATTCTATACAGTCTCATGGACCTCAGTGTATCACTGGGACTCATTCTGAGACCTCGAGATTGCAATGCCAGCCGAATCCTGCTAGGTGGCAGTATCGCCTACCCTTTGAAACCTTATTTCACACTGTGTGTTACATTTTATATGGTCTGAGCGGAGAATTTGGACCCGGGCAAGTGAAACTTAATTTGAGCAACTTGATGCATAGTTTGTCCCATTTCATGTCAGGGACCCAATGGACATCAATACTGGAAATCACGATCAGACTATTGGAATATTCATTTTGGAATACCTCCTAGCAAAGGTAAGGACTATATGACGTCAATCCTACTTTGATCCTACAATGATTTCACATCGATCGCAACGATCATATGTCACATACTCCAAAACGTATGCCGTTGCTGATGATCAGAGCATCACAAAACGACCCTCCCCCCCTTGATGCCTTCATGATGAAACATAATACCTATTATATACATTTGATTTGTAAATAGTATCGTGTCCAGGCGAGCAACGCGAACGACTTTCACAAAATGCACATAGCACTCCATAACTCAGCTTCCAGGAATTAGCCCGGATCACTCTGAAACTATACAATATTCACCACGGGATAACATGCAAACGTATACATGACATTTTTTTTAAATGTTTACATATTGGACTACAAATAGTGTCTGTCAAATGAGCTGGACTATTTTCTCCATAGCTATAATATAGAATATACAATAGATCCGCAAAGATTGTGAAATGTCGTGAAAATAGGCAATGGAAAGCTGGCCCAGAGATGGGGACAGGCTATGGCGCTGAATGAGTTAATAGCTGACAGGCTAGCTTCTCTAAACTCTGCACCAGCTGTGCCTGTGCTCACACATGGTGAACGCAGTTGTGCTTTGTCAGCTGCCGGCATCGCTACTCCTCGCCCAGCAATCCGCTTGCTCGCCATATTTGTGATAAAGTTATTAAGCTGTCGAAATCATTAATACAAAATGTATTAATTACTTAATAAAGACCAGTGGGGTAATAAAGGTATTGGTTGTAAAAGTAATGGAGCGGTCGTGATACACGTCTCTACTCCATGATGCCGGCTCCTCCAGGCATAATTATTTGTTAGGCATCATTTCAAAAGTCCAATTTCATAAATTATTTTAAAATGTGATAAACCAAACTTATTTTTTAAACATATTTTGAATATTAAATACCTTTTCAGCCTATAGCCCATATATATACTGTATATTTGTTTATTTTTAAAGTGGGACCAGCGGTACCTCACCAAACCGAACAGTATAGTCAGCATTTCTCTCAAAGCACTCTGTATTCAGCCTGCATCAATCGGGTTTTAGAGCTAAACATATTTTGATCATTCCCTGCTTTTACAAATATTATAAAAGAGCTATATGTCTGAGACTTGTAGGAGTGCCCAGTCTGAGTTCTGGCTTGTTGAGAAATCTTCATAAATACAATATAGACAATCTTGTCAGTAAATCGTGGCAAAAACTGTACAGAAACAGAATCACCTACCCTACGATTAGTCAGTTTTGGATTATGGGGATGTAATTTAAACACTGCTTCCACTGTTTGGCCCTTAGACTTGGTACATCATTCCGTCCTCAGATTTATTACTGGTGATAGTTAGTGTGCTCATCATTAGGCCTACATCCTGTATGATAAGTCTTTGGCCCGAAAAACGCAATACACTTTGGTATTTGTTTATCTAAAAGGCTCTTGTTGGAAAACTTCAATCTTACATCAAAGCCATAATAGACTGGAACTCTGGACCTTATCAAACAAATTTTTCCGATGGGCCGGAAGTAAAGTGGGCTGGTCCAAAAAAAAGAAAAAAAGAAAAATTATTTACAAAAAAATATATATAATAATTTGATGGGGGGGGGGTTCGACTGGCCCATTTAGTCCACTCCAATTGGCTCACTTTGGTAGGGTAGGGCTGAAAAAGTTAGATGTAAAAATGAAAATTGCCACAGAAAGATGCTTAAAAATAGCCTACTAGCTCTTGCAGTGATTTCAGTCATCTCCCAGGCTACATGGTCTGTACGGCGGGCCGGTTTGGGCCAGTGTGAGTCTGTGTGGGCCGGTATGTGGGCCGGTGTGTGGGCCGGTGTGTGGGCCAGTGTGTGAGTCGGTGTGTGGGCCACTAATGTCGGCCGGTATGTGGGCTAGTATGTGGGCCGGTGTGTGGGCCATTGTGTGGGCCAGTGTGTGGGCCGGTGTGTGGGCCGGCAGTGGCGCTGGCAGGATTCAATTCCATAGATATGCATGCTTGCTCGCACAGAAACAGTCCGTCCAGATGATGTAGCCTACACAGCGCTCTACTACAGATACACTACCCAGAGCGCAACGACACACATAGGTGACAATAGTGTGTGTGCGTGTGTGTGCGCGGGCCGGAGTGACTCTGAACGTCTCAGGCTGAATTTATGTCCCCTAGCCTATCCGTGACATCGAACGAGAGAAACTCAATGCCATTTGGAGCATACCGTAGCGTAGCCTAATTCTCCTAATTCTCTGACACCGTAGCCTATTCTCTGACAATATAAGCCTTTAGAAACGTTTTTTGTTGGGGCGGCTACGTTGCGTAGTGGGCAAGGCGCTCGCCACGAATGACGGAGACGCTGGGCTTGCCTGTTCGAGCCCAGCGCTCCACATTGCTTTCAGTTTAGCTGGCCGTCCGTACTAATACACATTGGCCGTATTAGGGGGTGGGAAACTGATGGGTGGGGATCGGGCGTTGTGGACAGCGACTCCTACAGGTCGGTTGGTGCGCCTGCGCAGTAGAATCAGGAAGTGTCGGGGGCAGCGTGAGCCTCCCACGCGTTACTCCTCGCCACTGAGAGATCGAGCTGCGCAGGTGAAAAGATGCGACTGCTGTTACCTCAAGTACCGGAGGGGACTTGTGCTATGTATGACTTAGTCCACATTGCAGCCGGCTTGTGGGAGGCAAGAAACAGCGTTCGTGACAGGGGAGGGTTGAATTGGATGATACGAAATTGGGATGGGAGAAAAATATAGAAAATGGGAGAAAAAGGACTTCCGGTTTAGCTGCAATATGTAGCGCACGCAATTGGTTACAGCTCCGCTCCCGTTATCGTTAATTTCGTTTAAAAACCTTATTTGGACAATACCAAAAGAGATTAGACCACATCGTATGTATTGATAAGACCCTCTACTAACTATATCAAAAAGACAACATGGATAAGGATAAGAGAAAGGGTGGAAGGAAACAAGACACAGCAATTCTAACGGCGCCGATTGAAACACGCTCAAGGAAAATAACAGGCGACGCTGTGGCAGATCCGTTGGGGACAAGCCCCGACGCGGGGAATATAGAGGAGAATACACAGGGACCAAGGACAACTGGCCCCGAGATGGAGACAATAGATGACAACATAACAGGAACATCAGAAAAAAGTACCGTGAAGGAAAAAGCAGGCGATTTTGAGAAGATAATAGCAAAAACATCCATCGGATCCCTCACTGCTCCAATAACATCAACTGACACAAGCAGTTCAGTTGCACAGCCCGACTTCAACTCTCTGACTATCCTGATAAAAGAACAGATGGTCGCTTTCAAAGCACACGTAGAAAAACAGTTGGTCGCACACGCTGAACACATCGATACTAAATTCGAAGAGGTTATGAGAGCGGTCGCTTTGCAGTCCGTGCGAATCACGACAGTGGAGATTTCGGTGACAGAAAACACAAAAGCAGTCAAAGCGAACGAAGGTGGCTTGACAGAGATGGGAGAAGAGATGGAAAGAGCTAAAGAGGAATATCGGAGGGAAATAAAATTGCTTAAAAACGAAGTGATGGAGAGGCAACTAGAAACCCATCGTTACCACAGGCGGAATAACATCCGCATTGTGGGGCTTGATGAAGCAGTGAACTGCGAAGACATCAACTTTCCAAAAGAGTTATCAACGATTTTGGAAAACTCCGATCCAAACAAAGTGCCAGAAGTGGAACAAGTTTACAGAATTGGTTCCCAGGGGCAAAGTATCAACGGGCCGAGAGTCATCATTGTCACTCTGCGGAAAACTACAACAAGGGATGACATCATCAAATATGCTCGCAACCAACGTGGGAAGCTGAAGTATGGTGATAAACCAATATTTATCTACGAAGATTTGAGCAGAGAGGCCATCATCCGACGTCAACCATACAAAGATGTGATGCAAAAGCTGTACAAAGCCGGCTACAAGCCAAGGCTAGCATATCCGGCGCTGTTATCATTCTTGGGCAATAACGGCCGCAGGTCAGGTCCATATAACACTCATGCCGCACACACGCACACTTATGGCCAGAGGAAAGGCCACTTAAAGTAGTATAACTTCAGGAACAGTGTATTGCACTACTAAAGCTAACTAGCATGTCCTATATGCTCTGTAAATACTAATGTACAGATACCGAGATGGCACACCATGTACCTGTTTATTGCACTGTTTTATTGGATTCTAGTAATATGTTGTACCACTGTATTTTTATTGGACTCTATTATATGTTGTACCACTGTATTGCACATCGTTGCGGGCAAGACCAGTCGCATTTCATTGTATACCTGTATACCGTGACAATTAAAACTCTTGAATCTTGAATCTTGAATCTTGAATCTTGAATCTATACACCCTTTGAAGCTGAGGATTTCCTGAATCAAAATGCAGCAAATAACCCAAAGCATGACGAAAATGCCGGAATCAGTTAAGCCTCTCTCTAAATATATACCAGTGTTGGAATGACTTTATTGTGTTCATCAATGAGGTCATTCCACCAGTGTTGGAATGACATTGTTGTGTTCATCAAAGTAGCAAACGATATGCAAGTCGTCTATAACAAAGTGTACTGTGTATAATACGATTCATAATACATTATAATTTCAGTCTCTGGTCTCTGAGGGGACAAATAAATATCAATGCAAAAAGATCATTCTGGAATATTCTGGGTTTATCGCTCAAATGCCCTGGGTCTCTTAGATCATTCTGGAATGTAAAATAGTCTAGGCACTAGTATATTCTACAACCTTCTAGAATATAAGGCACCATGACAACGAAGCATACAACTCTAACAATAACATTCGGTGTGCATACACATAGCAGATAATAAATTAAATGAAGTGCAATCAGTCCTTAATAATACTTTAAAATTAACCACACATAAACGTATGAGCACAGCAAGGTTATTCTAACAATTTAAGTAATCACTCCATTAAAGGCACATTGAAGCGCTAAAAGGCGCTGCTTTTCTATCTTATCTAATCAGTTAAATCGGTTCTAGTGGCTTCTCCACGTTGATAATTATTTATCTCTTATTCCTTATCTATATCTTTCCATTGATTTTTATTTTATTTAATTTTTTCTTCTCATTACTCTATATTTTTTAAATATATTTTAACTTACATTGTTCTTTTCCAATGTTCTTCACATTAAGGTGTCAATATTACTCTATATTTTTTAAATATATTTTAACTTACATTATTCTTTTCCAATGTTCTTCACATTAAGGTGTCAATATTGCTCTACAATCTTTTCCTTTTTTTCCCCCCACACGTTGGTGGAGGGTTCAAAGGAATATGTCGATAAAGGTTTATTCTCTTTTTTTTTTTTTTTTTTTTTTTTTATCTTTAGGTTATTTATCACAATACTTCATTACAGTAAGGGAAGGTGCAAGACCAAAAGCGACATTCTATTGCAATAGAATGGAAATGTTAGATCCTATGGCAATGAGCATAGGAAAATTAGGATTACAATGCTCAGTTTGGGCAATCCGGTGGACCATGGGAGAAAGTCAATCGCGGAGGATGTGTTCTTGGAACACAGGCATGTTCGACTTTCTGGGTGAGGGGAAAATAGGGGATTTTTATTTGTATATATATATGTTTTTAAGCTCAGCTCTCAACGGGACCTCATTAATTGGATGTGCATCTATTGTAGCTTCATACTCCAGAAACATTACCAAAAACTACACGAAAACATGCATAGACTATGGCTAGTTTGAATATAATGGTATGGAACACCGGTGGGATAAACAAACAACACAAGCGCAAAAGCGTGCTTACACTGATGAAAAAAGAACATGTGGACGTGGCTCTATTAAGCGAAACGCACATTTTAGAGGGAGACATAAATACGTTAGCGGATAACATATACCATAATATTAGTCACTCTTCTTTTGCTACGAGAACTAGAGGGGTAGCCATAGTCGTCAGACGCAAATTAAATATCGAATTGAAAGGGGTATGGTCGGATGCTGAGGGGCGCATAACTATAGCTAGGATTATACACAATAACAGGAAAATTGCATTGGCAGCGGTATATGCCCCGAATTTGTACGAAGTGGGTTTCTTCACTTCACTAACAGG
The DNA here is from genome assembly GCF_963971535.1 of Notolepis coatsorum. Taxonomy (NCBI): domain Eukaryota; kingdom Metazoa; phylum Chordata; class Actinopteri; order Aulopiformes; family Paralepididae; genus Notolepis; species Notolepis coatsorum. The sequence continues at coordinate 33,002,532 of NC_140167.1, read as the reverse complement.
AGAAATGTTAAACCATCCCGAGTACTCATATATAATAGGTGCGGATTTTAATGCCATTTGGAACCCAAGGATGGACAAAACTTACCTTTCCTTCTCCAGCGAACAAAAGAATTCATCTAAAGCATTAAAAGATTGGTCGAAATCAACAGGAGTAACTGATTTATGGCGTTCACTTAACCCCATGACCCGCAAGTACTCCTGTCGTTCGGCGAGACACAACACACTATCCAGAATTGATTACGTCTTTGCATCCCCGAGAATATTTGATAAATATGAAGTGGAAATGACATCAGATCACTGCTACTTAATCCTGAAAGCAACATTTGGTACACTATCTACCCGGGCCCCAAGATGGCGTTTTAATTCGATGCTGCTTAACAACAAGGAATTCATTACACAAATTAAAGAAGCTCTCACAGTATTCCTACAAGATAATGCTAACTCGGTGCAAGATCCCAGAATATTATGGATGTCGGTAAAGAATATGATCAAGGATTTCTCGGATAGATTTACCTCCATATTGCGCAAAAATCAAAACACAAAACTGTCTGAAATGGAAACGCTTTACTCAACGCTTTTTAATTCTTTAAAATACAACAACTCTACTAGACTAGATAACCAAGTTAACATTCTAAAGACAGAGATCAAAGCAATGTACAGACAAAAATCGGAATTGCAAATACGCAGCACTAGACAACAGCAGTACTTCCAAGGTTCTAAACCTAGTCACCTATTAGCCATGCGACTAAGAATTAATGCAAAATTTGCAGATATAACTGCCATTAGGAAACAAAAAGCTCTAGTAACAGAACCCAAAATAATAAACGATACATTCAAAGAATTCTACTCCGATTTATATAACTCAGAAACGACCTTTGATCAAGACAAATTAGACACATATCTTAATCAAATTACTCTCCCTAAACTTACGGATGAAGACGCTAAACAGTTAGAAGTACCGATCACATTAGAAGAACTCAAGAAGGCCATATCCGGAATGAAAAACGGCAAAGCTCCGGGAATTGACGGTATCCCATCAGAAATGTACATTTCTTGCTGGGACATATTTGGACCCTTATTACTAAATATGATCTTATACTCAGTCAAAGAGGGAAGCTTCATTGAACACCAAAATACCGCACTCATTTCAGTTCTTCACAAAAAAGACAAAGACCCCACTGAGTGCGGTAGTTACCGTCCTTTAAGCCTCCTCGGAACCGATGTCAAACTGTACTCTAAGATATTAGCCATCAGATTGCAAAAGCATATGACGTCTTTAGTTCATCCGGACCAAACAGGCTTCATAAAAGGTCGCCTGATCAATGATAACATAAGGCGAATACTGCACGTACTAGATACAGACAAAGAGGACATCACACCTAAGGCGATACTATCCCTGGATGCTATGAAAGCATTTGACAGGTTGGAATGGTCGTTTCTATGGGCAGTATTGGAAAGGATGGGGTTAGGAAAAGGTTTCATTGATATGATTAAAGTACTATACAAGGACCCATCGGCCAGGATTACAACAGGCACATTCATCTCCGATATCTTTCCGGTATCACGCTCAGCCAGACAAGGTTGCCCTCTTAGTCCCGGACTATTCGATCTATCATTAGAACCTTTAGCACAATTTATAAGACAATCCCAACACATAGAACCAATAGTAATCAAGGGCACACATCATAAAATTAGTTTATATGCGGACGACGTAATATTGTTCATGCAAAACCCCAACAACACATTGCCGCTTATACTCAAGTTGATAGAGAACTTTGGTGATTTATCGGGATTTAAAATAAATTGGCCTAAGTCGGCTTTTCTTCCTCTTAACACCAGTGCAAAAAAAGAGACAACCCTCCCAGGTGCGATACCCATGGTCAAACATTTCAGATGCTTGGGTGTGGAAATATTTCCCACCATAAGACAAACGGTGAAGCACAATTACACAAAAATACAGAACAAAATCAAGGACGACCTGGACAGGTGGGCAAAACTTAAAAACTCAGTACAGGCAAGGGTATCAATAGTTAAGATGGATGTATTACCAAGAATCAATTTCTTCAGCTCAATGCTTCCGTTACCTCCTCCAGAGGGCTACTGGAAAAGATTACAAACCTCCACATACAAATTTATTTGGAATAACAAACCACCTCGCATAAAAAGATCCACCGCACAGAGAAATAAAGCAGACGGTGGCATGGCAGTCCCAGATTTTTTACAATATTTTAATGCCTTCACATTAAGACCATTGAAGAAGATATGGTTTGACCCCGAGGCTTTGGTATCTTGGAGAAAATTAGAAGAAAACATAGTAGCCCCACAGAGATTGAAAGACATAGCATACACTAAACTTTCAATCAAGCATTGTGAGCGAGAATTTGGCCCAATAATAACCCATGCAATCAGGACATGGCGGGAAACACAAAGGAAATTTCCTAACCCTCAAGTATGGCATAATCACACTCCCATATTCAATAACAATGCTCTCTTAATGGGAAAACGACCTATAAGATTCCCTATATGGGAAGAAAGAGGCATACACTCATTAGGGGATATTTTTAATAACAAGGGCCTCTGTAGTTATGTCGAAATATGCATAAAGTTTAACCTCACCGAGTCCACATGGCTTTTTTACATACAGTTACGACTTTGTATGAGATCTCACGGTGTTCCATTACACATACCAATTGAACACCACAGATACCACAAATTTTTCTATGAAAGAGATACATTGGGAGGTTTTGTATCAGGTTTTTATTATCAATTACTAACGTCCTCGTATGAAACCCTTCAACTAGACAATGTCTGGAGGAGGGATATACCAGACCTGGAAAATGACTTTGATTGGCAAGGAGCCTGGGCAAATGTCCGACTTACATCAAGGAACCCGGATCATCAACAAATCAATCTGAACTATATTCACAGGACATACTTGACTCCTATAAGGCTGTGCAAAATGGGGCTTATACAAGACTCCAAATGCTCCCAATGTACAAATGGGGACGAAGGAACATTTATGCACATGTATTGGGACTGCCCACCAGTTAAGGCATTCTGGAAAGATGTGTCCCAACAATTATCAACACTCGTATTTTGGAATATACCTGTACACCCCGCGGTATTGCTATTGAATGATGTTTTTGAGTTTGCAGTGAATCCACAACTAAAAAGATTGGTTTTATCGGGTATCACAGTAGCTAAAAAACTGATCGCATCACGTTGGTTTCAACCGGAAAAAATGTGCCGGAAAGTGTGGTTTCTTACATATCTCGATGTGATATATCAAGAAATATCTACAGCAAGAATTCTGGGGCTCAATGAATCCAAAATGTCAATGTGGTTAGAAGTGGTGGAGAGAATAAAAGCTAGCCTATAATGGTGGTGTCTGGTTAGGAGTGAGGGATAATGGAGGTACTATCCAAGAGGGGGTCCGGGAGGGGGGGGTTTGAGCTGGAGCATATGTGTGTAGGGTTTTAGAAAATAGGTATTAGGGGTATATTATATACTAACATTTATATAATTGTAACTTCGCTGGATATACACTGTATACGGTTAAAATGTTATTATTGACTATTTTTGTTTTATCCTGTTTCTGTACTTGCATATATTTTAACCACCTTTACTGAAAGTTTCATTATACATTGTGTGTTGAGTACTGACTTTTAATAAGTTTTGTTTTGCAATAATAAAAAAAATTAAAAAAAAAAAAGAAAATTGGAGAAAAAGTGGATAAAAAAAATAAAAAATGTTTGTTGTCCTTTTAATGAAGGAATACTCTCCAAATCAGATAACATGATTGCTTCTACTGTGCGAGCTGCCTGCCATTGCTGTTTGAATGAAGATTTGCTTCTGTGTCGTCTAAGGCTGACCCCTATTAGACGAATAGTCGACTAATCGATCCAAAGGAGCCGTAGTCGACTGCCAACCTCTTAGTTGAATACAAAAAATATAAAAAATTTGAATTTTTTATTCTATTTATTTAAAAAGAAATTATTATTATCTTTCCAAAAGAAAAGAGGCCTAGAAGCATGGCTAACACTAATGGCATGCATACCAGAGGCTAACTGCCTAAGAAAACAGGCACAGAGGCACTGAAAGAGGATTTCACCCATCTAATGAACACACTAGACTAGACAAATATCAGTGGACCAATTGCATGCTTTTGCAGAGGACAAGAAGCCTTTCGTAGACTCCTTCTTTCCTTCTTTCCGATTTTTGATACACTGTTTCTCCATCAAGAAAGCTTTTTCATAATTTGGATGGCATTTTACTAACTTCAGTGTCAACCAAGAATGATAATGCAATTCGAAATTGGCCCCTGTAAAAAAAAAATGGTGGAGCTGAAAAAGCTAGAATAAAAAAATAAAAAAAACAAGTGACTTGCTGCGAAACATGCTGGTGATGTAAAGTAGGACAGTTTAATTGGGGGAGAGACAGAGAGAGTGACAGACAGACAGACAGACAGACAGACAGACAGACAGACAGACAGACACAGACACAGACACAGACACAGACAGACAGACAGACAGACAGACAGACAGACAGACAGACAGACAGACAGACAGACAGACAGACAGACAGACAGACAGACAGACAGACAGACAGACAGACAGACAGACAGACAGACAGACAGACAGACAGACAGACAGACAGACAGAGAGCCAGAAAGACACAGAGCCAGAAAGACACAGAGAGAGAGAGCGAGACACACACAGAGAGAGAGAGAGAGAGAGAGACACCGCAAACAGGCTCTTGGAATGGGTGTCTGGGAGGAAGTGGGGGGTCTTTCGGTGTTGATTAAACGGCAAGCAACTAATGTCATGAGTGCAAAATTAAAGGTCAATAAATCGAATCTAACTGAAATTGTGTAGCACAGACCTTTCTATGGATCAAAACCTCAATATTATTATGGTGTAGTTAATACTTCATGTATCCTTAATCCCTAGGCAAAAAAAAAAGAAAACGTATGCCAATGACAGGAAGTAACGGTATATATATGTGTGTGTGTGTGTGTGTGTGTGTGTGTGTGTGTGTGTGTGTGTGTGTGTGTGTGTGTGTGTGTGTGTGTGTGTGTGTGTGTGTGTGTGTGTGTGTGTGTGTGTGTGTGTGTGTGTGTGTGTGCGTGCGTGCGTGCGTGCGTGTGTGCGTGTGTGCACTGTGCACATCTAGGGGCGGGGTGTAGATTGGTCTCCCTGATGTTGACTCCTTAGCCACAGCCTTGGGTTGTTTAATACTGGACGAGTGTTTCATAACGGCCGTTGTGTGGGCCAGTTTTGGGGCCGGTGCGTGGGCTGGTGCGTGGGCTGGTGCGTCTTAATGTCCCGGGCTGAATTTGTGTCCCAGTCCGCCCCTGGTCACAGACCCCTATTGACCATATATCACATGGCGGCCATTTTGCTTATGTCGTGTTCAGGTTGGGATTCCTTTCCACCCTGTTCCCACCCTGGGCACCTGACCATGACATGGTCGCTGTGTGGACAATTTGATCATATTTTGTCCCAAGGAGGCCCATTGGAGAATATTTAATATAGCATTGTTTAACTGTTATACTGTGGGTGGAGAGATGTAAGTGCATGGGGATTGTGAAACCTAAGATCATAATCACATCTACATTTTCTCATTGTAATTTCTAGTGAATGAAATAACAGTGAAGTCAAACTATTCATCATTTGGTTGGAGACCCTTTTTTGAGAACCGTTGGTCGAGAGAGAGAGAGAGAGAGAGAGAGAGAGAGAGAGAGAGAGAGAGAGAGAGAGAGAGAGAGAGAGAGAGAGAGAGAGAGAGAGACAAGGTTAGATTAGATTATATTCTTTAATTAATGACCACACAGCCAGGCTGGTGGAATTTGTTTTCAGTGCATATAACATTGTTCCAATATAGAACATCACATACTACATGCAGTTAAATACATAGATACATAAATACAAAAACCACAATATCACAATTTATGTCCGTAACAGCAGAGGTAGGGGGATTGTTATAGAGAGTCAGTGTCCGTATGGCAGTGGGGAAGAAACTATTTTTAAAGTGGGATGTTTTGGTGGTCAGAGATCTATAGTGCCTCCTGGAGGGAAACAGCTGAAAGACATAGTGTGCTGGGTGAGTGGGGTCAGAGATGATTTCTCTTGCTCTTCTTATTGTTCTTTGGCGGTGGAGTGATTCGAGTGACGGGAGGGGGGTGCGGATTATTTTGGAGGATTTATTGATTATACTTTGCAGTTTGTTTTTGGAGTGAATGTCCAGACTGCTGTACCAAACTGTTATGGAGAAGGTGATGATGCTTTGTATGATGGCCTGGTAGAAACGGAGCAGGAGATGTTTTCTGATTCTGAATTTGTTTAGCTGACGGAGGAAGAAGAGTGTTGGTTTTCCATTTGAGATTATTGCTTATGTGGGCAGTTGGGCACATTCTGAACTGATATTGCGCCCAACCAGTCCCCTGTCCAACATGCTAACCCTAATGCTGCATTTGTTTACGGAAGTTGGAAACATGTAATCTCCAACCTACGTGCATTCAAGAAAATTCTGAAAAACATGGATGCTCAGACTAAACTTTTTTGTAAATGTCTTCTTACAATTTGTCTGGATGGACTAACACACAAAGACTGTTTACAACAACATATAGCTAATATACTCACAAATGTAATCTTAAAACAACTAATAACAACATTAACGTTTATACGATGTGAGTAACCATGTTGAAATTATGTCAAATGACGCTGAGGCTTGAACTGGGGGTTGAGAAATCATACCTGAGTTTGTGACTAGGAACTCCGAGTTGACTCGCCGTTTTATAAAATATGTTGCCTCAGTAACCTCCCTGACACTCCCTACCCACCCCCTTCCTAACCCGTTGTCACTTTCCCAGTGGCTCTCTCCCTCTTTCTATCTCCCTGTGTGTCTGTTGTCACTTCCCCAGTGTCTCTCTCCCTCTTTCTCTCTCCCTGTGTATCTGTTGTCACTTCCCCAGTGGCTCTCTCCTTCTCACTCTCTCTTTCTCCCTGTGTGTCTGTCACTTCCCCAGTGTCTCTCTCCCTCTCCCTCTCTGTGTGTCTGTGATTGTCTCTCTCTTTCCCACTCTCTTTCCCTGTGTGTCTGTTGTCACTTCCCCAGTGGCTCTCTCTCTCTCTCTCTCTCTCTCTCTCTCTCTCTCTCTCTCTCTCTCTCTCTCTCTCTCTCTCTCTCTCTCTCTCTCTCTCTCTCTCTCTCTCTCTCTCTCTCTCTCTCTGTGTGTGTCTGAGTGGAAGCAGGTGTGCCAGAGTCAGAGCAGAGCCACGCCAGCTGCACCTCATCACCGTAATCAAGCCCTCTACAAATACCCAGCTCTACCGGTACTACGCTGCCAGTTCGTAGCCTAGCTCCTTCTGTCAGTCTACGCGTCGAGCCTCTCTCTTTCTGTGCAAGATTTTTTACCTGTTGCCTGTAATCCTGACCCATGTCTCCTCTCCCATACAGTTCCGTCTGCTCTGTCTCCAGCCCCCTTGTCTCGTATTGTCAACCCTGCTCTGCTCAGCACATCCCCCAAACCCCCCCCCCTGGTTCCGCTCTGGACCTGCTCAGCTCAGCTCCCCACTCACTGGAATCCACTCTCTGCTTGGTTCCGCTCAGCATTTCCCCCTGCCCTGCTTGGCCCCACATCCAGCCCTGCTTGGCCCCACATCCAGCCCTGCTTGGCCCAACATCCAGCCCTGCTTGGCCCCACATCCAGCCCTGCTTCGCCCCCCCTCTATTTTTTTTGAACAAATGTTTTTTATTTTCCCTAAAACAAGACAAACAATACAGTAACCGTAATAATCAATGATAAATCACAGGTCAATAACAGAAATAACAATAATGACAGTCCAGTAATTAAATCAGAATGAATGTAGATTAAAAAGACGTAAAAAAAATAAAATACAAAAATACAATACATGGGCTCTTGCTCGCTCTTCCTCGCTCTTCCCTTCCCCAGTTCCCACCCCCCCCCCCCCCCCCCCACATGACCCCCACATGGACTATACATCCACTACTTCATTTAACATCAGAAAAATACAAATTTATATGCGTTCCTTTATCTTCTCCACCACAGCTACCCAGACTGCTATGCTGGCTTCATTAACACCTAAAATTCGTGCAGTGGATATCTCTAGATAAATCACATCCAGATAGGTAAGAACCCATACCTTCCGGCACATTTTATCTGGTTGAATCCAGCGTGACGCTATCAACTTTTTGGCAGCCGTAAGACCCGCCAAAATGAGTCTCTTTACATGTACAGAGGTCGATAACTGAGAAACATCATTCAACAACAATACAGAAGGCAGTGTAGGTATGGTCAGAGACAAAAATTCTGATAATTGAGTGGTTACATTTTTCCAGAAAGTCTTGACAGGAGGGCATTCCCAATACATATGCATATATGTACCAATAGCACCGTTTGAACACAAGGAGCATCGAGAGTCCGATCTGAGACCCATTAGGTGCAATCGTCTAGGGGTCAGGTAAGTCCTATGAACAAAATTAAGATTAATCTGTTGATGATCTGGGTTGCGTGATGATAGCCGAACATTTTCCCAGACTGCATCCCAATCAAAATCTACTCCCAGGTTTGGGATATCCTTCCTCCAAACCGAGTCTAGGGGAAGGACCTTATATGAGGACCTAAGTAAGTGGCGATAAAAGTCAGAGACGAAGCCTATGCTTGGCCCCCCATCCAGCCCTGCTTGGCCCAACATCCAGCCCTGCTTGGCCCCACATCCAGCCCTGCTTGGCCCCCCATCCAGCCCTGCTTGGCCCCCCATCCAGCCCTGCTTGGCCCCCCATCCAGCCCTGCTTGGCCCCACATCTAGCCCTGCTTGGCCCCACATCCAGCCCTGCTTGGCCCCACATCTAGCCCTGCTTGGCCCCACATCCAGCCCTGCTTGGCCCCCCATCCAGCCCTGCTTGGCCCCACATCCAGCCCTGCTTGGCCCCACATCCAGCCCTGTTTGGCCCCACATCCAGCCCTGCTTGGCCCCACATCCAGCCCTGCTTGGCCCAACATCCAGCCCTGCTTGGCCCCACATCCAGCCCTGCTTGGCCCCACATCCAGCCCTGCTTGGCCCCCCATCCAGCCCTGCTTGGCCCGACATCCAGCCTGCTCAGCTCCTTAGCCTTTTCCCCCAGGCAGCCCAGTTAATTCCCCCAGATCAACATCCCGTCAATAAATAACAACATTGTTTCCTTCAGTCACGTCTCCTCTCCTCTCTGTGTCACGCACTTTGGTTCACTAGCTCTACGTAACACCAAGTGTGTGAATGAACAGGGCCGGTTTTATGATGCACATATTTCAGGTGAGGGGAAAAGAGGCCTTGGCTTTGCAGGTATTCTTTACGTTATGGAGTCTGGGCTGAATCCTGCCTTGTAAAAGCCAAATTGCCTATCTCAAATGACCTGTAAAGCTAGGAACCCAGTTCCTGGAACCTTGTGTGTCTGGGGGAAATATGATTAGCCTAATAGGATTAGATGAAAAGGATGCTTGTTATCATAGGGAGTTCTATCTCAGCTTATCTTGTTGACAGAATTTTAAATGATCTAATGGAGTCTAAGTTGATTTAGTTACAAGCATCACTCTTTTGCCTTGCTGCAGGCCCAGGAAGCACCCATCTTAGGCCCCGGCCCCTCCCTCTCTTCCGTTTCTTTCCTCATAAGTCCTTGAAATGATTTATTCCCCAGTAACTTTGCTCGTGAAATTGATGTGGACTCGGGCCCTTTGTAGCGTCTGGTTTCCCCCGCCGGCGGCAGTAAAAGCCGGCCGAGGTCCGAGGCACTGGGACAGGGGCTTGCGTGACTGCAGAGTGGGGGAGCGGCGGCCATAAGTCTCTGATGCCGGGGCACCTGTGAGGGTCCCGCCTCCTCGCATGTCACCGCCAGGGACCCAGACACACCAGCGTGCAGCCTGATAGATTCGAAAGGGCCCTATGGTAGTTAAGTATGTAGATTTATGACCGGTGGTTATGGCGTGTCAGACAAGCAGAGTTACTGTTGCAGCGAGCACGAAATGAGCCCCCCCCCCCCCCCCCCCTCCAACAGGAAAAGAGAGAGAGAGAGAGAGAGAGAGAGAGAGAGAGAGAGAGAGAGAGAGAGAGAGAGAGAGAGAGAGAGAGAGAGAGAGAGAGAGGGACAAAAAAAATAAAACAGGGGGGAAAAAAACCAAAGGTGCTTTCAGGTTACTGACCATGACTGGGGGAACTCTATGCCTCAGCTGCCTCCTTCACCCTCCTCCTCCTCCTCCTCCTCCTCCTCCTCCTCCTCCTCCTCAGGTTTCAACAAAGCAGATACTCGGCTGAGATGAACTGCCGTGCCTGGATCCCCAGAGGACCTGGTTATAGGTTCCGTCTGTCTCACCGCTCACCTAAGCTGTTCATCAACGACTGTCATCGGGTCGGGAGACGTGGACCATGGGAGCGAGTCTGAGCAGATGATGGGGGTGGGGGTTAGGGGGGGGGCAAAGTTGGCAGTGTGTGTGTGTGTGTGTGTGTGTGTGTGTGTGTGTGTGTGTGTGTGTGTGTGTGTGTGTGTGTGTGTGTGTGTGTGTGTGTGTGTGTGTGCGTGCATGCCTGCATGTGCGCACGCATGTGTGTGTGTGTGCATGTGTTTGTGTATATGTGTGTGTGTATATGTCTGTGTGCGTGCATGCCTGCATGTGCGTGCGTGCGCACGTGTGTGTGTGTGCGTATGGGGGGCGGGGGCTGTAAAAGCATTCAGATTGGGAACATGACCTCTGGATTTCATGCTCCTCCTTCCCACCAGAGCCTGTTCTCCCCTTCTCACGTCATGCGGGGTGGATCTCCCCTTCGTGTCACGTAATGGCCTCCTCCATGGCCCACCGGGGCCAAGGGAAGCCATTAACCCTCTGAACCTCGACCTCGGATCACCGTCACCCCATCACTCACTCACGCTTCTATCAATCACAGGACCTGATGAAAGTGGCAGAGCAGAGGGACTTCAGATGGGAAGGAATGTCACACATTCTGATCTAGTGATCATATGACATGTGTGTCTATCCCAGGCAGAAAAGAGTATTCAAATATACGATTCAAGTAGAAATACTGTTCTCAGTTAGATTTGACAAAAGGTACAGTAGGAGCAAGAGGAATTGGCCACATAATTTCTGAGGTAAACGAGAGTAGCACTTCAAAAAAGTACTTTAAGAATGTTTTGTTAACTAATATTTTGTTACTTTCAAACAAAATTCATTCATATTTTGTGCATATTCCAGTATCGTCCCCTCATAGTTAACTGAGGTATGTGGAAAACCTTCATCATCATCATTGTCATCATAAGGTCAAGGTTTGAGGATGGTGCCTTTTTAGTCATATCAACAAAAAAGTTAAGTCCTGTCATCGCTGTGACTGGAGAAACATTGCGAAACATCTTTCCTTTCAATGCTGGCATGGTAAAATCAGAGATGTTTTATTGCGCTACAATCATTGGTAGACTACTTGATTAAAAACAGTTGTCCGCTGTCACGTGAGAATTTGTGACAGAATTGCGCCGCTGTGTCTCTCACAATATGTCATCCTTCCAGCAAGAGACTGTTGCCATCTTTCCTGTCTTAACTACTTCCTCATTTGAGTAGGATTTGAACAGACCTTTCAAGTGGTCTCACACTTTAGAAACATGAAAGCCTATGGTTAAGAAGCTAAGGCTGTCTGGCTTCTCTCAAACTATGCAGAGATTGCCTGCCATTGGCTGTCGTTTGGCAGTTTAAAATTCACACTTGGTTAACACTCTTGTGGTATTTTGCTTCACACAAGTGGCACAGGCTTCCCCACAACAATAATAAACATCACTGGTTGATGTGACTCATTGTCTGCTTTTAATGCTATGGTATTGATATCATTAGTATAAATAGTCAAGAGACAGAAAGAGTTAGCATGCTAGTTAGTTAGACTCAGTAGACTACATAGTTTCCTTGCTTTGGGATCATGTTCTCTTCAACTGATCTCTTTTTCCCTAGCTAGTCTTCCTCTACGATCCTCGGCCAGCTTTTGGGTGAATATTGTATCTCAAAAAGGGTGCTTTTTCAGAGTGGCCAAAGGCCGCGGAGCACTCCCTTTCGAGTGGGGTAAACCTATGGTGCTTCACGCTTATCCACTGCCAGTGAGGCATTCAATTTGATGCCATCCTCAGGTATGCGGCAGTGGTGCTTGGCATTTTGATTCTTCCCCTCCCAACAACAGAACCGGCTGCCCTTCCAGAAGCCTTCATCGCTCTGGCACTCTCAGACATACACTTTAATTCATCAGCGACGGAAATCAACAACCGCGGCCCCTTCTCCGACGGCGAGTGGACTACAGAAAGCCCTACGACGCAAGCTAGCACCTGCCTGGACACAAGCAGTGGCAGAGAGAACATCCAAGCTCTTCTGTAGATGCCAGCTTATGGAGAGTGGAGAGTAGAGACACGTGTGTCATGTATTTTCAATAAAGCATTGAACTTGCACTGCACATCCATAATAAAGCAACATAAATGCCCCCCCTCTCCCCCACACTGTCAGAAGTGAGTAACAGGGGTCTCTGCTCTCTGCCTAAGCCCACGGTGGCTAGCCCCTTTCCTATCTGGTCCCCTTTGGGCTATGCAGTGGCTTTCAGAAGCTATGCTCATAGCATGGCAAGGACCGGGATGCCCTCCTATTAGGAGTCAGGGGTTGGGAGCTTCTCCACACAAGCTGATTCCGGTTTGGAACCATGTTGCTGCTGAGGTGAAAAACGTGCAAAGAAGTACAGTTTGAGGAAATGTGATGATGATGGTTTTGATGAGGTTCTCTTTATTGTAAATAAAGTACAATGCCAACACATCTTGGGAAAAGGGAGTTATCTCTGTACCTACCATGGTGACAAACCGTACTATCTCTGCACCTACCATGGTGGCAAAACACTATTATCTCAGTTACAGGCACCATCATTTTTGGGTCTTTGGGTCTCATTTCCGAACGGATTTAGGACCAAAAATGTCCTCTTAGGCAGATTGCTGCCCATTTAAGACATATTAGAGTTGGTAGTGCGATACCCCAAATTTTCCTGAGATCAGATTTGAGCGTGGCTGACAGCAGATTTAAGAGTGCTGAAAAGCACACTTATGATTGATTGACTAATTGAACATTTTATTAACTTGACAGACTGTGTTCTCATAGTGATTCCTTAATGTCAACGCTACAGGCCTCCTTGGAATTAATTACTTAATCATAATTCAAATAAATATGACAATATTTGTACGATAAGAAATTATGCATTTGATGTCGGAAAAATAAATAATATGGATTCATCTGATCACAGGGCAGCTGGATTAACCATATCTGAACCAGCTATTTTGGACAAATGTATAATTACTTTAATTACTCAAACACAATTATGCAATTATTGTGAAATGATTGAAAATAATAATTATTTAATGCCTTCTGTGGAATTTGTATTTCTTATTTGTTACATATCTGTTTTAATGATTAATTATATACATTTGAAAGAATGCTGACATGCAATATATCCCATTGATTGGTATACAATGGGACAGACCTTTGTTTGATATAGCTATAAACCTGCATTCCTTCGAATATATCATTAATCAATTAAACTTATATTGAAATACACTATATAGCCTATACACCTGCACTGAAATGACAGTGGATAAATAAATAAATAAGAACTAAAGCTAATCGTGTGGAAATAGACTGCATTAATATTCCATAAGTCTTGTGTGCGCCAGTATAGCCTACGTGTCTAATGAATGAACAGTATATAGGCTTATATTATTCTAATTACTTGTTTCATTAGGATTTAGTAGATACTATATATATGCTCTGCCCTACGTACAGTATAAGTACAGTCCTTATACTGTACGTAGGGCAGAGCATATATATAGTATCTACTAAATCCTAATGAAACAAGTCATTAATGGAATAATAAGCCTATACTGCGTTCATTCATTACGCGCGTAGGCTATACAGTACTACGCGTGCGTGTGTTGTGTGTGTGTGTGTGTGTGTGCACGCGCACTGCGGCAGGTGCCCGAGCTGTACTATATATGATGACAATACAATTAATCTAATCTAATTTTGATGGGTCGCAAAACGCTTCTGCATCCATTTTCCCACGGCTGCATCATTAGTTGCCTTATAAGGAGCACTGGAGGCATTGTTTTGTATGCAAATTAACTGAACGGGGATGCACATTCGCGTATGAGACATGGTGCCATTCCCCAACGCAGATATCACAGGTGCGAACGTTTGAGACACTTAAGACATAATTACCAGTGTGTTGAGGACTCAGAGTGAACTTGTCATTGATTCTGTCTCAGTCGGTTCCAAGATAAGTCTTCCAAGATAACTCTTTGGAAAATATTGGGGAATGAGACCCATTGTTTCCCATGAAATCCTATGAACTGTGGTTTGGTAGGAAATTAGTGGCATTTATATCGCATCCACAACCAGCACAACTCACATAACCTGACCCACCAGATTGTCTGTTACACAGAACCACCTGGGAAGGATGGGTCAATGGTCTCTAACTACACACCCTCAAGACCCCTACGCTCTGCATCTTCTGGCCGCCTCAGACCCACTCCTATCCCAGCTCTGGGGGGGTCATCAAAGAGAAGCCGGCTGTTCTCTGCCCTTGCTTCACAATGGTGGAACGAACTTCCCACCACAGTCAGGACAGCTGAAACCCGCCCAATCTTCTGTCCTTGACTAATAACACACTTCTTCAACCAATACCTGAAGTGAATAATTTTTTTTATAAAATACTAACCTAGTCTTTCACTAGTATGCACTCTCCGACTAAGGAATCTACCGTGCCTATATTACTACCTACTAGGTTCAAATGCATTCAAGTCTGTAGCACTCAAGTTTGACACTGTTTGACGAACAATGTTACTCACCCTTAGCTGCCAGAGTTGTACCCTTCCTGCTGACTTGTAAGTCGCAGAACTTGTAAGTCGCTTTGGATAGAAGCTTCATCTAAATATAAATGTAAGGCGCCCTGTTTGTTTAAAAAGAAAAGCACTTTGAGTATCATTGCCACTAATTCCAAAAAAGGAGGCTTAACCACTGTGGTTTGGGCACAAGAGCATCAACTGGAAGCCTTACAAGATGGATTCTTGTGTAACTCACAGAGCCTGCTGCCATGCAAGGTTACGACTCCAATGCATCCGACACCCATCCTGGAGTGTTCTATTATGTCCCCAGTGCAACTCAACGAGACTGGTGGCTGCCCCATCACTGCCGCCTTTGCTTTCACTGTAATGAATCAGTACACAACCTTGCACTAATGTCAGCGGCAGTTGCCCTACGTCGTTGATTATGAACTCACAGTTATGTATGTAATTGTAGTTCTATCATATACAACACATAAACAACCCTTTCAACAAACCTATGTCAGTCAGTGTTTTTAGTAAGGAACTAAGGCCCTGTTACATCCGCAGAGTGACACATCAGGAATGGCAGCTGGAGACTTCATCCCCAATCAGTGTCCTATTGAATTGGTAAGCAGCCTTGATAAGCTAGGCTCAATGTCTATTGGTAAATGCAAGGTTTCTCAGTCCTCCTGTGCCTTTAGCTATCGAAACAGTGAAAGGAGGCAAGCATGGGTTGCGCCAGTAGCCATTCCGATGGACCACGTCTCCAGACTGGGTGTCACTATAATTTGGAAGAAAAGCACTCTGCGAGTCAACAGATAAACTATTTAGGTGTGCACTTAGATGTGGTCTCCATGATGGCAAGGCATAATGGAGCCTAGGCAGGAAGCACTACTTGCAGCACTGGCCAGGAGCACCCAGGAATCACGGCTCTTAACATAACAACCAGGCATCTCCTTAATGCTATAGGGCAGCAGCCCACCTGGTGTGGCCTCTGGGATTGCTTCACATGCAGCACCTTCAGTCTTGGTTCAAACGGCAGAAACTGAATCTGACATGTCAAAAACAGAGACTGCTGACAGTTCCCCAGTTGGTGTTGGCAAACCTACAGGCAAAGTGTTGGCATTCATATCTTCTCTGTCTGGCTGGGGAGGTACCTGCCTCTCCCAAACCGTGGGAGAGCAAAATGGCCACCACAGCGTCGCCATGTCAGTTTAATAGAATTGATAGTGGCTTGCTTGGTGCTGGAGGAATTTCTTCCCCTAATGAAGGGAAAGACCTTCTAGTCAGAACAGATGGTGCATATCAACTGTCGGGGCAGAGTTCACTCCCCAGCTCTTCACAGAGAGGCAGCAAGACTGTGGATATGGATGATTCCAAACCTCGGTTCGGGTCTACTCAACAGAAGACTGGACATCAGTTATGTTGCGTCCACCAAGAGGGTGAGTGACTGATGTGTGCCATCAGTATCCATTGATTGTATTGGTATCAGGGAAATCCAACCCAACCTTTGGATATAAGAACATCAACAGTTCTTACAGGTCAAGGATTATCGCCCTATATGCCTTCCTAACCCCTCTTTGTCAGCAAGAGGAGGACAGAAGGATGCATTCACTGTGTCCGGTCCAAACGCTGCTGTGTTACATGAAGCACATGCAGGGTATTCATAAAACAGACCAGCTATTGATCTTTTATGGGGGAGCTAGCCAAGGCATGGCTCTCAAAACAGAGGTAGTGCACTCGGAGTCAGACATGATTAGTCTGGCTTATTCCGGTACAGGTTGACCCCTCTGCAGTCTGTCAGGATGCATTTGTCTCAAGCGATTTATTCTCAGTGGCACTGAATGCAGGGATCCATATGGAGGACATTTGCATGATGGCATCATGGCCTCTTCCTATCCCTTTGTCAGGCTTTAACCTCTTAAGGATCGGGCAAAAATGGGGCTAGTTTATAAAAAAGATTTGACGATTGCATACCCAAAGCAAATATAATTAGCAATTTATTATATACTTATAGCACATGCATGAGTCTGGTCTCTTTTGAAAGGTAACATTCTGAGGTTTCTTACACAATAAAGAAAAGTTTTGTGTACTCACATTTCTTTTTACTGGTTGCCAGATGCCTGTTTTTAACTTCCAACTGAGAGGTATAGGAGCTGGAAAACATAATGGTTCCATAGCCTGACGTCTTATGTAGTACAGGTCCAAAGGAACATTTATGTTTTACCAAGGTTTTTGTAATGTGTGTACCAGTAAAATGAGAAAGTAATGTTTATTTCCAGTTTTTGGGTAAATCTTTGCAAGTTGGTGTATTTTGAACAAGGACATTGTTAAAAGCCTGGGAGCAGCACATGGTGGTTGGAAACATAGCAGAATCAAATAAAATCAAATTTATTTATAGGGCCCGACAACACACGTTAATGTCCCCATGGGCCGTACAGGTCTTCTTTAAACAAGTCAAGAAGAAAACATAACAATAAGTCAAGAACAGAACAAGAACACCATAAGGTCCAAACATTTTTAGATGAATGCAAATAAATGAAAGAATGCAAGCACTCCCAGACATACCCCACGCGAAGGTAAGGAAAAACTCACTAAAACCTAACAATACTTTGTCTAAAGATGACTATGACGATCAAAAAGCTGGCAGAGGTATTTGAAGAATAAAAAAAATCACTCAACGTGATGTGTCTGAGGAGATCAGCAAATCAAACATCACAGCTATGCCAGAGCAACAGCCGGTGACCGACAAGGTGAGGATGCACCACCTGAGGAACTGTATACATTAGAGCAACAAGTGGTTCAATACATGAGAAGTAAGATAGAACATTCCCTTAGAGAGCCAGCACATCTCGGCTTGTCACATTCTCCCAAGCAAGGACAAAAAAAACAAGACCACGATTGTTGTCAAGCTTGCAAATCGAAAGCATAAGGTTGAAGTGTTAAGACAATCCAGAAAACATAAAGGTACTGTAGTGTATATGAACGAGCATCTAACAAAAAAGAATTCTGAAATATCTTGGAATGGCCGTGCCCTCAGAAAGCAAAACAAGATCCAAGCAACCTGGTCAAGAAATGGAAAAGTGTTTATAAAGTTAAACGGACCACCAGAGCAAGCCAGGGTGGTTGTGGTACGAAATCTGAATGATCTGGATTCTGGAGCAATACAAGTGACAATGCCTATATATGTTTTTTTGGAGACAGATGACTTGATGGCATGGATTCCATTCATGCTGTTTACCTTATTGACTGAGTTTTTTTCTGGTAGGCCTGTATGGCCAAGATGTTTTCTGTCTGGACATGTGGAAGATAGGTTTTTTGTTCTTCGCTTTTTCATAGACCACATCAACTTTATGGCATTTTTTGTCTATTTGGATTTCGTTTTTTTTTGGACTGGGATTCTGTTTCCTACCGCATGTTGAATGCATGGATACTGCAGACTCATAGAGAAAACTTGAATAACTTTTTGCTCGACTATGGACATGGACTATTGTTTACAATTTTGGATCTGAGTGTTTATATGTTTTCCATGGACAGTTATGGCATGGACTACTTTTGTGGAGAGGCATTGTGGACAACTACAGCATGGACTATGGAGATGTGTCTTGGGCAAACATGGGCTCATGTTGGCCAGCTGTATGGTATGGTCAACTTGTGTGGAATTGTATTTGGAGATACATACATACAATGGGTGACTTTAAAGAAGTAGGCTCACTGGAGCCCAGAAATCAAGTAGGCATAACCACAATGTCGGATATGGAAGAAATATATGATTTTGAATATGATGTTGATCCTGAGACCGATGTGTTTAATGCAATTAATAATACCTGTAAATATTATACAGATGAACAGCTTAAAGGCCAACTTGCAGGTTGTATTTTTGTTCAATAAACAATGTGGACTAGGCCAACGGTGACTTTCATGAAGAAGATTTTTTTTTTAAATTGACCCAGTTTTAGCGTTTTATCAAACATGTTGTCTGCCCAACACAATCACCACGCACGTGGATATTTTAATCAATGGTTCATAACGTGCGCGTGTAATCGAAATTATGTCGTCACGGCAGGTGCAGGGCACCTGAGAGTCACACACACACAGAGAGTTTGAGAGTCACACACAGCTAGTGGCAGGCAGAGAGCCTTGCTACACTAGCCGAGGAGTAATGAATGAAAATTTATCTGTTTCACCTAACAACACTATTGCTCCGTGATCATAGCCATCCATCTCTAAAGCTAACCACTATTTGTAAAAGCCACAACCATGTTACCATATTTGTACTAATGAAAATCATTGTGTCGTTGTACATATTGTGTATACACCGTTAGAAGCTAGCTAAGTTAGCTAACGTAGCTTAGCTTAGCTTGGTAGCCGAAACTCTTAACATCACCCGATTTAAAATGGTTCTCTTTTTGCATTACATCAGAGACCAGGTAAGGACTCTATATATAAAACCTTGCATTGATCTGATATTTCTTTCTCCCGTGATCTGTTTTGTGCATGTTGACTGGAAGCAACTTACTGACAATCGACAGGTGTATTAGACCCATAGCTATAATATAAGATATATTTTAAGCACTCGCAAATGTTGCAGTCTAAAACTATATCCATTGAATAAAGACCTTGCGCTGAAGGGGGATCAGCGCCCCCTGCTGCTGGTGGTCAATGTGTTAATTGTAGAAGCCTTTATGCAAATTTCACCAAGATTAATGAATACTTAAAAACATTTAATAATAGATTTTCAGTTATAGCATTATCTGAAACGTGGTTAAAGCAGGAGAATTGTGCTGATTTTGGAGGGTTATGAGCTGTATCACCTGGATAGAAACAACAAAAGGGGAGGGGGCGTGGCCCTGTATGTGGACAGTGACTTGAAATGTAAACAAGTGCAAAGTATGACCACAGTAATCGATGACTTAATGGAAGGTATAACTGTGGAAATTGAAATGGATAAGGTGAAAAATATTGTTGTTACTTGTACAGAACACCAGGGTCAAGCATATCATTTAAAGACAGTTTGGAAGATTTATTGAATGGGTTAAATGAGAGCAAAACATGTCTGATTTGCGGAGACTTTAACATTGATCTCAAGCTGTAAGGTCCCCCTATGCTTTTTTGTATCATAAATCGATCAATAGAGACCGTATGTGATCGCCAATTATCATAGCATGGAATATCATTGGAAAGCCACACTCATTGGCTACAACCCTGTGCAAAGGTTTTCGAGATCGCCAAATGATTGACGGAGCTAGAACCCCGGGAGTCGGGGGTGGTAATGTGTACTTTTGCGTAGTCAAAGTGTATATTTTCATTTTTACCGATTTTTTTTACGATTTATCGGAAAAATGCTAATTATATCTCTTTTATCGTAAAACCGCAAGGAAATTACTAAATCCAGATTCAACCCATTGGAAAGAGGAGCCTTTTCCCTATCCATAGATGTATGATTTGGCCATAATAAGGTCAAGGTCAAGTTCAAGGTCAAATATGAATTCATAATTAAAATCGATTATCATTTATTACTGTATCTACAAATCCTTCTGTTTAATCATCTTCCCTTTATTCATTTGCTTAGATTTTTTTTACACTTGATCTCAATAAGGTGGTGAATGAGCTCAGTGAACGAAACCCAGCAGATTTAACATTGTGTTATTCACCGTCAAAGATGCAAAAATAAATCATAATTTATATTCTCCTTTTCTTCATTACAATTTACTCAAGCCTATAACAGACACAATATTTCTGACACTGGAAATACATACCCCCAGGTCCCTAGATGTTCCTAGATACCAAGAACATGCAAATTGACCTTGCAGAAGTGGAGCAATCTTCCATTTACTTAGGCATGTACTTTTAGGTGAAATTTCTGAAAATAGGACTACAGCTTAGCAATCAAATCACAACAACACAGAAAGAACACTATAATAATGTCTTAAAGGAAAATATAAATAATATCAAAGAAACTTGGAAGATTTTACAAAATGTCATTGGAAGCTAAGCTGTGTCTGCAGACTTACCCAATTACTTCATTAATGACAACAATACGGTTATTAAACCGTGAATGAAGTGGTAAATGAATTTAATTAATTGTTTGTAAATGTAGGCCCAAACCTTGCTAAGAATATCAAAAGTCACAATGAAGGGAAAGTAAATAAAGACTGGACAGGGAAAGCAAAGTGTTGCAGTCTATGTGACACGTGAGTGAAAGACAAATTATAGAAATAGCTTTAAATAAAAAATAAAAATAAGACATCAACTGACAGTGATGGAATTGACATGATAATTGTGAAGAAGACCATTGATTGTATAATTAACCCCCTGTGTCATATTTTTCATCTTTCCTTTCAAACAGGCACCTTTCCAGGCATAATGAAAATAGCAAAGGTTATTCCTCTATTTAAATCTGGGGATAAACACAGCTTTACCAACTACAGACCAGTGTCCTTGCTTTCACAATTTTCCAAGATCCTTGAAAAAGTGTTTGTTCATAAATTAGATGGTGTTATTGAAAAGAATAACCTGCTGACTGAGAGTGAGTATGGATTCAGGGCAAATCGATCAACAGCCTTAGCCTTAATGAATATGAAGAAATAACCACATGTAAATAAATTCCAACCATACTTTATCAAATGCTTTTTCAAGGTCTGAGATGAATTAGTCCTGGGTCTTTGTATAGCTATAGAGTTCCATTATTTCCAATATCGGTCTCATGTTGTCATTTGTATTTCAACCCTGAAAAAAGAATAGATTGTTCTGGATGTATGATAAAAAATAAATTATGAAGTTAGCTATAGGCAAATCTTTGCCTCATAGAGTGAATGATCTCCATTTACCATCTCCATCTCCATCCTTATATTGCCCAATAGGATCGTCCCCTTGTTTGGTTTCGGTAAGTTTACCCTCCTTATGAACTCCTTATATTTGCTTTCATAAAATGTTTGATAAAACTGAATCAGAATGCCAGTACTTCCCTCTATTATGGCTTCAATTATATAATACCCTAATACACTTCTTCTTCTGAAATAAGCCCTTCACGATTATATCCGTAAGTCTGTCAGTTGTGGCTTTGTGGTTTTGCGTGCGTGCGTGCGCGCGCGCCAGTGGAGGTTTCTCTATGACAACACGTGAAACACAAATTCACTCATAATTCATAATTATTATTAATTTACATATACCTATATATATATAAAAAAAAAAAACTATATATATATATATTTTGTTTTAATTATTTTTTTTTTTTTTTTTATTATAAATGTTTTCCTCTGTAAAAAAAAATGCCAGTGAATTTTTTTTTCTTCAAAAATGGCCAAAATTGACAGCTCTGAGCAGGCCTGCACTGCAGTATTGCCTGCAGTAATTATTCGTGAAGAAAACTTCACAGGTGTGACCCATTGTTAAATAAATAATAAATAACAGCGAATCAAAATAGGCTATTAACTTCATCTAAGAACGGTCTGTGCAGTTAAACTCTTGCCATTGAATGGAGGATTGATTGATTGACAGCCCTTGACATCCAATACACGGAGGTTGAATATGATTGGCAGCCTTGCAAATCCAATCAGAGATTTCTGCATTGCAAAGTCAAAATGGGTCCAGCTGCATGTGAGGAGGATAGGTTTAGCTCGGGCCAATCTCAAGTTTCTCAAGTTTCTTTATTAGTTGTCATACAGAAGTACAGAATACTTTTATACAAAATGTAACATAAAGAAGCATTTTGTATAAAAGTATTCTGTACTTCTGTATGACAACTAATAAAGAAACTTGAGAAACTTGAGATTGGCCCGAGCTAAACCTATCCTCCTCACATGCAGCTGGACCCATTTTGACTATGTGAAAGTTGAGACTATGAGAAAGTTGTTGTTTAGTAGTTAGTAAGCTGTACAGCTATAACAAGTCAGGCTAAATTAAACTTTGCGCCAACATTAGGACCGAAGTATAAACCAGCAACTGAGCAACATGAAGAAGTGGATTTATGCATCTGGATCAGAAAAAACGTTGTGGATGAAAAAGTAAGTAGGCTACAGTACTTGTATGCTAACAGTAGCTAGGCAGCTTAGCCTACATCACAATGATAATCACCAAGCTAACTTACTGTACACACTGTAGGGCTGGGCAATTAATCGAAACAGAATCGCGATATCGATTCATAGACCTATGCAATCTAATTTCTAAGTTATGACTATTTTCTTTTATTAAAAAAAAACGTTTTTTTTTTTTTTTTTTTTTTTTTATTATTATTTTATCTGGGTTGAACATGATTTGTGGAACTCCCTCTGGTGTTGTGGTCGTGGTATTCACTGACCTTTGGGAAGTATTTCGACATGCACATGGGTATCTTAGTGGTGTAGTGTATCTTGTAGACCAGGCCCATTGCAAGTTGCTGTACTCTGTCGTCTACTCTAAGCCATCCTAGGTTGTAAAAGTGGACAGGGGTGAGGTGGGTTTTAGGAGTAAGGTCAAGCAGTAGTCTGACCAGTTTGTTTTGTGATGTTTGTAATCTTGTTTTTAGTGCCTTTGAGGTGCTTTGGTACCATGAGGTGCAAGCATAGTCGTAGTACCCTTGAATGAGTGCTCCTGTTAGAGTCTTCAAGGTATTCTTGTTTACCAGAAAGGAGATCCGGTACAGGAATCTAGTTCGTTGGTTGACTTAGTTTTATTACATTGGATCCCATTTTGTCACAGGAAAGATTTGCCTCTATAGGATGGAACCCAGGTAGGTAATTTCATCTTTCCTTTTAAGATAAGATAAGATATTCCTTTATTGATCCCCTTGGGGAAATTCAGGCATCATAGCAGCATGGGGGAAGGGGGGGGTACAGGTAGTGAAAACAACACAAGCAGTGTAAACAAATAGGTCAATATAATTTACTATCTAACTAACTGAAATATACATTATTCATTATTCACAGTATCACAGTATCACAGTATCCACATAAGGTGCAGTATGCATAAGGTAGTGTTATTGTCCTACTTGGGTTCCTATTAGTTCTAGGTCGATGTCTGGCAGCAGTCGCTGCCCACTGTTGTGGAGCCTGATGGCCACTGGTATGAAGGACTGTCCGAGGCGGTTAGTTGAGTGTCGGGGGGGTATGAGTCTGTGGCTTCCTTGTCACCTTCACCTAATATGTTTTGATCTGGTCAGGTGCGCTGTCACCTAAAATGTTTTGATCTGATCAGGTGCGCTGTCACCTAATATGATTTCATCTGGTCAGGTGCGCTGTCACCTAATATGTTTTCATCTGGTCAGGTCCGCTGTCACCTAATGTTAATATGTTTTCATCTGTGTCCACTGACCACTGACACACAGTGGGGGATGTTTTAAAAATATTATTTAATATATAATATAATATAATAATTTGTGCTTCACCTAAAAATTTGGTCAGCAGCCTCCACTGGCGCGCGCACGCGCGCGCGCGCGTGTGTGTGTGTGTGTGTGTGTGTGTGTGTGTGTGTGTGTGTGTGTGTGTGTCTTATCCAATTAGGATGAACAACTTGGCAAATAGTGTGACAGACAAGAAAAAGTTTTTAGATATATGATCACCTGATCCTGAACAGACTTTGACAAAGCTGTAATTTAGTAATAACTGACAATTCAATTTAAATGAAAGGTTTACCAAAGAAATACTATGTTTAGGCTAGTAATTTATAATGACTGTTGGTGTATACATGTTGGTTTTAATTACCAACATTTACCCGTGATCTCACACTTACAACATTGCCTGATATTCAAACTGCATTCTATTTCACTTCATTATTCGGTCTGAAAGTAGCTTAGTCTGACCAAATTCAGAGAGGGGTGTGTGATAGGCAGGGGTGTAAAGTACTTGAGTAATTGTACTTCGTTACAATACTTAAGTACTGTTTTGGGGGATTTGTACTTTACTCTAGTATTATTAGGTTTGTATACTTGTACTTTTTACTCCATTACATTTCAGAGAAAAAAAACATACTTTTTACTCCTTACATTTAAAATGCAGACCTACAAAGTACAAAGTACAAATCTCACAGGTCCAACCATTTTAATTAGTATATTTTAATTGTTTATCTGGCCGAACTAACATTAACGTTATTAATCCTGCGACCGCAGGTAAACAGCCAATCAAATCCCCATCAATGGAAAATTAACCCGCCCATACCCATGCTGATTGGTCCTTGTGCAACACTAGAAAGTGGGGATCTTTGATTAAACACCTGCTATCAGAATAATAGACAGTCAGATCCGCATTATGCTGTGGTTAATATTGTGATATTATTCATGGTACTCCAGTATTCTGTCTTTAATATTGTGATATTATTCAGGGTACTCCAGTATTCTGTCTTTAATATTGTGATATTATTCAGGGTACTCCAGTATTCTGCCTTTAATATTGTGATATTATTCAGGATAATCCAGTATGCTGTGGTTAATATTGTGATATTATTCAGGATACACCATTCTGTTTTTAATATTGTGATATTATTCATGCTGTGATGTGAATGCCGTCCATGTTAGTTTACCTTCAATGGAGAAGTGCATTAAATAATTTTAATGCAAAGAAAGTGTCCTCTGTTCTTTCATTTCAGCATTGTCTATCGCAGAACACATTCCATTGTGGGCAGAGTGTATGCTTGGTTTCATTCCAGCCTTGCCTAAACACCAGCTGATGATTTCACTAATTGGCTCACCTCTTCAACTAACTCACCTGGTGCAATGTGTAGTTAAAATGAAAACTTGGCCCACGATGGAATGAGTTTGAGACCCCTGGGCCCTCATTCATCAACGGGTCTTACGCACAGATTTGTGCTTAACCTGTGCGTACGATCATTTCTAAGCAACTTGAACTTGACTTAGTGCTTATGTCTACGCACAGCTCGGAGCACACTTAGCTGACGCCCAGTGGTAGAATATATTATTACAACAAGGAAATGAGCTTCTGTGCATTAGTTTCAACACTGGCATGTTCTGTATGAACCGTAATTCATTATAGTTCATTGTAAAATAGCAACAGTAGTGTAATTATGGTCAAAACCCTATAAATAGCATTTGGAATAATAGATCTTTCTCTCAGAATGAATGCAGCATGGTTTATATAGCGTTATCGGAATATACGGGGCGTAGCTCAACTCGTTATTATTTTGCGCACAGACCGCAGAAACACGGGAACGTTTTGATTATATTTAAAAGGCTTTACGTTAAACGAAACAAGTGGAATTTCGAAGCTGTAAGCAGAATACAAGTCATATGAACACCCACGATATAGTGTTCTTCCCCCTTTTTACTGTATAAGAAAGAATAAAAGGGGAGCTCCAGTAGCTCACCACGTACCGCGAGTGCTATTTCAGCACCGTGGACAACCGTGCTCGTCACGGATCTGGGGCTGAGCGAGTTCGAATCCCGGACTGCAGCCGTGCCTTTCCCAGAGTGTCTTCCCCCCCATCTGAACCCTTTCAGCCTGCTTCTGTCGGTCGAACTTGACCAAGTATAAATGCGATAAACGTATAAAAGAGCCAGGGAAATGGCCAAAGTTAAAAATAAAATAAAAATAAAAATAAAAAACGCATTGCAATGACACCAGGGTGTATGTGTATTACAATACCCTTGCAATAATGTGTCTTAAATTAATGAAAAGCATACATGCTCTGGACACAGAGCATATCGTGTGGGTGATATGACTTGTATCATGCTTACAGAATTCCACGTATTTAGTTTTACAATGTCAAAGCCTTTTAATGTAAATCAAAACGTTCCCGTATTTCTGCAATCTATGTGCAAAATAATAACGAGTTGAGTTCTAACAAAGAACATATTACATGCTGGTATGCTGATAGAGTAAACTATTATATGAATATGATATGATATAAGGTATATCCGCTGGTATGCGCAAGTTACTGTTGCATAATGTAGGCTATGGCTGCTATTATATGTAATTCATATAGGCTACCTAATAGTATATGATTTTTAGAGGCATCTATTTTGTTGTCGGTAATACCGACAACAAAATAGATGCCTCTAAAAATCATATAGCCAATCGAACACAACTAATAAAGGCATTCATATTACAGCACGGTTATAATGACACACAACCAATGCCAAACAGTGGTCAACGAACGGTCTTTATTAGTATTTTGAGCTGTCCAGGCAGAATTGCAGCAATGGTCTTAGGGAGCCGTTGATATCTGACATCACCGTTTACAAGTGCGCCTTTTATTTATCCCATAACACGCGTTGTGTCTTCTTGGTTCGACAGCAGTGAACAATCTCCGTGAAGTTTCTCAGAGTTCCGCTCGGGTCAGTCCATTATTTCACATCCCATGGGGGGTGTTTCCTCACTTTCATGACCATATATGGATAATCATGCACGAGCATTGACGGTAGAACAAAGTGGTATTCATCAACACGGAGGAGCATAGGACCTGTGTACGCACGGTTGATGAATCCCGATTTTTCTGTGCGTGCACTGATTCTACATTCTGTGCTTACGTGTGGAAATAGAACATTATTCTACGTCCACGTTGATGAATGAGGGCCCAGGTCTATCCCTTTCAAAAGAAAATGTACTTTTACTTTTTAGTACTTAAGTACATTTAAAAGTAGGACTTTTTTACTTTTACTCAAGTGTGTTTTTAGCCAGATACTTTGACTTTTACTTGAGTCAGATTTTGAGACGGTACCCATACTTTCACTTAAGTATAATTTCTGGGTACTTTTTACACCCCTGGTGATAGGTTTAAGTAGCACTGCCTTGTAGCAGATGCTAATTGTCAGGGTTGGAGGTCCATGTAGGCCTACATTGGGGTAAGGATCCACATCACTTCCTCAGATTCAAGAGATTGACCGTATGAAACTTTGTGATGTTGTATATAAGCACATCTATTCACAAATCTAGTGCCAAAGTCTAATGTTATTCTGACAATGTCAATTTAAGTAACAAATGTTAGTGTTATAGAACGTAAACAATGTAAGAATTCCTCTTGTCAACTTGTCTTCTACTGTTATAGCTATGAAGCAACATTAGCTCTATGAAGCTAGCTAGCTAGCTAACATCAGCTCTACAAAGCTAGCTAGCTAACATTAGCTCTATGAAGCTAGTTAGCTAACATTAGCTCTACGAAGCTAGCTAACATTAGCTTTACGAAGCTAACTAGTTAGACAATGTTAGTAGCTCTCATAGTTGTACTGAAGCAAAGGTAACCCTGTGAATACAACAGCAAAGGGGACAGAGTGAAGACATGTTCTTAGTTTGTATGACATATGGCCCAGTCATGCCATCTTTATCAGTCATCAGCACTGAATCAGCCAATAACCAACTAGCTAACACACTAGCTAGTGACAGTCTGTAGTCGAAAAGAAAGGGCCTCAGGAGGGATATCTGAAGGGCCTAGGAGAGATATGTGGGAGGTGCAAAAGAGGGGCCCAGGAGACACACCTGAGAGAGGGGCCACAACTGGATATGGTTGGACCATCTTGGGGCTAGCTAGCAGCTAGCGATTCCAGGGCAGAATCCATGCAGGGCAATAAACAGTGCAATACACAGTGCAATTTTGTCAAGCATATCCCATTTGTACTGTATGCCTTCACATAATGTGGAAATTACTTTATTTGTTTTGAATGATAAGCAACTATAAGCAACAACACAAATACAATGAACATAACATTTAAAAACAAAAGCAATGGATCGCAGAAAATGGGAAAATGAATGGTATGGTAATAATTTGGGAAATTATTCCAGTCAGCAAGGAGCCCTAAAAATAAATACATAAAACGATCCTGGGATTTGGGGTGACTGGTCAGCCGAGCTGTCACTCTGCACGCTATTGGTCGCACAAGCCCGGGGTTGGTAGAGGGGAAGGGGCAGGGGCTGACCTGGGGGAAAGGTATAAGAGGGTGTGGCACCTATAGGGTGCACTCTCTTGGTAGTATGGGAAGTTCAGAGGCAGACGACAGGAAGCAATGAGAGGTGATGCACCCAGAGTTGATACGCTGTACTTGTGCTAATGGTGAATAAACAGCAAAGTGAGAACTAACCCCCTGAGTCGGTGAGTCGTCAATAACGTGAAACGTTACAATATGTATGAGGACCCATAGCTTTACATGTGTGAGGATTCGCCTGTTCCCTGGACCTTTTTTCCCTGTCTCCTCACCTCACCAGCCCCCACCCTTGTGAGAACTTTTCCCTGCCTCCTACTCTTCACCAGCCCCCACCCTTGTGAGAACTTTTCCCTGCCTTCTACTCTCCTTTACCAGCACCCACCCTTGCGATGATTTACTCTCCTCTACTCTTCACCAGCCCCCACCCTTGGACTTTCTTGTTCAATTACCTTCACGCAGCTGTCATAGTTTATGATTAGCGCCCCAGAGGGCTTTATATACCTGGACCTCCCTTCCAGTCCTGGTCGGGTCGTTCTGTATCTGTGTTCACTCTGTGTTCATGGAGTTCTGTACGTTACCATCCTGTACGTTACCATCACCTGCCGCGTCTCCGGCGTGAGACGACGTGCCAGCCATCACCACCTGTCGCCGTTTGCCTGGAGTGGGACACCGTCTTCGCTCTCTAATTCTCTACGGGAGGTTTTCCAGTGTTCCCACTCCAGACGTCAAGCCGGCGCGTCATCGCTCCCTATTTCCACGGGAGGATGGCGTCTCTTCGCCCCGGTCCCATGGGACCCCTGTGTTCTGCACTGCCCGTCTGCAGCATCTGAGGAGGATCTCCGTGCCAAGCCTGGAGTGGTGTTCCCACTCCAGACGTCAAGACGGCGCGCATCGCTCCCTATTTCCACGGGAGGATGGCGTCTCTTCGCCCCGGTCCCCTGGGACCCCTTTGTTCTGCGCTGCCCGTCTGCAGCATCCGAGGAGGATCTCCGTGCCAAGCCTGGAGTGGTGTTCCCACTCCAGACGTCAAGACGGCGCACATCGCTCCCTATTTCCATGGGAGGATGGCGTCTCTTCGCCCCGGTCCCCTGGGACCCCTTTGTTCTGCGCTGCCCGTCTGCAGCATCCGAGGAGGAGGAGGAGTGTCTCCGTGCCAGGCCTCCGCCGTCGGGCCCCTGTCCCCGTGCCAGGCCTCCGCCGTCGGGCCCCTGTCCCCGTGCCAGGCCCCGCCGTCGGGCCCCTGTCCCCGTGCCAGGCCTCCGCCGTCGGGCCCCTGTCCCCGTGCCAGGCCTCCGCCGTCTGAACCCTGTCCTCATCCCTGTAAGCAGCTCTGGCCCTCGCCCTGTCCAAGGCCTTAACCCTGTTCTCTGTCCCTGTCTCCAGCCCGCCTCTCCGGGCCTCTGTCCCTGTTCCCCCTCTCCAGTGCCCCTGGTCCTGACCCTGACACTTAGCCCTGGTCCTTAGCCCTGGCCCTTAGCCTTAGTCCCTTAGCCTGTTCGCCTCTTAAAGGCACAGTGCCGCATTTTCCAGATTTCCTTGTCTCTAGTGTTTTTGTGTTCTCCCTTAAAGGGACTGTGCCGCTTTTTGTTCTATAATAAATATTTGCCCTGTTTTGGCTTATACTCATACCTGTCTTGTGTTGTGCGATTGGGGTCGGTTACAAACCATAACAACATGGGTAGTATAACATGCCATATATTGCTTAACACCTTTTTATAGCAAGGTCACGTGTGAGTGTAGCACCTCTCTGAGTTCCAGAAAGCAAATAAACAAACAAACAAAAGAGATCACTTGTAGGGCAAAAACTTGTGAAATATTGTTGTGTAAGGAGATTGGTACTGTACTGTAGTAGTATCGTGTGTGTGTGTGTGTGTGTGTGTGTGTGTGTGTGTGTGTGTGTGTGTGTGTGTGTGTGTGTGTGTGTGTGTGTGTGTGTGTGTGTGTGTGTGTGTGTGTGTGTGTGTGTGTGTGTGCACGTGCGCGTGCACGTGCATGTGTGTGTGTGTGTGTGTGTGCGGTGTGTGTGCACATATGTACTGTGCACGCTCTTTGCCCACAGGGATCTGTTTTCAGTTTAGCCACACTATTGCTCAAGTGTGTTATTCTCTGATGTTTCCTTTGTCTTAATCTGTAGAGGGGCCTTGTTCTCCCTATAGAGGGCTCTCTTTTACACATCCAAGTGTGAGAATATTCCCCTGCAGTACATAAATAAGCCAAGACCTCATGGTGGGGGGGGGGGGGGGGGGGGTGCGTGCATCCACTCTCATGCCAATCCTAATCAAATCTTGTTTGCATGTGTGTGTTTGCATTTGAGTTAGTGGCAATTTAATGTCAGGGACCACCAGAAATGTTTGTTTCCTGGAACAGCAGAGGAAGGCTTTTTTTCCCATCTTCTTTCTGGTTCTTTGTTTTTATGTCTCGTTTGTCGTTTATGGGAGTCCCAGAACATTCGGATGTGGCTCCGAAAAGTGCCCTCGGGGTATCATCCCAATATGTGCCCGACTCTTTAGCAGAATGTATCGGGAGGAACCAAACAATTTGGGGGTTTTCGTTTTTGTGCGTTCATTTGGAGTAAATCTCAAACATGCTGCTCTGAACGTGTCATGCGTTCAGGGCTCAAGACGACGAGTTGTGGGCTTGATGCCTGCGACACTGCAGTCGGTCAGTAATATACATGTGAGATTTCACAACCTCAGACGGAGGAGACCAAAAGGTGCAGTCTGGCTCTCTACAGGGTCCTTGGTGTTGTACTACAGCTCGCACTGAAAGTGTGGTGTCTGTGTTTACAGCTAAGCACGGCTTTCTGGATCCAGAGCCAAAGACAT
Organism: Notolepis coatsorum; assembly: GCF_963971535.1. Taxonomy (NCBI): domain Eukaryota; kingdom Metazoa; phylum Chordata; class Actinopteri; order Aulopiformes; family Paralepididae; genus Notolepis; species Notolepis coatsorum. The sequence continues at coordinate 32,970,984 of NC_140167.1, read as the reverse complement.
AGAACTTGAATCGACAGAACGGGGGTCATTCTTGTTCAAATCAACATTTTTGAATGGCCAACTGGTGCCATTATACATCTTAAAATGGCTGCCATGGGATGTTTGATCACGTTGTCGTGAAAATCAATCTTGGTTCAGTACACACGACTCATTCTTGTGGCAGTTGTGTTGAACATTCCAACGTTATGTGTCTCATGCATTGACCACACATGAAACAATGCACATTCCTGACAATATCACAATTTTATGGCAGCCAGCAGTGTACCAAAGGAAATTACTATGATACACTAGGAAGGGACCTTAGTTTCTATCCATTTCAATTCTGTGGCGAGAGAGCTCCAACTGCTTCCATGCCTGCAGAGGTATTGACTGAGGCGGTGGCAGAGGTTAATCCTGAACATACTTGCAACTATGTCGGCCCATGTTATCCCGCTGTCCCGAACTCCTGCGTGATTTATGGACTTCATTTCATGGCTGTCCTCTCTTGACTTAAAGGATTACGTGAGGTGACGTCAGTCCGGCTTCCCTGCGCCTCTGTCTAACACTCGAGACTCTTCGCAGAGATTTGTCTGTGTGCCTCTCCATGTCTCTCCGTGTGTAGGTGTGCGTGTGTATCTATGCTGTAACCCAGTCGAGGTGGGATCCACATGTGTTGACACAACTCCAGTTAAGCGCTACCCACAGCTTCGGCACAGTGTATTCTTAGCACGGGTCCGATCTCATTCTGGTGTTGTGCTGAGCCGATGATAGTCCACTAAACACTGCGGAGAATAAAATCAACACAGCCAGTTACTGAGAAACCCTGTCTGAGTCCAGAGAATTAGGACCACATGTAACTCACTCTCCGCGGCCTTCTCTGTCAATCTTTGAATTTAGTGCACAAGATTCTGAGTGGCCCAAGTCACGTTCCTGATGACATGTGTTGTGGGATTTCCATTCATTGCAGGCAAACCTTAGGAGGAGTTTGTGTATCAGCCTGCTCTTGAGGACTGTGATGTGTGATCATATATGACATGGCTCCATCGCTTCGTCATGTGACATTGCACTCAAACATCCCATGGCAAAATGATTTGGATTTGAATAATGTGTAGCGGCAGATGTATAGCTATTTATTTTCCAAAAGGACAAACAATAAGCCTAAACATGGAAGTTATCTGGTTTCCCTCTCAGTAGCCAATGCTAGAGAAACTACAAATCTTCTTTGAAGGTTGCCTGACACTAATCACTAATCTGCAGGTTTGCGTTCGTCCTTTCCCAACGCTCCTACATTTATTGGTATTCCCACTCACAGTACAATAGAGGAGAATCCGGGAGGAGAGAGTATGTATAGAGACATGAATGTTAGCGTGAGTGGCTGTTGTATTACATCAGTGGGATCCTCGTGCTCCCTTCCTCCAGCCGTCGCTGCAGATGGCAGCCGGAACCGTAAACTCTGGGTGACCTGCCTGTGCATGTCATTTCTCAAAAGCAACTATAGTGGGGGCATATTTCCTTTTGACCAGGCAGGGAGGTCACACACTCAAATATACCAGCCACACACACACACGGAGAAGCACACACGGTCGCACATTAACCCGCTCACGCACACACACATGCGGAGCACGCAGCTCCTGAGACTGGAACATGCTAATCCTACTGTCCCCCCGTCTGTTTGAGTAATCACGAATGCCACCTCAGGCCCGGTGCCCCTGCCTATCGCTTCCCCCTCCCCTCGACACCTCTGCCATCCCTCTATCCTACATTGACCCCTCCCTAAGCCTGGTCAGAATGTGCCTTTCACACGGGCGGCAGGCCAAAGCAAATAAACCAGCAGCGCACCAGCTAACGAGGGCGTGAAAGGGGTCAGAGGGGGGCTCGCCGGGAGGTGCCGGGAGTGACAGAGGGAGGGACATGGTCACGCAAAGAAAACAAGCCCAGGCAGAGCCAGCTAGCCTTCTCACGCAGGGGCCCAGACGTGTGTCTTGTCATGCAACAGCTATCGCATCAACCCAAATTAGGGGCTGATGAAGGAAATAAAGAGAAGGGAGCACAGGAGAGAAGAGAAGAGAAGAGAAGAGAAGAGAAGAGAAGAGAAGAGAAGAGAAGAGAAGAGAAGAGAAGAGAAGAGAAGAGAAGAGAAGAGAAGAGAAGAGAAGAGAAGAGAAGAGAAGAGAAGAGAAGAGAAGAGGAAAGGAAAGGAGAGGAGAATAGACAAGAGGATAGATGAGAAGAGAAGAGCAGAGGAGAGGAGAGGAAAGAAGACAAGAGGAGAGATGAGGAGAGAAGAGGAGAGGAGGGATGAGCAATGAGTCTAAGAATGAAAATGAAAGAGATGATCTATCGGTCACTCTCTTGGCTCAGACTGAGGAAGGTTCTCACAAAACAAGTCTGGTGACCTCAGAGTGCCAGCCAGGTTTTCTGCATGGCTAGGCCTTACCCGCCTTGGCCTATCTACAGTAGCTGAAGAAGACCTCCATTGTCCCTTTCAGTGTCCTCGCTTAACCTTCTGTTAAAAGCAATTCCAGGGAACTTCCATAGTTCTTTTACTAATCCAACTGTTTTATCTTTTCCTGTTTGTTTTTTGAACAGGCTAAGTGGGATAAGTGTGTTGTGGTAAATGTCTGTAGGTCATCATGTTCCACAACGGATTATATCCTATTTCCACCAGCCCAATGTTTTGTTCTGTGATTTTGCCATCATGTTTTCTTCACTCAGAAGTAGACTTAAGAGGAACTGTAGCATTCTTAGGCTTTTCTGTGTCTTTATGGAACTAATGGTCCAAACTCCAAAAACCAGTGTACAGAGGCAATACAACGCCTTAAAGGGAGGTGACCGTACAGCTTTAGCTGGGACAGCAATCACAAACAGCAGAGAGGAAGGAGGACCCATGCTTTTTGACATGCAAGGCCTCGGAGGCTTACAGAGGAGGCGCACCGTGTGTTAGCTACCATAGGTGGTCTGTGCCAGATGTGAGGTGCAGGGTGCCTCTTGGCCTCCACAGGAGCATATGGAATACATTGTGCGTGAGGAACTCCTCGGAGGCTCCTCTGCTTGCTGAACCTTTTTGGCTGGCGAGGCAGCCCCCCCTTCTTTCTATGGGAACCCTGGGATTGGGAAATGTATCACCTTTAGTGGGGGAGTGGAGAGAAGTAGAGGGGGGAGCAAGGGACGTAGGAGAGAGGTAGGGGAGCAAGCTTCAAGGATGTTTCTGTCTGGGTCTGGCTCCATAGGAAGACTGGGGGTAGTGGGACCTGCAGAATACATGTCACAAACCTGGCCTGAGAACCGGAAGCATTGTTTGGGTCTATCATGGTCAGACATGTTTTACAGCATAACAACATTTAAACAGTGTAGTGAATTTATAATTACTGTAATTTAGAAATATTGGATGATTGATATTATATAGGTTAACTCAATCGGCGCGAATAACGAGTATACTCGTGTTTCACCGGCAAGCGTTGAGTGCCAATAACGAGTATACTAGTTTTTGGATCCTTTGATCTTTTTCCTTTGATCCCTGTTCTAAACACTCAGCCGGATCTCCCTGGCATATCTGCCTATGTTGGAATTGCAATGACGATCAAATATCACCAGGTGGCAGTATCGCCTACCTTATGAACATGCATTGGCCAGCTATTAGTGTGTTAGTGCCAGCCCCCACCCACAGCCCCAAACAACTAGGGACTCATTGTGAGCAGCAGTGAGCAGGACACGTTTGACAATCGCGATCGCCTAGAGCGAACTATTGGATATTATGAAAAAGACTAAATGGATCATATGGATGATGATAATGGACGATAAGGTGCGTTTTCCACCAGACTATGTTGGACTAACTACTACTGGTAAAACGTAAAACAACTATAATCAAACCGACCGATGAGGAAACCTATTCAGATCCATTGGAAAAGTCTGGCCCGAGCACACAATGGTAAAATGCAATGGCGAACGAAGTATTGGATATTATGAAGAAGAAGACAAAACGTATTATATGGATGATGATTATGGATGATAAGGTGTGTTTCCACCAGACTATGATGTTGGACTATAAAAAACTATAATCAAACCGACCGATGAGGAAACCTATTCGACTCCGTCTATAGTCTGGCCCGAGCAGATGAAGAAGACAGATGAGGGCTACCTAACGTTATATGTATTGATCCTGTTCTGATTCAAGACACTTTTGGACTCAAAGTGAAAAATGGAGTACCTCTAAACCAAAGGTAATGTCTATTTTACGTGTACTTTACCGAAACTCCATCATAAAATATGATTGCAATGTCGGATAAACGACCCCCCCCCCATGGCTTTGTGAAGAAACAAGGTCATGTGTTTACCTTTGACCTGACAATAATATAGGTTTCAAGCAAGCAGCCGCGAGATTTGTGCATACTCTGCACAAAACACACTTTATCTCACAATCTAGAAAACCAGCCTGGATTATTTTTAAACGGGGCAATGTTTATCTTGGGATTGTGAACGAACGAGGGTATGTAGAAACTAGCGCTTTTTTACATGTTGGACTATAAATAGCGTTTGTCAAATGAGCCATACTATTGTCTCCATAGCTATAATATAGAATATACAATAGCTCTGCAAAGATCGTGAAAATGGTAAAAAAAAGATGGGGAAAGGGCGTGGCACTCAATGAGTTAATATTAATAGTGATACAAACAACACTATTAGGTTGTTTGTTGACATTTCGTTATGTTATCATTATGTTTTGAAACATCATGTAATGACTAGGGTAATCTAATAAGAGCTTTCACTACACATGTGTGAGACCAAGGTATGACAGTAGTTTATGACAGCTTTAGTGTAACTTGCTTAATTTGAGGAATTGTGTGCACAAAGGAATGGATTCAACTGCAGTTCCTCTACTGAAACCGACATAAGCCAAGTGATTTAACCCAAGCATATCAGATATGAAAGAAAAGGCACCCCTATGGCCAACATCTGAATTAATTTCACATGCCTGTGAAACTGTTCCTAAACAATAACAGAGAGTTCTGTCGGGCCTTCATCTCCCAAACAACCCGGGGGGAAACCCACTACATTGTTGTCCCATAAGCTATCTTTTCGTTTGTTGCGTTCTGTAAATTAACAAGTGACTGACTCGAGTGTACAGGGAACCCTGGACTTCCCCGACTCTGCTGGCTGTGGGACGTCTCCTACTCAACCCCTTCCGCTCCCGCTCCTCCTCACACTGATCAGGCTCTGGCCACAGGTTCACCACGGTTGATACTACAGTAGGTAGCTAATTGGAACAGCTTGAACTACGAGGTGAACTGTATCTAAAGATAAGACACGAAGACACAGAGGACACAAAGGAAGACGTGTGAAAATCAGAAGATGCTGTGAAATCAGGGCAGGAAGCAGAGAAGGAGGGTTTCAAAATAAACCATGTACAACAGACCATGTATATTTCCCTGTGTCAATAGAGATTCTCTCTCTCTCTCTCTCTCTCTCTCTCTTTCTGTTTAGTCTGCGAGCAGCTATCTGTATATACATTCCCCTAGCACAAAAAGAAACACGCCTTATATAGACTTATAGACTTAAATCGTATCCTACTGAGCAAGTTCAAAATTACTGTAGGAGGAGGCACATTAGAATTATGGACAATTTGCTGTTGTTTGTACCCCATACCCACAACTACTGTCTCAAGATACTAGCAGAGCATGCCTGAATCTGATGTGGTCATTGTAAATTATCGTTATTCTCTCTAGAGCTAGCCTGAAATGCATGCTTGCAGAGTTTCAGACATGCTGGGCTGACTGGGACAGGTAAGATGACATAGCAGCTCCAGATGTGCTAGAAGAAGTGTTACATGAAGGGCCATGAGTGATTGACTGCCTGTGTACTGTATAAATATCTACATCCCTGCTCGCGAGCGCACGTGTGCGCGCGTGTGTGTGTGTGTGTGTGTGTGTGTGTTTATGTGTGTGTGTGTGTGTGTGTGTGTGTGTGTGTGTGTGTGTGTGTGTGTGTGTGTGTGTGTGTGTGTGTGTGTGTGTGTGTGTGTGTGTGTGTGTGTGTGTGTGTGTGTGTCTGTGTGTGTGTGTGTGTGTGTGTGTCGAACGCGGAAACAAACATTTGTTGTCGAAAGTATTCACGCTTCCCGGTTACCCTCCCATGGGCCGAACCACAGTGCGGGCCCCAGTCGAGAGCTGCGGTGAAGCACAGAGGATGAGGTGTACCTCAGGGTGGCTGGAGCTTGTGTACTGTACATGCCAGAGTGAAATAGTGCCTGCAAACTGAGCTGTGATTTGTGTGAAATGACGCTGCAGGATGCACACGTTGCAGAAATCACGTTAGCATGCGGACTGGGTTCTTAACCCTCCATAACCCGGAGGACTGGATTCTTGACCCTCCGTACCCCGGAGGACTGGGTCCTTGACCCTCCGTACCCCAGAGGACTGTGTCAGCTTTCATTCATTCCAGAGAATGAGTAGTCAATGGACAGACTAAAGATTAAATAAAAATAATAATTCTCATCAATTCTATGAGAATTCTTTAGCTTTCCCTAAATCATGTTGTGTTCCGTGGTATTTTGTATCCCAATATCAGTGTTTCCCATACATAGATTTATTTGTGGTGGCCCACCACAATAGCTGACAGGCCCACCACAAATAGATGGTGGCCCAAAGTGATACTTAAACACACTAACAGCGCTCTGTGTGTGGCATTCACACACTTTCTGATGTTCAACCATGTGTATGATACCCGCACCAGCCTGTGGGAACCGCTGTGATATAAAACATGTAGAAAAGCCAGTGACTAATCTTACTTTCATGAATGCATCTGCAATAGAGGGAAAGCCTTGTTGCTCAGCTGAGCCCGTAAAGGCACTCCTACAAGAAGGGCGGGTGGGAGTGGTTCTGGATGGCGTTTGTTACTCGTAGGTCAGAGGACCACGTTTTGATATTCTCAATCGTTTGCTGCGTTACCTAGAAAACAACACCAAAACACGACGCAGTGTCCAGAGTGTACAACCCTGAACATCTTCACGCAATCATACCGCTGTCGTCACGAGAGGCACTCACTCACCGTTCTGCAATCCTCACGGGTGAGGGACGAAGCCTTGACCCTCGGAAGTAGCGAGTGAGATCACGGTCGACTCTCGCCAGAAAAAAGCCAAATCTGACGCGAAGCATGCGTAAGACTTTGAAGAGGATCCGGGGGGCGAGAAAGGGTTCCAGAGTCGGCGTCATCCCCGTGGATCACTGTGCTGTTTCACATCCGCTAACTCTCAGTGTTCTAATCCCTACTTCTGTCTTCAGGATATAAACACTTCAACAGCTTGTTTCAGCCACCTGTGCTCTTCAGACATCTATACAACAACACAAGGACTACAGTAGAAACCGTACATCACCATAACAGCCACAATACATCAAACAACGAGGACAAGGTTAACGAGCTCAACGAGCTCAAACAAAAGAGAGAAGTGGGGGGACTTGATAATGACAGCGACCGAGCGACAACGCCGGCTCATTAACTACATGTTTAGTGATTCAGGAAACGGAGAGCTGGCCTGCAGATGACAGCCATTAAAGAGATCTATTTGGTGGGGAGTTCTCATGATGAGAACATGATGGGAACAGGCTTTTAAAATGATCTGTCAAATTTCTCCTCCAGCTGCCACAGGAAGGAAGGAATCACCACAAGCAGTAATAGACAATTGCATAACCCGTTGGTGCCAGCAGACTGCAGAGACTTCCCCATTGCATGCCATCGAATGGTATTATGTGGTCATATACCACACGACAACAGTCCCTTTGGTGTAAACTCACTCGAAATACCCCCTGTTTCGCCACTTGAATTAGATCCTTTTCAGATGGCGGCTCAATCGTCTTCAACAACATGGTGACGCTGGCAAGCAGAGGGTTCATGCTGTAGCACGAGCCTGGCCGCCGGCCAGAGGGCAAATGGTAAACACCCAGTGCAGTGCCACTGGCAAACATTGAATGGCAATCTTTTTTTATTTATTTTATTTGTATTCTTATTATTTTTATTATACAGGGCAACCTCTCAGGATGGGATGCAGGTACGCAGCATCAATCTACTTCAATCTAAGTCAATCCACAAATAAATCTAATGATTTGGTACTACACACTGTTAGAGCTCAGACCTCTGGTTTTCAAAATCTCCCAACATGAAAGAAGCTTATTTTACAGGACTAAAGAATAAATCCACTTTTCATGCCTGACCAATATTTGACCCGGAGAAGACAAGCATTTATTAGGCCTTACCCTTGTTCTCAGGACAGCTGCCTGATGTTAATGACACTATTGCAAAGCCATGGCTCTCTGGGGTGTAATGCATAGAGATGTACTTACCGGTATATGTTTTTGACGCACACAGCCAGAACCTGTACTGTACTGGCAGGTCTCACATTTACACTCACACACTGATAATATGTATATATATAATTTAATGAATATATAAAACCTAATGAAAATGAATAAAAATGTAACTTGGAATATATAGCAGTCATGATTTAAAGTGACTCCAATCAATTTAGTGGTCTTGGTAAAAAGGAAAAATTATTCTGTCTGCTCTACAGTAATTACTTTTCATAATTGACAGTCCCACATACACATGGCTGTGGTGCTTAAATGTGGCATGCCACACATAACGCATACAGGCCTACCACGAGGCCACCCACACACACACACGCTTAATTCACACTCTTCACTTAGCCAGCGTTCTATGTTTCCACTCCAACACACAATGACTCTCACAGCTTTCCAGGTTCTTGGCCGGCTCACTGAAATATTTATGTAATTCCGTGATTTATGAGAAAGATTCATTTCATTTTCTAACATCTGCCAAAAACATATGCTTATCGCTTTATCTAGTGTGTATCTACAGCATAGACAATACGGATGAACTAAATCACAAAGGGGTGCATTTTTTTCCAGAGCTAACGGCAGTGAGAAAAGCCTAGCAGTGAGGCTGAGCCAGGGCCCTGCGGAGCCCAGGGTCTCTGTGAATGAACTCTACCCTCGTAGTATTGTGGCGATACCATCTGCAGCGAAGGGGGGTAACCCGACCGCTCGTTGACCCGGCTTCGTTTTCAGGATACTAAAATGAACCGAGCTGCTCAAGCGGAACAGGTGAAGGTGCTAAAGAGAGGGAATCACGGAACATTATCCGCCCAATTACACAATGAGAAGAGCGATCCGCTGACGGCATCCATACTGCATACTGTAGTGTTCAATGAGACACCGGCCCCCAGGCCCGATCAGCTCAGATCAGACTCCGCTCCTGCGGGGAACCCAGCCTGAGACAGCGTGCCTCAGAGAGAGAGAGGCAGAGACAAAACAGCTCATAAAACGTGAACATTTTGCTGAGAAAACAGTGGGGAAAAAATGTCCTAATACATGGAGCTGAGCAGATGCTTTGAGAGGATGATACTCATAAGAGACGAGATACTGGTATTGAACAACTTTAGTAAGGTGCTTAAAGGAGGAGAGTAGAGTGTGGATACGGTGCTGTATCACAGGATTAATTACACCAAAATTTTTATGTGTAAGCTGCCAGTATCTTGTTTTTTCAAAAACGGAAAACAAATACATACATAGAGTGAATTTATTGTAAATAAATAATAATTTTTACATAAAGTTGCCCAACCATTTCTGTAATACTGAAGATGTTACCTATCCATTTGAGAAGGAAAGAAGGTTATATCATATTCCATGGAGGCGTTTTAACTGACCCAAAACCTTTTAGTTTTTTGTACGATTTGGGTGATTGGGATGCGTGAATATTAAAGGCAACCAACTTGTGTTCAGCTTTTCTCTGATTGGCCACGACCCCCGCCCCCTTTTGCCGCGAACGCGGCAGGCAAGCGGCAGCGGTCCCAAATGAAATCCATCAGTGGAGGAAGCGGCAGCGGTCCCAAATTAAATCCATCAGTGGAGGCTGCATCAGTGGAGGACGCAGGCTGCTGACTGATTATGAAATGAATGAATGAAGCACGGAGCATAATGTATAATGTTATTTCGCAGCGTTTGTAACGTCATAACATCAGTGGAGGACGCAGGCTGCTGACTGATTATGAAATGAATGAATGAAGCGCGGAGCATAATGTATAATTGAAGCGCGGAGCATAATGTATAATGTTATTTCGTAACGTCATAACATCAGTGGAGGCTGCTGACTGAACTAGAAACTGTACGCTGTAACGTTATTATGTTATTTCGCGTTTTTAACAACCAACTACCAGATTCACTCGTCACTGTACATCACTTCTGAAGTATAAACAAACTATGCTGCTGTGCCGATTTTGAATATCTTAACATGTATTTACGCCCATACAATTTTTTAGATGAATGATTGTGGATATAATATAGAAAACACATCATTATGATATTGTCAGATGGCGTTGTCAGATGTGTAGAATGCACCTACTTACAATTATTTTCATATAAAATACAATGGTGAGTGAGAAATGTATCTCCAGTGATAAAACCCAGTGCTCTATGATACACAGCGTGGATGGGCTTTCAGAGGGAGAGACATGCATGTACATAATTTCACCATAATAAAATACAGCCATAATTGTGGATTATTGTACAATGGTCTTCTTACTGGCAGCAGAAAAGCATGATTTGTCACTCTCTGCCGCGTCTGCCGCGTCTCTCAGCGCGGATAAGGGCGTGTGCTAGGGCGGTCACCGTGTGGCCAATCAGAGAAACGCTGAACGAAAAGCTGAACACAAGTTGGTTGCCTTTAATATTCACGTGATTGGGACAGGACCTTTGGCACATCATATGATTGATTTAGGCTAATGTACGCATATCGTATTTGTTGCACGATTTAATTCATACTTTGATATAAATTCACATGGACATTTTCCTTTTCCTCTTCTTCGTTATGAATTAAGACTCATTATTACTGAAGGTTTCAAATCTGTCCACAATTCATGCAGTATAAAGCAGTCTTTCCTCACATGAACGAAAACAAAACACCCTTGCACTTGGCCAGGCCCCGCCCCAGTGACCTCCCTATAAGTCACCAGGCGTGGTCACACTCGCCCTTCCTCTTTTTCATTTTCCATCATGGCGGTTGCAATGCACCCTGTGTAACTAGCGTTATGAAGTGTAAAGAGAAATTGCGCAATGTTGAGTTTTCGCCGAAGATTTGCCAGCCCCTGGAATCTTCTCGGCATGTTCCAACGGCACGTCGGGTCTGTCCTGGTGTTTCCTCGTCTTTTGGCAGCAGTTCGAGGGACGACATGCGATGTGTAGCTATCGAGCTAACTCGCACCCAGGTAGGCTCTGTGCCATCAGGCATTAACGCTGGGGTTAGTAATGCTGCTTGTTGTTCTGTTAGACAACCAAGTTGTGTATCGGCGCAAGGGGCAGGATGTCTGGGTGAACGTCCCTCTGAGTTGGAAGTTTTCCAGGCTATCCTGGAGCGCGCTGCTAATACTAATGCTATAATGCTGGGTCACTGTTCTAATGATCCTCGCTGTGGGATGTCACCGCTTTTCCCTCCTCTTAACCGGTTCATTGATGAAGGTCAGTCGGTAGCTAATGTGGGGGGTTTTGCTGAGACTTATTTACCCTTTTTACGGGTAAATGGGTTGACAACAGGGCGCAGGGCAGGTGTGCCGTGGCTAGAGAGCCAGGTAGCATCGATCCTGTGCCCCGGCGGGGTTGAACGGTGTCCCACCCGGAAGCCGACGCTTGAGAGCAGGTCGGCCCGGCAGGTGGCAGTATGGACTGATGAGAGTTATACTGCCATAGGATGGAATTTAGCTGCGGCCAGTGTCGTGGCTCAGCTGATTGTTTTTCTGGTTGAAGGTTCCCTTGTCGATACGGGGGGATCTCGCCCACTGGAGGAGGCCTGGTACCCTCACCAGCGGGGTCCCCATGGGTAGCAGGCGGTCACACGTCGCGGTCTTCACCGACGCCTCCCTCACAGGATGGGGGGGGACGTGTCGGACCAACGCAGTGAGGGGCAGCTGGACGATCCATGCTGCCCGGTCTGCCATGCACATCAATGTGTTGGAATTGAAGGCGGTCCTCCTGGTCCTCAAGCGGCTCGACCACTTGGTGGTAGGCGAGCACGTCTTGGTCAGGACGGACAGAATGACGGATGGAGTACGCTCTGCACCGGGCGGCGTTCGAGCTCTGGCTGTGGGAGTCTCGCAATCTGCGCAGCCTGAGGGCGCTCCACATCCTTGGCAGGGACAATGTGGGCGCAGATGTGATGTCGCGGGGCGGTCCTCGTTACGACGAGTGGGGACTACGTCCAGACATAGTCAGACAGGTCTGGGACCGCTTCGGGGAAGCCTCGGTGGATCTGTTTGCGAGCAGACAGTCCCACCAGTGCCCCTTGTGGTTCTCGGTCAGTCGGGGGGACGATCCTCCCTTGGGGGTGGATGCCTTCTCGATGTATCCATGGCCGCCCGGGCTTCTGTACGCTTTTCCCCCCATACATCTGATAGGTCAGTTGTTGGAGCGGGTACGTTGGGAGCGCAGGACCTTGATCCTGATTGCGCCGGACCGGGGCGCAGCTATGTGGTTCCCGGTCCTGATCCAGCTCTTGGTAGCCCCGCCATGGCCTGTTCCTTGGTCATCGCGGGCCCTCTCTCAAGCGCACGGGTCTCTGTGGCAGTTCCCTGTGCTGGGCCAGCCGCTGATGGTTTGGCTGGTGAGAGGGTGAGTCTGGAGAGGATGGACCCTTCTGTGGTTGACACCATCCGGAACGTGCATGCTCCCTCCACTATCGCGGTTTACGCGGGTAGGTGGCGTATTTTCCAAGAGTGGTGTAAGGTGGGGGGCTGGGACCCGGTGTCCTGCCCCCTGGACGCTGTCCTTGTCTTCCTTCAGTCTATTTTTGATAGACTGTCGGCCTCGATGGTGAGGGTATATGCTGCGGCTATATCCTCTTGTCATGAGGGGTTTGAGGGCGTTACGTTGTTCAGCCACCCTCTTGTGAAGCGTTTCCTGCTTAAGCCGGTGAAACGTTCTCTGTCTCTGTGGTGCCGTTAGACCCGGATGCCCTGGGTGGAGTGAGTTTAGGGGGGTGAGTGTAACGGAGGTACCGCAGTCTATCCACAGTCATCACGAGGTACAAGTCGTGAAGTGGCTGTGGACGTTAAGCGGTACTGCAATTAAACTCACTCCCCAGAGGCATCCAGACCCGGAAGCAAGAAGTGAATTCACTTCTTGCTTAGTGGTCTGAGATGCCGCCCGCGACGCGGGCGTCCGGGGTTCAACTCCCACTCAGGGCGATCCCTTAACAGGGGTCGAATCGACAAAAAACACAACGCAGACAAGATCACACCGGCTACATAGGGCCGAAACGCCAATCGATTTAACGTTATTAGCTTAGCGCCCTATAACTAGCTTTGCAGGAATTACCCTGGCCTAGACCATTCCGATATAACGTTCATATTCACGACACTATAAAATGGGAACGCATTGATACAAAAATTATTTCTTTATGGCATATTGAAGGGAAGGTTTATACTGTCAATTGACAATGACAATGGACACAGCAATAATATAAAATATAGATTTAGCTCTACAAACAACCTCACACACAGTGAAAACTTGTAATGAAAAGCTGGCCTCATAGAGTGGGATTAGACGGGCCCCACTGGCCATGAATGTGTTAAGATAAGTTCCTATTCTTATAACTTGACAAGTTATCAGTCAAATGAATGCCAGGCAATGTTTCTCACTTACTCAGTAGTGGAATGACTGGCCAAATAAACAAAGAGTACCTCTAATCTGAATAGCCTCATACCAAAGTCAAACGATTTATCATGGACAGTGTCTTTCACTATTGAAAAAGGATGTACAAGGGCAATTTCATTTTATTTATCAATTTCATTAATAAATTACATGAGATTATATCTTTTAAATTGTAAAAAGAAGGGACTCAGGACAGCAGCTTGATCCCGGGAAAAGTCTGTATGAATGCTGTCTGTGAAGGTTCAAGTGTGAATGTAATCAAATGTGTATAAATGTGCAGAATATCATCAAATTACGTAATTATTATAATCTCTGGTAACCATTTATTTCCACTGTGCTGTGTGTGACACGGAAGGCGGAAGCACAGTTAAAATGTTCAGGAGATACACGTGTAGCGTTAAAATAACACACCAACATTATGGGAAATGAGCTTTCCGTCTTCTCCAGAGTCAGACAAGAAGATAGATACCAATTTAAACTAGGCTAGCTGGTCCATATCCACTTCCATTAATTTTAAACTAGGGACTGGGGCATCCTCGTTCTTCAGCATTCGTCCATGGTCCGTGGATATTCCTGCTCGTCGTTCTCCATGAGATGGACAGACGTCAGTTGTCAGGGCCAAATCCATGGTTATCTGCTCCTGTTTTCGAAAAGAAAATGGCGGCTCATTCGCTTGTCAACTTTCCTTTTTTCTACCCAAAGTTGAACCTAAAATATGTTTCTGACAATATTTTTATATTGTAAGATTGCCATGATATTGCTAGATCTTGAGTCATATTTGATGTGCAATGTTTAGTTTGAAAGTCAACGTAAAAAATAATGCCATTTCAGCATATAAACACATTGTTTTGGTGGTGCTCTAGTGACATCTAGAGGCTGAAACTACTTATTATGCCTTTAATGATTAGCTGATTTCCACTACAACATGCAAACAAAGACTCTAGTACACCCTAAATAGCCCCATTTAGAAAATTCCTGAACTTGAACTTCATGGGTTTGTGATAAGATTATTAGTTAGTGGGTATTTCAAAGTACCTCATATTTGGTCAAATGTTTAAGCTAACAACTAGGGCTTTCCAATGATATAAAATATGTGTATGATTATCATTATTATTATTGTTATTATTGTTCATATGTACAGCAAATCTTGAGTTGAACTTGAACATACAAATGCATTTTCAACCACTTTACTTACATTTGATAGAATGGCCCTGTTTTTCAATGTGTACATAATGTAAAGATCTGTAGATGACAGCATTTACTCTGACACTCAGGCATTATGCTGGGAAACAGCCAGGGAAAACATATTGTTAGAACTCTCCATAAGCAGAGCAGGCAGAGTGCTGGAGATGGGGGAGTAGCAGCCAGCAGCACCAAGGCCGCATCAACAAAGATAGTGGGTTGGCTAGGGATGGGAGTTACCATCAACAGAGAAGCCGTTGCTATGGGGAAGAGATAGATAAAGGGTGAGAAATGTGGGTCGGAGGTGAGACGGAGATGCATTGCGCGGTTGCTATGCCGTTGCTAAGGACTATAGTTTAATAGCTGGGAGTTCTTCCGGGTTTAGGCAGACAAAAAAACGAAGCTGAGACAAGCAGACGCATTGACAGGGAGACAGCAGAAATCCCTCCACCCTCCAGAGACGGAGGGTGGGGGAGGAGAATGTCACGAGGAGCTAGCCTCGGCTAACAGGGAAGGCTTTTTGGATAACACTAGGCCGCGACCACCACCATGGGACTAATAGCAGAAGAGACGGTAGAGATAATGAATTCGATTTATGAAAAAATACTGGATTATTTTGGAAAGGGGCGATGTTTAGCATGGAATAGCGCACAAACTACAGTATGTTGAAATGAACTGGTTAGTCAGTGTTGCACTATGAACAATGCCTGTCAAATGAGCCATACTATTGTCTCCATAGCTATAAGCTACAGAATACACGATGGGTCCACAAACATCGCTAAAATGGTCAATAACGCTGGCGCCATTGAGTAAAGATGGGAAAAGAGCATGGCGGTCAATGAGTTAATGTGTGTGTTAAAATTTGTATTCAAACTTACCCCGTTCTCTTCCTCTAGCCTTGTCTTCCTCTCTGCCTCTCTGCCAGGCTGCCAGCCTGATCTCTGGGGTTGGGAAGGGTGGGGGTTGGTTCTGGTTCTGGGCTAGCTACGAGCTATACGCGCTAGCTACACGCTAGCTCTGCTAAGCTCTGCTGGCCGACTGGAGGCTTCATCTCTGGGCGTGTGGGCCACGTCTACCCGGTTACACAATTTGTCCATTCTGGGCTGATAAAATGGAATATATTATAGAATATGAACCAGTAATGAATAAACTAATAACAGCAAATACACTATTCGAAAACATTGTTATGCTCCGTCAATGGACCCTCGGAGACGAGTGGGGACGGGAACACGTGCCGACGTGCCGTGCACGCAGCGGCAGCCCTGTTTCCTGGCTATTATTTCAGTCAGCCTCGCTGCTTTAGAAACATGCTTTTGGAGCTAAACATATTACCAAAATATCTGCAAAAACATCTCACAAACACTAGAAACTGTCATAAACTAAACAAACACTATTTGTACATATCATACAATTGATAAAATCACTACTTACACGGTCGTCTCAAAATGGACGCATCATGTTCTATTGCTGGGATGAATTCAGGATTTTCACCGCTACTTTCCAAATGTCAACACTGACTTTCTGACCAAACCCAGGCAGCCATCTTTGGGACTTCCGGAAAGAGATGTACATCAAATTAAAGGGGTTAAAGTCCTTAGCTTCAAGAATCTGTTGAAATTTCGTCCCTCGGATGAAAGATTAAGGAGCAAGCCTAATCTGCATGACAACAGCGCCTCTCCAGCGCCCCCGCAGCAAGTCGGAGGACAAGGGTTTTAACCATCCACAAGATAATACAACAGTCTTTTCCAATGCTTGATTCTTCTCTCAGACCAACGCCATTTATTTACCATTTACCAACACAATGTCTGGGGGGCTCAGCACAGGGGCTATCTACTGTATCTATAGTTAGTTCCAAGACATTGCGTCAGTCTGAGAGAATAATTGTTGGCAGAATTGGCTATGGGGCGACAATAATATACTCATGAGGCATGGTTTCTACCTTGAGCCCTTAATCGGCATGGTTTATTATTTACATTGGTTCATAGTACAGCAGCACATGAGGTCTCCTCTTCGTGAGAGGTAGATGGGAAAGAGACAGAGGGGGAGTCGGCATCAGCTTTTATACTCTACCTGGCGGTAACATTAAAAGCTCCGCCTATAGCGCCCTCCAGTGGAAACAGTTATGTACAATCAGTGGAAACAGTTATGTACAGTTAGACAGTTACTTGCAATCCTACATATAACCTCTAACTTTAACAATAATCAAGCTAGAACATGGCTAGAATGGGTCTCGGTAAGTCAGCTAATAGCCAGGGCCGGATTAACGACTGGGCCGTCCGGGCCGCGGCCCGTGGGCTTCTAGTGATGAGGGGCCTCAAAAAAAAATATATATATATTTTTTTTATTTAAAAAAAATTGGAGGCCCCTCGTCACTAGAGGCCCCAACATTTAAAAAAAAATTTAACTTTATTTAAATTTTTTTTGAAGGCCCCTCGTCACTAGAGGCCTTTTGGAGGCCCCTCGTCACAAGAGGCCCCAAATTAGTATTATTATTTTTGTAACTTTTATTTTAAATTTTTTTGGAGGCCCCTCGTCACTAGAGGCCTTTTGGAGGCCCCTCGTCACTAGAGGCCCCAAATTATTATTATTCTTTTTTTTTTTTTTTACTTTTTTTTTTTTTTTTTTTGGAAGCCCCTCGTCACTAGAGGCCCCACATTTTTTATTTTTATTTTTTTCTTATTTTGGAGATCGATGTCATACTGTGACACTGAAATGAAAACATATTTCATCAACAAAAATATTTAGTCAACAAAAATATTTCATCAACTAAAATATACAGTACGTCACACCCTGCCGTCTGCTGTGGCTAATCTTGAGTATTTTTTCTCCTCTTCATAAGAGTTTGAGGTTTTCCGTTTGAGGTAAAAACAGCAATAAAAAGTAAAAACTTGCATCTCCACATCCCAGCCCCGATGCCTGAATACTTTTACCAACGGATTTCCAGTTCCGCGTCCGCGTTCTGCACTCTGATTGGCCACTGACGTTTCTGGTAGCGCCAATTGTGTGACGCCTCTTTCTTTCACCGGTTAAGCTTAGGCACTCTTTCGAAGTTGGTTAAGGTTAGAGTTTGTCTTAGAGCAGGGCGATAGAACACCAGCCCTGATTCCATACTCTAACCTTAACCAACTTCGAAAGAGTCGCCTAAGAAACGTCAGTCAATATTTCTATTGTATTTTTTTTCTTTTATACATACATACATACATACATACATACATACATACATACATACATACATACATACATACATACATACATACATACATACATACATACATACATACAGCCCCACCCCCACCTAATAGACAGTCCCCTCCCCACCGTATGTAATGTATATATTCTCTCCCCACCGTATGTATATTTCTCTCCCACCCACCCACCCCCTCCTAATGTACAGTCCCCTCCCCATCATATGTATATACTCTCTGTCAGGATCTATGGGTAACAGTACTGTATATTTGCATATCATATATGTCACAAATGTAACAGTACTATATACCTGTATATCATGTATGTCCCTATGCCATAAATGTCATGATGTCATATATGTTGTGCATGTCATACATGTCACTATGAATTGAAAATGGGGGACCCTGATGTAAACAAGACAAACGTCTTTCTCTGGTCTGCATCCCCCTAACAATTGTGTGTATTGAGCCGTACTGTATTATTTGTACCCATTCTGCAATCTGTTAAATACAATTTTCATGCATT
Source organism: Notolepis coatsorum (assembly GCF_963971535.1). Taxonomy (NCBI): domain Eukaryota; kingdom Metazoa; phylum Chordata; class Actinopteri; order Aulopiformes; family Paralepididae; genus Notolepis; species Notolepis coatsorum. Next base: position 32,952,403 of record NC_140167.1, on the reverse strand, counting down.
CATTCATTCACAGACAGTAACACAGGACAAAAACACATTTCAACCCCCTCCCTTCCCTAATTACAATTTAAATTGACATTCACGTAAAAGTAAGCTTACTATTCTAATATTATATTCTTGTCTCCAAAGTGTGTGCATGTTTTTTTTCTTCCTGGGGATGGCGCCATCCCCCCATCTAAACATGATGTGTTTCTTTTCTCTTCTTGATTGATTGATTGATAACTTTATTAACAGATTGCAGAATGGGTACAATACAGTACAGCTCAATACACACAATTGTTAAGGGGATGCAGACCAGAGAAAGACTTTCGTCTTGTTTACATCAGGGTCCCCCATTTTCAATTCATCATAACATATATGACATACATGACATACAGATAGACAGTACTGCTACATCTATACATTTATGACATACCAGATTTGTAAATACAGTACTGTTTGTGATACGAAAAGAGTCCAGAAAAGAGAGTATATACATTTGACGTAGAAACTGTACATTGGAGGAGGTTGGGTAGGTGGGGTGGGGTTGGGGGGGTGGGGGGGACTGTACATTGGAGGTGGTTCGGTGGGTGGGAGGGGTGGGTGGGTGGGTGGGGGACACTGTACAACTGTACAAGCAAAACTGTACATTGGAATATTGACAAAACCATACTTGGTCATTTACTGTACATTGGAGGGGGTTGTGTTAGGACATTTACAGGGGCCAGTTTCGAATTGCAGTCTCCCGTAGGTGTTCTTTGAGAGTGTTTTTGAAAGTGGGTAGTGATTCACATTCCTTTACAGCTTTTGGTAGGGCATTCCACATTGATATGGCATAATTGCGAAACGTGTTTAGTCCCTTGTTTGAGCCGAATCTGGGTTTAACATGATTTGTGGAGCTCCCTCTGGTGTTGTGATCGTGGTATTCACTGACCTTTGGGAAGTATTTTGACATGTACATGGGTACCTTGGTCGTGTAGTGTATCTTGTAGACCAGGCCCATTGCAAGTTGCTGTACTCTGTCGTCTACTCTAAGCCATCCTAGGTTGTCAAAGTGGGCAGGGGTGATCAAAGTCCTTTTAGCTTGGCCCTCAGAGCCCACCACTTCTAAATATTCTATATATTTTTTAAAGTGACATAATATAAAAACGCCACTGCGTGCGTGCACGTGTATGTGTGTGTGGGGGGGCCTCCACAAGAATCTGGCCCAGGGGCCTCTGAAGTCTTAATCTGGCCTTGAATAGCTATGGATTGATTACTTACTGGCAAGTATTTCATAACACAAAAATCTGAATCATCCCTTTAAGACAGGAAGCAATTTGTTTATATTGTACTTTTGGATCTTTAACATCTTGCAGTATTGTCATTATATTAAAGGGGACATGCATCATAAATGGCTTTTTTCAGTGTTTAGCATTGTTATATAGTAATAGGAGTTAGTATCAATGGGTCTGTGTCTCTAAATACCATATTGGCGGTTTGCTCTCATTCAGTTGCGACAATTTCCTCCTCCATTTAATTAGGTCATTCTGATTTGACTCGCAAGGTGACGTAGCGAGGCGCTGGTGGAGCTGATTGTTATCTGATTGGCTCTGTGGTTGGAGCCAATGCCCACCCACAATTTTCATTTTCATTGTAACCCGACACTTCCTCAAACGGGGTTTGACAGGCAGAGAACAGTGAGAGGGAGAGAGAGAGAGAGAGAGAGAGAGAGAGAGAGAGAGAGAGAGAGAGAGAGAGGGACGGCGGGAGGGACTGCAGAAGTGTGTGTAAATGTGTGTGCGCCATCTCTCTCCCTCGTCGGGGACACACACACACACACAAACTTGACTGCGTGTGTGTCAGGGACGTAGGCATAGTGTACCCGACACTTCCTCAAACGGGGTTTGACAGGCGAGCGAGGAGAGAGGGAGAGAGAGGGAGAGAGAGAGAGAGGGACAGCGGGAGGGACTGCAAAAGTGTGTGTGCACCATCTCTCTCCCTCGTCGGGGACACACACATACACAAACTTGACTGCGTGTGTGTCGGGGACATCTCTCTCTCTCTCTCTCTCTCTCTCTCTCTCATTCTCTCTCGCTCTCTCGTATGTATCACGCTGTGTGGGTGACTCACTGAAAGCGCTTATGGGCGGAGCCCATCCAATAACAGGCTGAAATCCTGAGGCTGGAAAATGATGCTTTTGCAACTTTGTACATATGTCTATACCGAACACTGTGACCTCATTTTCTTCTTCTAAATTACATGCTATACTATGTTATTTGATACTATCTTGTCTAGCACAGTCTCTGGAGCGTAACAGTAAGAAGCATTTTGTATGAAAGTATTCTGTACTTCTGTATGACAACTATTAAAGAAACTTGAAACTTGAGAAACTACTCCATTAGAAATATAAAACAATGATTTTTTTTTAAATAAACCTTACAGATGTCTTCCATAGACTCACAGGAATTGTGTAAATAGCAATGCATGTCCCCTTTAACATTGAAGATTTGCCTCAAAATGGTTGTACATTAAATTAGGTATTTTCTTTGTCTCATACTAAGAGTTGAGGTACTAAGGTTGCATGTTATGCTAATTTTAATGTAGGGATTTATCCACATTTGAGATTTGACAAATGTGGGTTTAAGTAATGGCTGCATCTTTGACAATGACCAAATATAAAATAGTTACTTTACAGCTACTTTTGAGGTGGCTAATGTAGGTCACTCTATATAATTGTATTGTGAGTTTACTGGCCTATTTTTTATTGTCAAATAAGGGTACATAGAGTGCTCAGAGATGCTTTAATATGATGCAGTATTCACCTGGTGAAACCTATAAAATAAAATAGCCTGTGATTTTGAGCCAATAGTCTCCAGGGAAAGAATTGGTAGAGGTTGTGTAGCAAAGTCAGAGGGGTTATTTCTAAATCTGGCGAGGCGCACTAGTCATAATTACGCACATCAGGCACAGAAGGTGGGAAGACCGTAATTAACTGTGTCCTTGAGACAGCCAGGTTTTGATGAGCTAACTTCGCTGGGGTCATCTGGAAGCCATTTCTACATGTACCCCCCCCCCTTCGTCTCATTGTAATCTCTTAGTAGGATCTCCACCCCCTCCCTTGGGAAACCAGGGTTCAGTGATCAAGTACCGTGCACGCTAGGCCGACAGGCACGCAAGCTCATCCCCGCTCTGTTCCCCGAGCGTGCGAAACCTTAACAGGATAAGAACAACAAATATTGCCACACTGTAATATGCAACCTGATGAGAGAGCATGTCCATTGTCTACACAGAGTCAAGCATCACATAATTAACATAATGTATGTATTTGTATTATATGTATATATGTCTATGTAAACATATATTTATGTATAAGGTAGACGCCAACGCCATGTATGATGCAATTTTCCCAGTTTCAAGTGATTTTAGATTACAGTTCTGCACCAAAGGTACCTTCCATGACAGTGTTGCATCCGAGGTGGCCGGCCAACGCTATAATTTCCTCAGGATACAGTTTGTTTGATTTAATAGCTTTCCGCCCCTGCTTTGATTTTCTCCCATTTAACCTCAGGTCAGGTTCAGCAGGTCAAACGTACAGACCGACAGCAATGACACGGTACACAAAAAGATAGGATGTCGTGTAATTCGATTGCAGTGAAGTTGAATCTGGGGAGTTTTGCTCTCAGCAATTGAGAAGCCAATCAGCTTACCCAGACATAACAAGGCTGGGCAAGATAATAATAACAGTAAGTTAACTGATCTGATGAGGGAAGTTAAATATTTGGCTTTTTAGGGGCCTATTAGTAAGAACCTCCTAATGTCTGCTCTCTCTTGTGTAGGCTTTTAAATACCCTTTCACCTACATTAACCTTGGTGCAACAGCCTAGCCGTAAGTCATGTTAGCCTATAGACTCTAGCCTTGTATACAATAGGGCGCCCTGGACCACTCAGTTGTTCTTGCCATTAACCCCTTTCTTACCCCTTTCTCTTTATCCAAACTTTAGTGACTGGCTTGAATATACTTTCGTTACTCACTGAAGTAGGTCTACCGACAAAATCCCCACAAGTTATTCTCCATGGTGGGGGGGGGGGGGGGGGGGGGGGGGGGGCGTTCATAGTCCAAAATACTAATGAAAAGGCCAATTTTGACCAATTTGTCTGACATCTCCATTTCAAACTTTCCTCAGAGTCTGTGTGACCTGTGAGAGCATGCGCGTAATGTCTTTTTGGAAATGCATTTTCATGGTTTGAACGTGGATGAGGAAATTACGTGCATGCTCTTTCAATATCCAAGCCAGTCACGTTTGGCTAGAGAGAAAGGGGTAAGAGAATAGAGTGTTCCAGGGCACATATGCTCTTATGTCATGCTGGAACAGGGTGGAAAGGAATCCCAACCTGAGTATGACGTAAGAGCAAATTGGCCGCTGTGTGAATATGGTCAATACAGGGCTACCTGGATTTTTTTTTTTTACATTTCTTAATCATTCCAGGGCAAAATATATTGTAGCCATGATGATACGGTGCTTGGTTATGCTGTAATCCAGGCCATATAGAAACAACAAATAACAAGTCGGAAGTGTTCACACATTTGATCTTGTATGAACCTGTCTGAGTGCAAAAGTGTGGTTTCTCCTAGGGATGTCCGATATTATCGGCCGACCGATATTATCGGCCGATATCGGCAGTAAAATGTGATATCGGAAAATATCGGTATCGGTTTAAAAAAAGAAAAAAACAATAACAATATTTGTTATATATATATCCAGTGAAATTATTAGTTACCTGAAATTATTCAGTTTTTTGGGGGGGGGGGGGGAACCCTGCATATATCGGTATCGGTTGATGTCGGTTGATATCGGTATCGGAAATTAAGAGTTGGACAATATCGGAATATCGGTATCGGTAAAAAAGCCAATATCGAGCATCCCTCCCCATATTTGCTTAATGCCTTTAATGAGTTGTATAGTAATAATAATATAATTATAGTCGTATTTTTCACATTTAGCAATTAGCTATCTCAGTTTTCTACTTTATGCATTTTGCCTGAAGTTGCAATGTCAAGCAAGCATGAAATTAAGTTAAGGGTGCTGTGAGTGGTATTTTTTGTTAAAATAGGTGGCCTACATGTTAAAGTAATAACTCTACATTCTGACTATCCAAACACTGATATAGAGTGTTTGGTTAGTAACATGGGTCTCCCAGTCCCTCCGCTCTGCAGTAAACAGAAAATAAATGGTATCCCATTCCCACTTTATCAAATCAGGAGAGAGAACTTTACAATGCAAAAATTAAGGAATAAAACCTAGTTTTAAGCAGATATGTGCTTGAAACAAGTCAAATGATCTGCCAGTGAAGTGAGCAAATTTAGCTTGGCAAGATTTCTTGAAATAAGTCAAAAGAATATATATATGAGGAAGCAGATAGCGAAACGCGTTGTGCAACAATAAAAAAGCAAAAACCAGTCCTGAGGAGTGTGCAGTCCCTTCTTTCCCTTGAAGGTATTCTCCTTTTAGTTTTTATATATGTTCTGTTTTAAAATGATTCATAATTGTATTTGTTTTGATTCAAAATAAATGGTTTCGGCTCCTTGCACATGATTGCAAAAATAGGTGTCTCTCTGCATGTTGTTTATTGATATTTCTGTGTTGATGATCAGATTTCTGAAGTGGGAGAAATCTAAAAACTCTGAGTTCCCAAGTAGTATTTAGGACTTGAAAGCTGAAGTGAATTGCTCTGAGCTTGTAGCTACAGTACTGTACCATCTCTCCCACATGACGTGAATGCAGCATCAAACCAGGCCATGTATAATTAGGGGCGCCACCAGAAGCTACTGTTTGATTGGTTGATTAGACTTCTTTTGTGTTGGGGCGTGATGTGAAACCAGTCAGCCCATCAAATTCAGTACCAGATAAAGTTCAGGATGAATGAAGCCATGGATAGCTAGCTACTTGGCAGAAGGCCTTTTTAAGTAGGTTACTCTACACAGGCAAGGAAAGGAAGTGGCAACGGTCATTTGGAGAACAGCAAAGGCAAAGAGTGCTGCCATGATCGAGCATAAGTGGTGGACCCGCCTCTAAACATGGGTGGGATGTATAATTTAGCCATCTAGATTAGACCTATTTTCCAGTCTAAGATTTCCAACCTAATTAAAGCCTATATGATGTGCACCCCAATAATAATTTACATGTTTTTTTTTTATATTCTTTTTTTATTCTTCCAAGAAAACTTCTTTTGTTTCATATCTCAAAAGATAAGCGCATGAACTGACTACAAATGTTTATTTTGATCCATTTGGCCATTGAATAGTTGATTCCATACAGTATATGTATATGGGCTAACTTCAACCAAGGCCAATGAGATCCAATGGCAATAATATTGTGCATAATTATATTATATATTAGGCTCTACCCATGTCATCCGATTGTGAATGAATGGATCGTTTATTTTCATGTCATACACATGTCATACACATGATATACAAATGATATATACACATATATATACACATGATATATATATGATATATATATATAAAACGTATTGAAATAATTGTTCCCCCTTTTTTCACATTTAAGACAAATCTATAATCTCCATCAATTAGGCAGCATGCAGATAACTATTCTACAGGCTGACCTATCTCACAAAGTCTCCTGTCACTCCTCCACACACAAAAGATAATGTTTCCTCGATTATTATATACTGTATATAAATCTTTTCCAGCCAGTGCAGTAGCCTATAGTCTACAATCAACGTTTCACTGTCCTCTGTCCCCTGGCATCCTCACAGTCAGTCCAGCAGACCCCTGAGGTAGACCCGGGTGTGTGCAGACTAACTGTGCTGGCTCTAAGAAATGTTTTAAGGCGAGACAGTACTACCCCCAAAATCGCCATTTTGCTTATTTTTTTCGACGATATTGAGATTTTGTTATATTTTGCTTCCTTAGCATGTCTTATTTTAAACGAGTGGCATTAAAATATTGAAAACAGACAATTAGTTGTTTATTTTACTTCATTTTGTCTGATTGTGTCCATAGATCACAATTACAATACAGAACTTTGAGGTTGTTTTCTGAAAAACTAGTTTTTATGCATTTTACTTACACACAAAGACACGGAACTCCATTTCCCTATAGTACCTACACACACCAAACTTTCCACATTTCTTCCCATCCATATTATGCTTCTTATTACATATTTTTTGCCTATTAGGGGGTACTGTCTCGCCTTAACACAAGCAATAACTATGTAATGTATATCATAGATTGAGATTGAGAAGATAGCGGCACCTTCTGATCAATAAATCACAACAGGCTACGTGTAAGCTTTACACTTGTGGTACAAATAAAGTTATTTACACTTGTGGTTATTGAATTCATGTGTGGATCAGAATCAATCATAAGATATTGATAAGAGAGGGACACGTGAGGAGAGTGACAAGACTAATTAGTAGACTTGTTCTCGCATACGTAGAAATCAAATTAAAAGTATAGGGTCCCATTCAGTTGGAGGATTTACTTCAATGTGGGATGAATGCACAGTCTAACATCAATAATAATGGCTTGTTGTAATTTGGACAGATGTTCCTGTTCCTTCACGAAAACAGCTCAGCGCACCAGCATCTACCGCTTAGACGTGGCCTGAGCAGGCAGAGGCCCAGGCATGATTTTATGCCAAAATGGATACCAAAATTGTATTGTGCCAGTGGATCTTTATTGACACACCCCGAGCTCCGCCACTCCTTTTATCTTGGTGCAAGCGGGTTCTCTTTGAGCCACAAAATTGCCAAACAGGCGCAAGCGGAAAGCATTCGCAGTGCGACCAAAGAAATGGCCAATTAGTCTGTCGGCCTTGCGAAAATAGAGCCCTTTGTGTGTGTGTGTGTGTGTGTGTGTGTGTGTGTGTGTGTGTGTGTGTGTGTGTGTGTGTGTGTGTGTGTGTGTGTGTGTGTGTGTGTGTGTGTGCGTGCGTGCGTGCGTGCGTGCGTGCGTGCGTGGTGCGTGCGTGCGTGCGTGCGTGCGTGGTGCGTGCGTGCGTGCGTGCGGTGCGTGCGTGTGTGTGTGTGTGTGTAAATGTATCTTTCCAGCCTCCAACCAGAATCCTATCCCCAGTTTGAAAGTGAGGTTGAATGTTTTGACTTCATGATCTGACACCGTAGCTCCATCCAACCACTGTCTTTAACCACCAGTCAAGATGCTATCATTCCACTGGACTGAATTCTGTCTGTGTCCCTGTTCCAACTTTTCCCCCTTTAAACGGCAATCAAGACAGACAGTGGCAGTTTTAAAAGTGTCTGTCCTCGTACTTTGGTCTGGCCTGAAACATAATGCACTCATCTCAAGCGTCTCCATCTCTAACTAGCGATATCCGGTGGTTACCTCCTTGGCTGGTTGGGATGGCTCTGGCTCAGAGGATGTTTTGGTTGGTCTGTTTACCGGTTTGCTTGGGTTGTTTTTTTTGCCATCGCGTTTGCAATCTTGGCTCACCCTTGTTCTCTCTCTAAGGCCTAATCTTCGCTGAGATTCCTGCTTTCCCCCTCTCATCTCCTCTTCCCCTCTCTCCCAAGTCCCACCAGCACCCCTACTGCCTGTTGGACCCTTGGCTTTCCTCTCCTGGCTGGCCCCCTCCTCCCCACTTCCTTCCTCCCTGTCGGTGCTGTGCGTGACAGTAGCTCACTGAGAAGTGGAAATGAGACTAGTAAACAATGATTAGCTCCAGAGCCGGGGCAGCCTGGTCCACCATTGGTCCTGTCTCCGTTTGGCGCGCCCACCCGCCGGCACATTTCATGCAGCAGCGTAGAACCCCACTACCCCCCAGCTACCCCCCCCAGCCGGAGTCAGCTTGGGGTCAGGGCCAACCTTTCACAGCCAGGTTACTGGGGATAATCACAGGCAAACACGGCAGCCACACGCAAAACGCACACACGACCCTCCCCACTCCACCTCCACCCCCACCCTCAGCCACAAACCTGGCTCTAATTATCATGATGGGGATGCAAGTGGCCACATGTGTACGGGGAGCGCAACGAGAGGAGGGGGGCTCCGCGTGTAGTGTTACACCCAGAAAAGGATTCCCCTATAGGGGCGAGAAGACGGGAGAAACAGTCATCCCCAGTGAGGCAGTGTCTTGGAAGATGTCGCTATGTCTTCTTGGTTAACCAAGGAATCATTCTGGAGGCTTTTCTCAAGACAAACAACTCTTAGGCAGAGCTCTGAACCAGCAAAATGGTCAACATCTGTAAAAGGCCGCGATAGACCCATTATTGTTTTAGCATATACACACACACACACACACACACACACACACACTGAAGTTGTACTTTTTCATCATTCATTTACATTTACAAGTCAAGTTTTATCACCAGCGAGCACTCTGCCCCTCTATCTTAACTAAAAAGTCTTTAATGCCTTGCAGTTTAATTTCTGTTGAAGCAGTAGGCTTTTTAAATGTGTTTTTGGCGAGCGAGTGGCTCTCAATGAGCAGGCAAAAAACGTTCTGGTGTTACGTGTTATATAATGTACATCCAGTAATTTACTCTAAGGGGTTGTGGAAACTTCCTCTGTTGCAGATCCAATTAGAAGCAACAACCAGTTAAATCTAATAGTAAAACGTACAGATATATAGGGTATACTGAATGTTCCTTCTTGACGCACGATTTACGTGACGTTACTTGGATTCCATTTCAAGCCTGACAAATCTTTCCCCCCCGACTTCTGACCTTTCATTTTGTTTTATTATAGTATGAAGAATAGTCCAATGCACTGTATAGGCGTGACACTTTTGACAGGTGGTTTTTGTTGTTGTTGTTGTTTTTGTTGTTGTTTTTGTTGTTGTTGTTGTTGTTGTTGTTGTTGTTGGCTAATATTAATGCCCCGCCCCCAGCTATTCTTTTTTTTTTTAAACTTTGACCAGTCAGCTGGTTCTTTTAGCGTTTATCGCTTTTTTTCTGGTCAAGCATGACCGACAGAAACAGGTTGAATGGGGGTATAGATCGGGGGAAAGACACTCTGAGAAAATACGGCTAGTCCGGGAGTCGAACTCGCTACCCCAGATCCGTGACGCGCACGGTTGTCCCCGACGCCGAAATAGCGTTCGAGGTACGCGGTGAGCTACTGGAGCTCCCCCCCCCCCCCCCCCCCCCCCCCCCAGCTATTCTTAAATCAAAGTCCTGTAAAGATTGGCAGCAATAGCTATTTAACAAGTGAAATGTTATGTAGCTACATACCTACAGTTCATTAGGCCTGGGTTAAATTCCTCTACAAGTGAAAATGCAAATTTTCCAGTCATAGAACATCAATTACGAAAATAGGTAACACATGAAAAAAAAGAAAAGGTTCTCATTACACAGATACAGTACAACTTATTTAATCGTCCTCTATCTTCCACCTCTCCTCCCTCTGCTGTGTCTGTGTCTTCGCAGAGTCTCTGGAGCTGTGTCTGTGTCTTCGCAGCGTCTCTGGAGATGTGTCTGTGTCCTCGCAGCGTCTCTGGAGATGTGTCTGTGTCCTCGCAGCGTCTCTGGAGATGTGTCTGTGTCCTCGCAGCGTCTCTGGAGATGTGTCTGTGTCCTCGCAGCGTCTCTGGAGATGTGTCTGTGTCTTCGCAGCGTCTCTGGAGATGTGTCTGTGTCTTCGCAGCGTCTCTGTCTCTGGAGATGTGTCTGTGTCCTGCAGCGTCTCTGGAGATGTGTCTGTGTCTTCGCAGCGTCTCTGTCTCTGGAGATGTGTCTGTGTCCTGCAGCGTCTCTGGAGATGTGTCTGTGTCTTCGCAGCGTCTCTGTCCCTCTAACGTCATCCCACTCCTTGCCTCCCTTCTTTTATTTATTTTTTAAACTTTTTTTCTCCCCTTTTTTTCAATTTTTCTCCCATCCCATTTTCGTATTGTCCAATTCTTCCCTCCCCTGTCTCGAACGTTGCTAGACCATGCCTCCCACTGGTCGGCTGCAATGTGGACGAAGCCTTGCGTCACGTGTCCCCTCCGGTACACGAGGAGGCAGCCGTCGCATATTTTCACCTGAACAGCGCAATCTCTCAGCTGCCCCCGATACTTCCTGATTCTGCTGTACAGGCGCACCAACCGACCTGTAGGAGTCGCTGTCCACAACGTCCGATCCCCACCCACCGGCTTTCCCACACCCCTAATACTGCCAATTGTATTAGTATGAACGACCAGCCAAGCTGGTAGCAACGCCGAGAGCTGGGCTCGAACCCAGCAGCTCCTGCGTTAGTGGCGAGCGCCTTGCCCACTGCGCCACTTAGCCGCCCTCCTTGCCTCCCTTCTGAAGTGTTTTAGTGCCTTCGATTAGGGCCATTCCCTCCCTACAAAAATAAACTGTACAGCCGGTGGTGAAACAAGAAACACAGATTTTGACTTTGCCATAGAGGAGGAAGACGTTTCCCCTTGAGAACAAAGAATTGGTCTTTGAACTGCAAGGTTAATAGAATCAGTGGAACAGTGTTTTCCATAAGGGATAAACTACACTTTGTGATGCATGCTGCCATGGGTGTGGTCCAAGTTGACTGTGCCAGGTGTACAAGTTTAGGCTACATCTGTCTACAGCATCGGTGGGGATGTTCTAAATGGAACTGCACAACCATACTGGACTATAATATTATTCTGAGACCAGTATAATATTATCCTGAGACCATACTAGACTATAATATTATCCTGAGACCATACTGCAGTATAATATTATTCTGAGACCATACTAGAGTATAATATTATCCTGAGACCATACTGCAGTATAATATTATTCTGAGAGCATACTGGACTATAATATTATCCATGAGACCATAGAGTATAATATTATTCTGAGACCATATAGTATAATATTATCCTGAGACCATACTGGACTATAATATTATTCTGAGACCATACTAGAGTATAATATTATCCATGAGACCATACTGCAGTATAATATTATCCATGAGACCATAGAGTATAATATTATCCTGAGACCATACTGCAGTATAATATTATCCTGAGACCATACTAGAGTATAATATTATCCATGAGACCATAGAGTATAATATTATCCTGAGACCATACTGCAGTATAATATTATCCTGAGACCATACTAGAGTATAATATTATCCATGAGACCATAGAGTATAATATTATCCTGAGACCATACTGCAGTATAATATTATCCATGAGACCATAGAGTATAATATTATCCTGAGACCATACTGCAGTATAATATTATCCATGAGACCATACTAGAGTATAATATTATCCATGAGACCATACTAGAGTATAATATTATCCTGAGACCATACTGCAGTATAATATTATCCATGAGACCATAGAGTATAATATTATCCTGAGACCATACTGCAGTATAATATTATCCATGAGACCATACTAGAGTATATAGTATTATTCTGAGACCAGAACATGGACTATAATATTATCCTGAGGGCCTTTCTGAGCAGCATGCTTGACAGCAAAAAGTCCATAAACTCTGATTTTGTCACCAAGTGTCATATCTGGGAAAACTTTATTTTAACTATGATTTTATACAACTTATGACAAGCAGTGCAACTGATATTTGCAACCTAAAGTTAGCTGAAATTTTAAGTCACGCCACTGTAACATGACTCTTGTATAAAATTATAGTAACTTTTATGCTTTGCAAAAAGGTATTAAGTTATTTGTATTTGTAATTGAGTCTAATGAGTCTGTCACAATCAAATGCCCCTGCAAAAGAAATCTCAGAATAACAAGGCAACTAAACATCTCACTTGGTATGTAGAAAAATATACTTAATTATTATATATATAATAATGAAATATGAAATATCGGCCATGAGCGATTGTATTTATACTGTGCAAGAGCACTTGGTCTAATTTGGAATGGATGTCGTTTTCAAATAAGTTGGGTAATTCGGCTACAGAGTCCAATAGATCACATCAGCCAGCCAGTAGTTTATTGAAAAGTAGAACAATCACGTATGTCAAATGCGTTCAGGTCAAGCGTAATGGAAGTCAATAAGGATACATGTTGGAGTCGGGTGTATGGGTGCGCAACTTCCATTGAACTTTTGTTCCACACGCGCATCTCAAGCGCAGCAGACCATGGTGCACATTTCGGTCACTAAGCTTTGTGGAGGAAAACACGTTTTTTATCACTGCATAACATACAGCATTTTATTAAAATCACAGTGGCGACTCCATGCGCATGATTCAAGAACAGTTTGACAAAATGAATGAGTGGCTCAAAATTAAAAGCCTTGATTGTATTCTTAATGAACTGATATGTCGATTGAAATCACAGTATCCTGTAACTGGTACTTGTTCTACAGAGTAACTATAACCTGACAAAGTAAATGTATCTGTTACTGCTGTTATCTCGAACGCACGTGTGTCCATCAAGATACAATAGTTTATATAGAAGATTATAAACATAATCAATAAATCGTTTTACATTTACATAAGAACAATTTTGATTAAATAAACGTTATTACAATTTCACAAAACAATATCGGCATGTGGGACTAACCGTATACAAAAAGCGTGTCTATAGCCAAAGTGCGCCCGTTGAGTCTTCTAGGAGCCTAACACACACACACACACACACAGACACAGACACACCAGAAAGTTGAGTATTGCCAGTCTTCAATTTAGGCAACAAAATAGTCTCGACACCTTTCCTACTGCCGACGCTACCACCAGTTGCTGAATCTCTTCCCCGCTGTGTGGACAGCAGCTCACCCTGCGCGCTCATTCTCTCACAAGTGCGCGCCTCCAGGTCCGACAGGCAGCAGAGAGATAATATAGAGGGGTCTCCGGGCTCCTACCACAATGGGAGGAGTATGAAAGTTATACTGAGCCCTGCCCACCAACTGCAAACATATAAGACGCAGCAGAGAAGCAAAAGCAGACACTAAAGTCTTAAATCTTGCTGACAAGACTGACTGAAACAACTTTGCCATAACTCAACAAACTCTCTAGATTTGTTCATTATTTTGTGTGTAGAAATTATCAATATGGCCTCAGAGGCAATTGTTGGACGTATCTGAAATATTAGCTTATATGGATATACAAAAGCGTTATTGATTTTTTCTTTTCTTTTTTTTCCCCCAAAGGGGTTCACTCAACTGAATCTTATTTAAATACATTTTTATTTTATTTTTATCTTTGAAGAACAAGTGTGCAGAAAACAATGGCACTGGACACAGAGTTTGGTGTGAAGGGCAGCAGCATCATCAGGGAATGGAGCGGACAGGTCCAGCCTGCTCTGGTTGCCTCCTTTGTGTTCCTCTTCTGTCTGGAAGCCTGTCTGTGGGTCAGGAACCTCAGGCTGAAGAGAAGACTGCCAGGACCCTTTGCCTGGCCGGTGGTGGGCAATGCCATGCAGCTGGGCCAAATGCCTCACATCACATTCGCCAAGCTGGCCAAGAAGTACGGCAATGTGTATCAGATACGACTTGGTTGCAATGCCATTGTGGTCCTCAACGGAGACAGGGCAATACGGCAGGCTCTGATACAGCACAGCACAGAGTTTGCAGGCAGACCCAACTTTGGGTCTTTCCAGATGGTATCTGGAGGCAGGAGCATGACATTTACTAATTACAGCGAACAGTGGAAAACGCACAGGAAAATTGCACAATCGACCATCAGAGCCTTTTCCAATGCAAACAGTCAGACCAAAAAAGCCTTTGAGCAACATATTATGGCTGAGGCTAATGAACTGGTACAGGTATTTCTGCGAAAGAGCACTGAAGGACATTATTTTCACCCCTGTCATGAATTTACAGTAGCTGCTGCCAATGTGATCTGTGCCCTGTGTTTTGGGAAGCGATATGGACATGATGACATGGAGTTCAGGACCCTGTTGACGAGGCTGGGCCAGTTTGGAGAGACAGTGGGGGCCGGCAGCTTGGTGGACGTCATGCCCTGGCTCCAGAACTTCCCCAATCCGGTCCGCAGTGTCTATGAGAATTTCAAACACATCAATGAGGAATTTTTTGCCTACGTGAAGAACAAAGTGATGCAGCACCGGGAGACCTTTAACCCGGACAAGATACGAGACATCAGCGATGCCATCATCAATGTGATAGAGCACGGGAAGGACAGCGGGCTGACCAAGGACTTTGTTGAAAGCACGGTCACAGACATTATTGGAGCGGGTCAGGACACAATTTCCTCCCTTCTACAATGGATTCTGCTCCTTCTGGTCAGATATCCCAGCGTCCAAAGCAAACTGCACGAACTCATGGACAAAGTGGTGGGCCCAGACAGACTGCCCTCTACTGAGGACAGGAGCAGCTTGGCCTACCTGGACGCCTTCATCTATGAGGCCATGCGCTTCACCAGCTTCGTCCCAGTCACCATCCCTCACTCCACCACTGCGGACGTCACCATCGAAGGCCTCCACATCCCCAAGGACACCGTGGTCTTCATCAACCAGTGGTCCGTCAACCATGACCCTCTAAAGTGGAAGGACCCGCACATCTTCGACCCCTCTCGCTTCCTGGACGATACCGGCGCCCTCGATAAGGACGTGACCAACAACGTTATGATCTTTTCCACAGGTAAAAGGCGATGTATCGGTGATCAGATTGCCAAGGTGGAGATCTATTTAATCACGGCGATCCTGCTGCACCAGTGTAGCTTTGAGAGTAACCCGTCTGAGACCCTCACGATGGACTGTTCCTATGGACTCACACTGAGGCCTCTCCCATACGGCATCAGTGCCAAGCTCAGAGGCAAGCTGCTTGGCCTGGTTTCCCCAGCATGAACACCCCCATCCCAACCGTTGGGACTCAAGGCCAGAAAAAAGACTAAACACTTTCCCACCAATGACATTACCAGTGAGTATATTGGCAAATCTGCACTGAATGCTGTTGTTGTATAATTTTTTGGTATTTAATATTTAATGAATATCTAAACACAAGTCTGTTATGTTTGCATTTGTTGTCGATGCAGGGTTGAGAATACGATTACAAATATTATGTGTGGGTAGTTATAGATACAATATGAAGAGGTAGAATATGAAGCTCTTGTATGGTTGGGATCAACGCAAAGGATATTAGACGTTCTGGTTCTCAAAATATACTTGATGAAATTCTGTAAGGAAGTATAAATAGTGTTCTTTTTTATTTTGAATTGTGTGCTTATTTTATATCCACTATTCAGCATGAACATGTACGATATGTGCAGGGAATAGAAAACCCCCTGAAATATCAACTTATATCAGTGTATGAAATGCTTGTGAATACGTGTGAATGCCATGAAGTCACTTGAAGACTTAATTTTTTTAGGGGTAACAGCATATGAATATACTTAGCCATTGACACATGAAGCAATTACAAAAAGTATTTTTTTATAGATATATATATATATATATATTTCAGGTATGACTATCATTAAATAAGTTTAATCGAATCCACTATCTACTGTAATCAATGTATACAAACCCATTGCATATATTGATGGAAGGAAACAGAATGCTGGATTTGGCTGAGAGGCTGAAGAAGAGAAAAAAAAGAGGAGGAAGTGTCTCATCCGCAAGGGGAGTCTCTCTGACAAACAAACTTTGGATGAGCGAGAGGGGGATCTTCCCGGAGTCTGATCGTGCACAGAGTTGGCTCTGCTGGGTCAAAGTGTGGAGCATGGACATGTCACATTCCTATACCCAGGGTTCAGATTTATTGTGCAATGCACTGCAGCTACTCCCCAAGCCATATCCGACAAAAGTGACACTAAATAGATAAAGTACAACACCGCCAGACTGAAGAACCTGTGTTCCCTTTAGATGTGTTCTCATAAACAATGTTTGTTTACACTGCACACGACACTCGAGGCTGCATGGGTGTAATCTCTCCTCTAGCTATATCAAAGAGGTTGTGTTCAGGAATCGACGTTGTGATGTCCTACGGTCCCGGATCTTCCTCTCTAAAAGCCCCACGCAATACAGCATGTCTTGAATGTTCAGGCAGGAATTCACCGCAAGAAAATGTGTTGCTAATCTTTGTTCAGTACAATATGATTGGAAAAATAAGCTACATCTGGAATGAATAAAGTGATTTCTTTTTTTTTAACTGTCAAGGGTACCAGCGTCTTTTTCTCCAGTAGCACTAATATCCATATCAGTTACATCATCCAAGGTATTGTTACTCAATGTTTGTGAGCGTGGTTTGGAGATATTCACAGTAATTGTTAATTCAGTAAAGTAGTCAGATCTACTCTTTATTGAAGACACTGATATGATATGATTCTACGATTAATACTACAAATGTAATGGTCCTCAATGAGTATAACAATTACACAAAACATTAGCTTTATATCAGCCTTTCTGAAAGAAGAAATGGTTTCTTTATACATAGTCCTATATATATAATTTAAAGAAAAAAAATACCATGTTCCTTAGTCCTGTATTATGATCAAACAATTACACAAAAATGCATCCTATATAGACTCATATGCCAAAACATTCAGAAATACCCAAATTATGCGAGTTTGTTTTTTTATGACATGCACAACTACAAGCTTTTAAGAACACTGACATAACCGCTGAATATCACTGAAATCCAAGTTAATGTATATCTTAGAAGTTCTTTGTTTCATCGTACAAATAGCCATAAGGCAGTTATTGCCACATTACTCTGTCCTGGATTGTGTATGAAACTATTTTGATATAGCCACAACTCATATAGCTACATATACATTAACTCTTTTACTGTGTTCAAAGGGATCATTATGCCAACAATAGTTTGGTATAAATACATACTTTATGGGACATAATAAAGTCTATTGTTTGTCTCTGTTCATTATACTGGTCAGATACCCAGATTGTTTTACAATTAACAGCTTGTCTGAAAATATGATGTTTAAGCTCATTATGGAAGATCCCTAATTCACTATATTTTTACTATTTCAAGCTGTCGTGCTCCATATTCATATTCCTATTCCATATTCACATTCATAAGTCAGTTCTCCCCTCATATGATATTATGACCCCCATATTAGATACTCATCTCGTAAAAAATCGGACTATGCTGATAAAGAGCATCTTATGTTAATTTATAATTCTTACGTATTTGACCAACACATTTTTGACCAGTGTCCAAGCATATTGAAGGGATCAGGTGTTTGTTTATCACTTAAAAGTGTCACAGTATTCTCTGACATATTCTTTGGCAGCAGGACCTATCTAGTAGCTGCCCCCCTCCTTCTCCTCCTCCTCCCCTTATCCTACCAGAGAGTGTTAGCTTTAAGAACAACTGATAATGGCGCTGGAACTGGGCCTACTTATACAAAATGTGTAGGACTCTCACAGGTCTACATGCCGTGGTCACAATGGGAGGGGAGAGATAGTAAAAAGCCTTAGTCGTTGACCCCTCCCACCATCGAGATACTTATAAGCGAGGGTGTTAAGGCAGAAATGCGCATTCTTCTAAAGTGGTCATCTGAAGACACACCACTCAACCTTATCAAGCCCTCCTTCTCACGAGCTGCTGTGGAGGAGTGAGCGAACGCAGGAGAGGTGCTGAAAATCCTATTCAGGACATGGATTTATTTTCTCAATGTCTGATCATAATACAGGACTAACAAGCATGTCGTTTTTTTTTATTTCAACATATATGGGACTATGTATATAGAAACCATTTATTCTATCTCAGAAAGCTAATGCAAATTCAAGTGAAATCTGTCTTTCTGTTGGACCCAGTGGATGATACCAAAACTACAGGATAACACAATGCCTCAGTTGGACACAGAGTTTGGTGTGAAGGGCAGCAGCATCATCAGGGGATGGAGCGGACAGGTCCAGCCTGCTCTGGTTGCCTCCTTTGTGTTCCTCTTCTGTCTGGAAGCCTGTCTGTGGGTCAGGAACCTCAGGCTGAAGAGAAGACTGCCAGGACCCTTTGCCTGGCCGGTGGTGGGCAATGCAATGCAGCTGGGTCAAATGCCTCACATCACATTCGCCAAGCTGGCCAAGAAGTACGGCAATGTGTATCAGATACGACTTGGTTGCAGTGATATTGTGGTCCTCAACGGAGACAGGGTAATACGGCAGGCTCTGATACAGCACAGCGCCGAGTTTGCAGGCAGACCCAACTTTGTGTCCTTTCAGTTTGTGTCAGGTGGAAACAGCATGACTTTTACAAATTACAGTAAACAGTGGAGGACGCACAGGAAAATTGCACAATCGACCATCAGAGCCTTCTCGTCTGCCAACAGTCAGACCAAGAAAGCCTTCGAGTGGCACATCGTCGAGGAGGCCACTGAACTGGTCGAGGTTCTCCTCAAACTCAGCGCTGAGGGACAGTACTTCAACCCGGCCCATGAGTTGACAGTGGCTGCCGCTAATGTGATCTGTGCCTTGTGCTTTGGGAAGCGTTACGGCCATGACGATGTCGAGTTCAGAGCCCTGCTGTGGCGGGTGGACAAGTTCGGAGAGACTGTGGGGGCCGGAAGCCTTGTTGATGTCATGCCCTGGCTTCAGTCCTTCCCCAATCCGGTCCGCTCGGTCTTCAAGAACTTCAAAGACATCAATAAAGAATTCTTTGGCTTCGTGAGGAACAAAGTGGGGGAGCACAGGGAGACCTTTGACCCGGAGGTGATCCGGGACATGAGTGATGCCTTAATCGGGGTGATTGACAAGGCGGAGAGTGACCTCGGCCTGACCAAGGCTTTCACGGAGGGGACGGTGTCGGACCTGATCGGTGCGGGCATGGATACCGTCTCCACTGCCCTTCACTGGATCCTCCTGCTCCTGGTGAAACACCCCGACCTTCAGACAAAACTGCAGGAGCTTATAGACAGAGAGGTTGGACGTGACAGGTTGCCCTCTATTGAGGACAGGAGCAGCTTGGCCTCCCTGGACGCCTTCATCTATGAGACCATGCGCTTCACCAGCTTCGTCCCAGTCACCATCCCTCACTCCACCACCGCGGACGTCACCATCGAAGGCCTCCACATCCCCAAGGACACCGTGGTCTTCATCAACCAGTGGTCCGTCAACCATGACCCTCTAAAGTGGAAGGACCCGCACATCTTCGACCCCTCACGCTTCCTAGATGAAAATGGATCCATAGACAAGGATCTTACCAACAGTGTCATGATCTTCTCTGCTGGGAAGAGACGATGTATTGGCGAGCAGATTGCCAAAGTGGAGATCTTTTTATTCTTTGCTATTCTACTCCATCAGTGTAGCTTTGAGAAGAATCCTAACCAGGATCTGTCTTTAAACTGTTCCTACGGTTTAACACTGAAACCTCTAAACTACAAGATCTCTGCCAAGCTCAGAGGAGAATTACTTATGGCCCATAAAAGCTTGTAGAATTGTATTGCACTTTCACGCAGAGTTCTCCCTATATAGAACAACAATAATCCTACAGTATGCACTAAAAGGTATGTACTCAAGAGTGAATATTCATACCTGTGATTTTATGTTTAATAAGATGTTTTATCACTAATAATAATATCTTTTGATCAAATAATCTTGCTGACTTGTTTGTGTCTGATCAAGTGATCTGTTTTGAAACAATGACCACAAACATTGACAGCTCATCAGTTCAGCTCATATGTAATTCATGTTTAAAAGTAACCAATAAATTCCATTGGAAATTAAAAACACATGAGTTACATGTGAATTGTTTGCTGAATTAACAACTATGGAAATATACCAGATATATCTGTATGGATTGCTCCATAAGTTTTATGTAAACATTTTTTTAAATATATTGCAAGCTCTGATGTAGTGGTCCAAAACCACAATTCATAATAAACCTTAAGTACGTATTGTTATTTATATGAGGGTATTTAGCCACCCTAAATTGGCGTATAAACTAGTGGTCAGGAATTCATTTAACTCTACTGTGTTTTCTTTCACTGATGGGAGTAATAATGGTGTTGGCTGAATACAGTCTTCTCTTGAGCACAATCTGGACAATAATTCATCCTGCCGCTCAAATTGTATATGTTTGAATGAACTGAATTGCTTTGTGTGTAAAGTGATTTCCAATGTCAAATTTGTGTGGAATCATATGAAATAACAATAACACTTCACCTACTGTACATTAAGATCCTCTTAATCTTGCATGATGATACGGCTATGATTATGATAATAGCTATTGCTATAGGTTCCAGATGTTATTATGTGGCCTTGTTGTTTCAAACTTATTTCACAGTTATTACATTCTAATTGATTATTACTCATACCATGTGATTTTCTTACTACATTATGTAGGCCTACATAACAACATTATACTTACAGTGCAACTCAAATTGTGCAGACAGCTAAGATGTACTCTATAAGATATATCTACATGCATGACTGGGGAACTGTACTGTTTGTCTGGGTGATATATACTGCACTGAATCCATACTACTGTACACAATAAACTATTTGTATTGATAAATATATCTGCATTCATAGTATATATTATGCCAATCTAAGCAGAGCATCTTATGTTAGGTGTCAATCTGCATTCATAGTATATGGCAATCAAGTGCTGAGAACTCCAAAAGCCATGGGGGTCAAAGAGATAATAATAGACCATGACGTCTGGTCTGTATGTTGTTGTGAGAGATCAATACAGGTTGGAGGCCCCGCTAGTTCCGGCTTGCAAACCCCATAACATACTAGGCTCTGGCAGAGTGCATAGAGTATACAGTAAAGTAAAGCAACCACAGGCTTCGCTCATCAATTTTTCACTTGGGCCACTCTGTGACTGTGCTCCTCTCAACCACACGGTGGTTCAGATTCAGCAGAGTCAGAGCCCAGAGCAGCCAGCAGCCACACATCTTATTGGCATCACCATGGCTCCTAATGGTAAGAGAAGTGACTGGCAAATTACTTTGGTGGAAATGGAAATGGAAAATATTAAAATGTAAAAATCATAAATACTCCACATTAGTTTTCAAATTCAAGTTTCAAGTTTGTTTATTAAATATCACAATCAAATACACATACTTTACGGTGAAATGCTTGGTTCTGTATGAGTCGCTGAGAGTGTGCTTCATACAGAAAAAAAAGTAAGTAAAAAGTAAGTAAAGAGGAATATACAATATACATATATACAATATACAGTGCAACATACAATCTAAAGTAGTAAAAATTTGTAAACAGTGAGGTACAATGCGGAAAATGAGGTACAAAACTTTGAGGTAAGGTGCAATTGCAAATGAGGTATGAATGTAGTGCAAATCTCTTTAATAATAGATAAATATAATGTAGTGTTAATGTGTCTAAAGTGAGTGTTAAGGTGAGTGTTTGTTTAAAAGTGAGTGTGTGCATGTGGATGTGTGTGCAATGAGTGTAGATGATGGGTTGTTACATGGAACATTGAGCATCCTGATGGCCTGGGGATAGAAGCTCCACATTACTCCACATTATTACACATTACTCCACATTATTACACATTACTTCTCATTATTATACATTACTACACATTACTCCACATTATTATACATTACTACACATTGTTACACATTATTACACATTACTACATAGTACTCCACATTATTACAAATGTTTACACATTACTGCATATTACTCCACGTTATTACACACTACCACACATTACTCCATAATACTACACATTACTACATATTATTACATATTACTACACATTACTACATATTATTACACATTACTCCACAGCCTGCACTGTACATTCAGGACCATGAGCGATTTTAAATTACAGGACCTCTGATACTCTTTAATCTTGCATGTCTGTCTATTTAAACCCTTGTTGTTTTATATTATCAGGCTATCCAATAAATCATATCAAACAATCCTCCCAAAACGGACCAATATGATAATGCCTTCCCTTCCTGCCTTCCTACATTGGGGGAAAAGGATGTCCGATATTATCGGCCTACCGATATTATCGGCCAATATTGGCATTCAAATGTGATATCGGAAATGATCGGTATCGGTTTAAAAAAAAAAAAAACATTTTATTTTTTAACATTTATTTAACCTTTATTTACCCAGGCAAGCAAGTAAGAACAAATTCAGATTGTATTTATTGTCAAAAGTATGCACAATGTTGTGTTAATTCCACGACAAGAGATATGTAATGTTAATTACCTGAAATTATTCCGTTTTGGGGGGGGGGGGGGGGGGGGGGGGGCTGCATATATCGGTATCAGTTGATATCGGTATCGGAAATTAAGAGTTGGACAATATCAGTATATCAGTATTGGTAAAAAAGCCAATATCGAACATCCCTAAAACCTAAACAAAATTATATTCAGTAAATGATTCACTTATTCGCTAAACTTAGCAGGTCATCGTTTCCATATCTCCTTTCCACTTCATCTCCCTTCGTTGTCAGAGTATGCCTGCCTATGCTTCCCTGTGCTGCAGTGGAGAGCCTGCCTGCCTGTGGCCCTCTGTGCTGCAGTGTAGAGCCTGCCTGCCTGTGCTCCCCTGTGCTGCAGTGGAGAGCCTGCCTGCCTGTGGCCCTCTGTGCTGCAGTGTAGAGCCTGCCTGCCTGTGCTCCCCTGTGCTGCAGTGGAGAGCCTGCCTGCCTGTGGCCCTCTGTGCTGCAGTGGAGAGCCTGCCTGCCTGTGGCCCTCTGTGCTGCAGTGGAGAGCCTGCCTGCTTGTGGCCCTCTGTGCTGCAGTGGAGAGCCTGCCTGCCTGTGGCCCTCTGTGCTGCAGTGGAGAGCCGGCCTGCCTGTGGCCCTCTGTGCTGCAGTGGAGAGCCTGCCTGCCT
The DNA here is from genome assembly GCF_963971535.1 of Notolepis coatsorum. Taxonomy (NCBI): domain Eukaryota; kingdom Metazoa; phylum Chordata; class Actinopteri; order Aulopiformes; family Paralepididae; genus Notolepis; species Notolepis coatsorum. The sequence goes on along the minus strand of NC_140167.1, from coordinate 32,928,776 downwards.
GTGGCCCTCTGTGCTGCAGTGGAGAGCCTGCCTGCCTGTGCTCCCCTGTGCTGCAGTGGAGAGCCTGCCTGCTTGCGGGAAGCAGCACTGTGGTTGAACTCTGAGGGAGGCTTGTTTTCACATGGGTTAATGCAGAGCAGGCCGGACACGTTCTGTACCTCTCTCTCTCTCTTTCTCTCTCTCTCTCTCTCTTTACTCTGACACCACAAGGACCGTGGAGGGGGATGGAGGGGTAGAGGGCGAGGAGACCACGAGTAGCCGCAGTACGTGCCTCCTGCCCCTGACTGTCCTGCTCACTACTGCCGCCACCTTCTCAGCACACCCAAGAAATCCCCCAGCTGAAAGACTCCCTTTCAGCCTCAGCTCTTCCCTCCCTGTACGCTAAGGCCCTAGACCCACTGAATTCTACCTCTGATGGGAAAACAAAACATGCATCGACGTTTCTCAGCTCATGGTTCTTCACATTTTGCACGTACACAGAGCTGTGACCTCCCACACGGTCCTCCTTCCTACAGTCCCCCCACCCGCCCTTCTACTCCCACCATTACGCAACCAGCACCATCAAACCCCCCCGTCCTTTCTGCCAGAGTTTTGACAGGCAAGCTGCAGTCGCTGTGTTGAGGTGGTAGCCATAGAAACAGTGGTGAAGTAGCCTTAGATAGAAGCAGATGGAGACACTGGGCAGACAAATGTTACTCTTCAACCCAAAAAAAAAAGAAGAAGTCTGTTCCCCCTTCGCCGTGCCATCTGTGGAGAGACACACAGCAGAACATTGTGTCTGAGCAGCACAGGCTGGAAACGGCCTGCTGGTTTTATTCAGCCAGTCTTTCCTATAACACCAGCCTGAACACCACCACACTCACCACAGCTGCACTTCAAATCCAAAGTGCAACAGACAAACAGAATGATTGAAACGTTGAGGGTTCTCCAACCTGACCTGAAAGAGACACAAACTGTAGAACATCAGTCATCCCCCTGCAAATAACTACTTAGACATCAGTAAGTGCCCCGCTAAACATTTTGCTTCGAGTAACAAGTCTCCGAATGGAACGAAAGACAAGCCAATGTAAAATGAGTATTGCACGCGCAAAGGTGGCGTTTCCAAAAGTCGACTCCGGTTGACTTCGGTTGACTTCGGTTGACTAAGGTTGACTTCGGTTGACTAAGGTTGACTTCGGTTGCTCAGAGGTCAAGAAATACCCAACGCACTCCTCCAGTCTCTCCACCAATTTAGCATTGCTCTAGAATCTCCTCACTGCCGGGAGATCGGGTCCTGTTTAAACAAACAGTAGAGCATCTGTCCATTAGATTATCTGGTTGCAGTCGTTCACTGGATGGAAAAGAGGAAATTGGCGGCTTCTGCCTGTCACTTAAATCTTGAACAAGCCTCATCCTCTCTTTAGCAGATCGTCCAGGTCCTAAACGACCATCAGCCCTGTCACCAGAACACTTCTCTGCACACAAAGAACTTAATTGTGTCCAACCCAAAATGGAAATAGTTGCTTATTTGCATTCTAAGTCAATATAATGTATCCCAGAGTTACTCTGTGCTGTTCCATTGGTTCCTCTGGTTAACCCAAAAATATGTTTCCTTCCTTTTCAAAACTCCCCTCTGGAATTATGTCATAGCCATAAACATTGAGCAGGACTTACAATATTGTTCCAGTTGACATTACAATCAAGTGTGCATCCCACATTCAAGTTTGTGATACCATGTTATGGAAATATATACTTTTTTTTAATCATTGATGTCGATTCCAACAATTAGCGAAGCTTCACGCCGTTTCCCGGAATGTCACTTCATGCAAGGCCCATAATGACTCGGGATTGTGACCTTTGTCAATAAACAATTACCTAACTCATTATTACTGGGTGGGGTGTTTTTAGACTTGTTGTTCTGGAGCGGTGGCAAGGCCAGGACCTTTGTTATGAAACAGTGAGCCACTTCATTTCTCACATTTCTTTCCATATAACCAACAATTATTTTCAGGAAATCGAAAAGGAAACTATCAGACCTCGGTCATTATGAACAAACTGCAAGCATGTGGTCTTCACTCGTGGGTGGGAAGCTTTGAAGCTATCTCCACATCGGACCAAGATATAGACACACGCACACGCACACACTCCACCGCGTTTAGGTGGTCTTTTGTGTTTGATGTAGTAACTGCGAGAGTTAGTCCAGCCTCTGTTCTCAGACATTCGTTCATCATTCATTCGTTCTGGCGGTCCTCTGTGTGCTGTTCAATTCTTTCACCAGAACTGTTGGGACTTTTACGTCTCCTCAGAGCCCCATAGTCCTCCCGCACGCCGCAGTCACACAAGACTTGTCGATACATAAGGTAGAGGTTGTGTCAGGATTTACGACGTAGACACTTCCACTGTTTCCTGTGTGCACAGAGGCGTGGTGATGTGGTCTAGAAGGTCAGGTCAGTAAAACCACATTGGGACAATTCACATTCCTCAGTGACCTTATTTCCAATCAGCTTTTATGCCCGAAGACCAAAAAAGGCCTTTACGGCCAGATTCAACCTGAACATACACAACAAAACTCCCTTTAACTGTCAAATGCGGTGAGCGAATTAGCCCGCGGCCTCTTCTTAGAAAAGCGTTTGATACTCCCATGTCTTGACGGTGTTGTTTTTCGTGATAAATCAGCCCTGGCATAACTTCCGAGAGAGGAGTGCAGGATTGGTTCCTCTGGTCAGGCGCCCTCTCAGGAGACCATAAAACTTGTGTCAGAGATAGCGGTGTCAAAGAGCCTCCGGGGACCTCCGCCGCTCAGACAAAAACACTCCACTGGCACCACCCCTCGAGCGGCCCAGATGGGAGCGTCTTTGAGGAGCGGACGGGGCTGTCCGTGTGAAGCAGAACATATCTGTTATGTTTTGAAAGGGGAGGAAATAAATTGCATTATTGCTCTGTGTATTTCTTCAAGTAACAAGAGCGGGATGGAAACTCCGGACAGTTCCTTATCCCATGTACGGCCGGGATACCGGAGACTAAGGAAAACAAAGGCCTCTCAGATGACTACCAGGCCTATATATGACCGAGCAAAGACGGAATTAAAGGCTTCTTATAGAATAAAAACATTATAGCAGGAGGCAAACAGGGGGATGGTGAAATTATACTGTATATTTATAACTCGCCCTCTGAATGGCACATTTATTAAAAAAAAAAAGAATAAAAAAAAATACAAATAACATCCATTTTTATTCCCTTTCAAAACAGCAAGAATATGCCTGATGCTTCATTGCTTTGCTGAATAGTGTAGACTCAAATGCCATGCTTTAAAACTATGTTTAATGCAGAAAGCCAGAGATGGATGACACATGCTGTGATGGACCATACCCAGCCCGCGTTCTCTTCTCTTGGCAAGACACGCACTCTGTTTAGCGTGGATGCACGCATGACAGCCAATCATAGCATTAAGCCTGGCGAGCAAACTGGCCCGTTACCGTGGCAATGCAGGGCCCAGCTGTCATTAAGAAAAGCACGGCTAGCTCCTCAGTGAGCATGGCAAAGCATAACAATCTTATAAACAGAGAGGGATGTCTCCGAAATGAAAGGAAAGTCATTAGGCTATTAGAGAGCTGTGTGCTTTTCCGACCGAGCGTGTCGCGCAGCATTTAAAAGCATCCGTCTTCCAACGCTTTTCTGGTTAGCCGAAACCATTGTGAAAATTGAGACACGTCACAACGGTCATATGTCACTTCTTGTGTTTCGTTCCATTCAGAAAGAGAACATAATGACCAATAAAGGCCGACATTAGACACACCTCTAATAGAGAACATTTAAATTGAACCACTCAGGTTTTAACAGTGGTCGCTGCGTCTCACTGCACTCGTGTTACTACATCCATCTAAGGAGATCAAGGGGTTCATTATCAGACATACATTCATATCATGTAACGGGCAACAAGAAGTTAATCTCAAACCGAGGAATCCTGAGTCTATACGGGTCTGTTATAGTGGCCTTGGCATCGGGTATCATCTGAAATTCTCATGGAATATGGAATATTTTATAGTCAGTGGACCGGAATGAAAAAGGAACATATCACCCTTGTGGGCAGCGAGGCCACTTGTGATGCAATCTTTCAGATCTACTGTTTCCCAGAACTTTGTAAAGCAGGAATGGTTGTCAATGAGAAAATTGGTGAGTGTGTGTGTGTGCGTGTGTATGTGTGCGTGTGTGCGTGTGTGTATGTGTGTGTGTGTGTGTGTGCGTGTGTGCGTGTGTGTGTGTGTGCGTGTGTGTGTGTGTGTGTGTGTGTGTGTGTGTGTGTGTGTGTGCGTGCGTGCGTGCGTGCGTGCGTGCGTGCGTGCGTGCGTGCGTGTGTGTGTGTGGGGGGGGGGTTGCGTAATTCCCCATGGAAATCTCCTCTAGTCCAAACCATAATGTCTGTCAGCTTTGCAGTGTCTATATTTGAGGTCCAAGCCGATGCATATTGGTAAGAGGATGTTGTAATCATCTCAACAACACAACGATCTTGCATGCGTCTGATGTCAAACAGAATAACCTAGTCTCAGCTCTCTCCCTGCCCCACACTCCCTCTCCAATCCTCTCCCATCCCCTCTGTCCCAGTCCAAGCCCTCCTCTTGGCCACGCTCGAAGCCAGACCAAAACAATTTAGCAATAAGCTATTTGTGTTCGTAGGGATTCATTTTCAGTCGTTTTTACATTCTGCCTTTTGTAGTGGGCTCTGATTGCCCCTGTCAGAGTCTCCCCGCGCTCAAGAGAATAACCGTTCGTTGGAGCTGACCACTGCAACTAAAAATACTTTACCATGTCAAGGCTTTGGAATACACAAGAGTGTTGACAGTGTGTGATGTGATATATTTCAGGCCCCCCCGTTATCCTAAATGATAATTTCACGTAGTCTGAAAAAAGTCGGTGCCTTGTTTCTTTTGGGGAGGGTTAAGCTCCCACCGAGATAACATAAACACACACTAACTTTTCATGCAAACGCACACTTAGGAGCGCACACAGGCAATGGAGAGAGTGTGTTTCGGTTCAAATTTGTCTTTGAAGCCGTTCAATAACTTATACATACATTTCAAAATCATGTTCCAGCTGTCAAGCGCACTCACAAGATCAGAACCCCGCGGTTAGGCTCTCCGTCTCACCTCAAGGTTTTGATTTGGGTTTGTTTTGCAAACACAGACTCCCCCGGCCAGGGGCGGCTGCAGGTCTGATAAAAATTTCAGCATGTCAACACTTTGTTGATGCGGCCGGGACAGCGGCGGCCCGATGAATATTTATGTCACGTCAGCGGGAATCAGTACCTGGTGTGGAGCTGCTTTCATAGGCGAGCAGACACACACACACACACACACACACACACACACACACACACACACACACACGCACACACACACACACACACACACACACACACACACACACACACACACGCGCGCGCGCGCACACAAACACACACACACACACGTGCACGCACACACACACACACACACACACACACACACATACACACACACACACACACATACACACACACACACACACACACACACACACACACACACACACACACACACACACACACACACACACACCCTGACTCAGCGGGACACTGTGGTGCCCCATGCTTTATTCAACACTCATTAGCATTATGTCAGCAGCACACTGGGTACCAGTAAGGGAGCCTCGCTTACACTAACAAGCAGGTGCTATGCATCAGGTGAGGTCAACATGCAACTGTCTCCGTCTGTCTGTCTGTCTGTCTGTCTGTCTGTCTGTCTCTCTGTCTGCCCGAGCACCTTTGGCTCAACTCGCTCGTGCCCTGAAACCGCTCTCTCATCGAATCTGTTCATATCATGCGAGCGTGCGGGCTCTGATCCCTCGCTGTCTCCGCGAGGCTGCACCGCATTAGCTCCAGCCGCGCTTGTGAGGCACAGTAGGTAAGCTACAGCGACAAGCGTGTCCGGTGTGTCCAGGCAGCGGGCAGGCATCTGAGCGAGCGCAGGGGGGGCCGCCTGGGGACAGAGAGAGGCCGCGGAAGACGGCCTGAGCCGGAGCGGAGGTGTGGATCGTAAAGAATAACAGCGCGGGGATGAAGGACGCTTATGGGAACGCTGGGGCTAACGCAGGGTTCCGGAGACACCGTTTACTCAGCCTGCCGGCATTAAGAGGCCTTGGCCTGCGGTTCCTCTCTCCCGGCGTAAGGAGCCTTGCCCGGCGTCACAGAGGGAATTAGCTGAGTTGCTGAGGAGAAGAGGACACAGACGCTGATTATAATCAAATTGTCTATGCAGAGGTGCATTACTGCATTACAAACTGTTACACAGCTAATTGGAGATTTCTAAGACATGTGCCTAGTCTCCACTAGCCAGGGTTTAGCGGTGCTGTGGCACACAGTGAGTGTCTCTATTGCCTTTAGAACCTGGCCAACCTTGGGGTCATTAAGGGACCACTTTATATTGTTTTTTTATCCAGCGTTGTCAAAAGAAATATCAATGTTTTAAGGACCTGGTGTGCAATTCAGCAATCCAAAACTATTAGAATCATTGAATTTAAAATAGACTATAGGCTACATGTATAGGATTACATAATGGTCCCGGCCAGCAGGGAAAAGGTTAACACATCTGCAGTGAGCTACCTCTCTCTGAACCATAGAGACTGTTGGTCCTCTCGTGTGGAACTGTAGCACAGCCCTCAAATACAATTACTGGTTTGTGAAAATTATACCCTCTTAGCCCAACTCATACCCGCTAAAATCACTTAAAAAATATCTGATCCTGACCATTTTAGATTAAGATAAATGACTCGATTCAGGCTCACAATAACGTGATGGAGGATTAATTATGATTTTTCCCTTCATTACGGCCAGTGGTACCGCAACACGAAGTTGAAGGAGGGAAAATAAAGCAAGCGGTCGGGTGACAGGGGGAAACCCTACACCGCTGCAGGCCCGTTCAGAGGGGGGTCCAAAAGATCCTCTGCCAAGACTGGAAACCATTGAGGGGAAATTTATGATCAAAACAATTTGACCATGTTTTCCGCTTCTGTAAGTACCATGAACAGTGTGGCTCTGTAGTCACCTCTCCCCGGCTGGCAAGGGAACACGGCGCACGCCTTCAGAGGAAGACGTTAAGTTCAGGATGCTTTCGCAGCAGATGCGTGGCTATAGATGGATGTTCTCGATCTTAAATTGACATAGTGGTTGAGCGTATAACTTCAAGCCCACAGTTTTCTCACGCAGGGAGGTGTGGCTCAAGTCCGTGAGGTGTTATTTTATGAATCAGAGGAAGAGGGAGCTGTGTGAATGAGTGACTCAGATTGCATGCACACACAGGTGGCTGTGGGTTTTATCGACCGTCACCTCTCCTGTGTGTAGGGACTACCAGAGCTACCCCCCCCCCCCCCCCCCACTCCCCTTCACGGTCCACAGGCACACATACGGTCCACGGGCCCACCCCCGTCACAGCAGGGAGCGCTGGGAGGACAGGAGTCAGGGTGTCTGGTCCAATTCTCCGAACTGGGATCACATAGCAGTGGAGAACCCATTAAGGGAGGCCTGCACTCTGGCTGACTCCCCAGCAGTGTAGGCCCCAACTTCCCCACCCGCTCCCTCCCTCCTCACAACCCCCCCCCCCCTCTCTCTCTCCCCCCCTGGCTGCCCCCCACCCCCACACACATACACACACACACACACGCACACACACACACACACACGCACACACACACACACACACACACACACGCACCCACACACACACACACACACACACACACGCACCCACACACACACACGCACACACACACACGCACGCACGCACACACACACACACACATACACACACACACGCACGCACACACACACACACACACACACACACACGCACACACACGTGGAACCCCCATGCTAGCCAGACTGCCAGGAGGTAAGATGTATAGGCCTCTGCAACCACCACCTCCAAGGTAGCACTTCTTCCTTCTGCCAGTAAAAATAAGACATTCTGCTTTCTCTCTCACTCCTACTCCCTTTCCTCTCTCTCTCTCTCTCTCTCTCTCTCTCTCTCTCTCTCTCTCTCTCTCTCTCTCTCTCTCTCTCTCTCTCTGCATCACAGCACTCAGAGAAACTGCCAGAAGCCGCTGCCAACAGCTACACTCTGTTTTGTCCTCTCTTCCCCCCCCCCCCCCCCCCCCCCCCTCCAGTTCAGAAAGAGATTTACTTTGCCCAAGCAAATGTATGTGGACAGAGGCCTCTGCCAGTGAGCGAGGAGACGTGTGTTCTCTGAGGTAGGTTACCGTGTACACAGTGCAGCTGGCCACTTGTAGCGTTTATTGTTCTTGTGTTGGAAATTGGGAATTACATGGGCAGTAGAGGATCTGATCCTGGCCACAGGTTTGAAAACAGAGAGGGCCGGTTCAAGAGAGAACTTGAACTGTACCAGCCAAACATCCACACGCTTGGCAAAGTGGAAAGGTTTGAACCAGAATATTTGTTGGTCCAACACGCACGCACGCACACACACACACACACACACACACACACACACACACACACACACACACACACACACACACACACACACACACACACACACACACACACACACACGCTATATCACGTTATTAATCCCCTTACATAATGTTTTCTCCTATGTTAATTCTTTGTTTCCTTACATGGTACAACAACAACAACAACAAATCACACACTATCAAGCCAGGGTTTAATGGTGAGGAGAAATCCTGGTATCCCCCAACCCACCAGTTTATCACTCCAGCCATTAAACATGACCACCAATTGTACCCTATCATTAGTTCAACATCATGTCTTTTAAGGGCTGCACATTTTATAGACAGTAACTTTCCTCACAAAAAGACAAGAAGCACTTACAAATCTGGCAACTTAATTCCAAACAAGATAAACTGTTTTATGGTACTAAGTCAATAACTGTACATTTACATTAGTCATTTAGCTGACGCTTTTATCCAAAGCGACTTACAAGTTCTGTACGACAAGTCATCAGGAAGGGCACAACTCTATCAGCTGAGTAACAATGTTCATCAAAGTGTTGAGTGCTACAGTGTAGGTTAGTATATTAGGACAAGTGCATGACAGTAAGGTTAGTTAGGGTTAGAATTTATTCTTTTATTTGAATTTTTTCATTTCAGATAATGGTTAAAGAAGTGCGTTTTAGTCGACGGCGAAAGATTGGACGGGTTTCGGCTGTCCTAACTGTGGTGGACAGTTTGTTCCACCATTGTGAGGCAAGGACTGAGAAAAGGCAGCTTCTCCTTGATGAACCTCCCGGAGCTCAGATAGGGGTGGGTGGGTCTGAGATGGCCAGAAGATGCAGATCGTAGGGGTCTTGAGGGTGTGTAGTTAGAGACCATTGACCGGAGGTAGGCGGGAGCGGTTCCCTTTGCCGCACGGTATGCCAGGTCGAGGGCCTTGAAGCGGATTCGTGTGGCAATGGGGAGCCAGTGCAGGTCCCTGAAGTGGGGTGACATGGGCCGACTTCGGTAGGTTTGAGATCAGGCGGGCCGCTGCGTTCTAAATGAGTTGAAGAGGCTTGGTGGCAGTGGCCGGGAGGCCAGCAAGCAGTGTGTTGCAGTAATCGAGGCGGGAGATGACTGTTGATTGGACGAGGAGTTGGGTGGCTTCTTTTGTCAGGAAGGGCCGGATCCTTCTGACGTTGCTCAGGAGGAATCTGCAGGTTCTGGTTGTCGCTGCGATGTGAGCGGAGAGTTCAACTGGTCGTCGAGGACAACACCAAGGTTCTTGGCGGTCGGGACACAGCTGCATTGGCGGTCGGGTCACAGCTGCATTCTCGACTGTGATGGACTGGTTTGGTGCTTGTAGTAGACCACTGATTGAATACTGTCGTAAAGTATACCGCTGACTTGCATGTAGTGTGGATGTCCGCGGATGATGTAGCAATGTGTGCATCTACATTACATAATTTTTGGCTTCATAGGGTGAACATGTGGATCACAGAAAATGCAGGGATCACTGCCTTCTTCCTCCTGAGGGGACCAGCTGAGAAAACACTCCTCACTACGCACTCCAAAATGCGCCGCACTCCAGGGAAAAGCATTCCCGAACACAGAGTCCCTCAGCTCACATCTCGCCGCTCCTCTTTGGTCTGGCCTGGCCCGAAACTGACATCACACCTCCTTTCTCCATGCCTGTGTAGAGAACAGGGTTTAGTACGCCGTAGATCATCGGCCTGATTTATGACAAGTCATCAAACGTGGTGGCACGCAGGCCTTTTTCACCGGTCAAAGTCAGTGAGAATATGAAGGAGGGATGGTGATTTTTCACAGTTAATACGACGTAGAGTACCTTAGGCTGCGGCTCGTTCACATCCATCATCGTGTGTGTAGCTGACGTTACAGTAGCTGTAACGTCTGGATGATCTATGAAAGATGGAGCGCATGCTGTCAACTGCAAGAAGACAACAGAACAAGCGAACTCTGCGGTAGCTCATGACAGTTCTGTTGTGTCCGGATCGCAGCACAAACACAGTCTGCGTGTGTGTTCATGACTCGGTCCCCAGCAAGTGAGGTTTATAAATGTACAAGGAGTGAGGGGAAAGTGCAAGTAATTATAATACATCTTTGAAATATATTCCTGTGTGTAAAAGAATAAAGTTTAGATCGAAGTTTATCAAATGTACATACATAGTATGGTCAGAATCAAGACAACACCAACATACTGTGAAGTCTCATCACAGTGGTTCCATGCTGAGCGAGATTTATTTTTGGCATGGAGTGAATCTAATTATCCCTCTCAAAGCTAGACGACTTTTAACCACTAACATGTTTAGTGTTTACATCTTTAGTACTCGCTTCATCCCATGATAATGCAGTTCTTTCTCAATGGGCGCAGGGCCTTCGGGAGCTCTGTCAACAAAACAAAAGTGGTCACCCGATGATTTAAGATAAGATTAGATGCTTTATTGATCCCCTTGGGTTGAAATTCAGGTGTAACTCGAGAACCGAGGCACGGAATTGGGCGAGTGAGGTGGCGTTCGAAAGGCGACAAATTCAAGTTTCAAACGGTATGTTACACGATCAGCGAAAAATTCAGCCCCGAGCCGGTAGATGCTCGCAAAGTGCCGTGATGTGAGCGCAAGGGCAAAACGGGACGTATACGACCCAGTGCACATTATGTGGTTTGAGTCAAAATACAAACTGCACTAGAGTCTAGGTTTAATAGTTAAGAGTTATAATACATGAAGGAGAATGATAATAATATATATGCCAAGGTGTTTTTAAATAGTTATGACCCCAATTGAGTATGCATGGGAGATTCTGTAATGGCATCTCAGACTGCATTTGCCACTGAATCTCACCCTGAGACCTTTGTTGCATGTCACCCCCATTCTCTCTCGCCCTGATGTCCTGTCTATTAAAGTGGAAATGCCCTAAAGATATATAATTATAATTATTTGTTAATCATTAGCCTGCATTAGTATTGATTTGTATTGGCTCTTGGCCAAAACTATGCCAGATCAAAAGACGCTACATGATTCCACCAATACTGATGGAAGTCTTCAAGCTGATGGTTTTGTTTTATTTTGGCCATACCCTTCTACCCTGCTTAACATGCATCCACACACTCAAGTATATTGTCATGGTCAGATGTTTGACCATACGTATGTATGTATATATATACTGTATATGTAACCAGTTCGGAAGGAGTTGCTAACTGGAGGTGATAAAGAAGAGAGCAGGAGACAGAGCCAGGGGCCTGCTGCGTTATGACCCGACATGGAGGTAATGAAGATTAAGACCTTAATGTTTGGCCTGTAGATCTTGTTGAAAGATACAGTATCTCCCCCTGAAGACCGGTGATGTCAGACGTCCACACTCACAGTTGCTTAAGAGCAAAGCACTGCCAGCTGCTGTTCCAGCCTGATCAGACAGAGAGAGAGAGAGAGCGAGAGAGAGAGAGAGAGAGAGAGAGAGAGAGAGAGAGAGAGAGAGAGAGAGAGAGAGAGAGAGAGAGGGGGGGGGGGGGGGGGGAGAGAACCGGTTGTTACAAATGTTGGCACCTACAGTGTTGATCAGGTATCATGATGACATCAGCGTTGAGCTGGATCCACTAAAGCTCCTCCTTCTACTGATGAAATAAGAACTGCTCAGTGGACATGATCCCTGAGCAGGAGGGATAACAGGAGTAACATCTACTGGCGCTCGCGCAGGAGGGAGGGAGGGAGGGAGGGAGGGAGGGAGGGAGGGAGAATTAAAGACAGTGCAGGGGTCTTATGAACGCTCCAGTACGTGCCGGACACAGAGCCAGAGATGGAGAGTAAAGGAGTCGCGGGGGAAAGACGATGAGTCGGCACAATCCTGAGCCGTGTATATTTTCAAAACTTACAGACACTCACACTTGTGCCTCGAGTAGAAATAAAGCAGACGTTCATTTAGCACAGAGCGCTAATTTGTCCGAGCGCTAATTAGATGTAAGCACAGACCTCGCTACCAGCCGTGCCAACTACAACACTCGTAGGAAATCGTACACTTGCGCCGCGGAAATGACCCGGCCAGATTAATGGGAGTGTGCAAAGGCCAAGGACATTTATCATCGGAGGTAGCAATAGCTCAACACAAGGCCAGCTTGATGCCAATGCGAGAATGTATGCAGCCAAAACCACTAATTGAGTAGACAGGGATTTGTGGCACACAACAAGGGAGTAGCTTTAACTTGCAAGGAGCAAGAGAAGGAAAAAAATCCTGAGGCATATTCCACACTGGAAGGTCCTCGTCTTGGCAATGTAAGAACGCTGGATGTGCAGAAGAAATATGTAGTGTTTTGTTAAGAAGCTGGCAGTCTAGGCCAACGATTGCTCTGTAAATTCCTGGAGGTTGTCGCTGGCGTGCTCTCATGTTTGAACTGAAACCCTACGAGCCTTAGACACCGGACTTTAAACTGATTGATATTCAATGTGGTCGCACGGTATTCAGTCGAAATGGACTATACTGTGCTGTTTTTATTAGATGAGCTTTTTAACGTTTTATAAGATATAACTGGACATGTGACAATAGAATTAGGTTATGTCTGTATTTATCTTTGTAAAAACGACATCATCTATGTTTCTTGAATGTGGGAAGAGGCCATTGTCAGCCATTGTCTCTCCCAGATCGGTGCGTAAGGAAACCCATCTCTCCATGTGGCAGCATCTACTGCGCCTCTCCGTCACACTGTGTCTTGCACTGCACTGCCCAGCTGCCCCAGACCTCCAGGTAAAGCAGTGAGGAGAGTAGGACTATGTGAGGCGGGGCAGGATGGGGGCAGAATGGAGGGAATTCAGGGGAACACTGAACATAGAGGCGACAGTGGCTCGGGAGGTAGAGCAGTCGTCTGGTAATCCGGAGGGTCCCGGTTCGATTCCCGGGCAGTGTGTTGAAGTGTCCTTGAGCAAGACACTTAACCCATAATTGCTCCCGATGAGCAGGTTGGCACCTTGCATGGTTGCCTCCGCCATCTGTGTGAGTGAATGGGTACAAATGTGAGGAACAAATTGTAAAGCGCTTTGGATAAAAGCGCCATATAAATGCTGCCATTTAACATGCATGAAGGAAAATAGTCATCCTAAATGACCAGAACGGCTGTGGTGGGGGGGCAGAGTGAGCACTGATCTGGGCGCAGCGCCAAGGCAAACAGCCCAGAGAGAGCAGAGAACAAGCCATAGCCGAGTAGGTGGGAGATCATGTGGAGTCTATGGAGGGTTGAGAAGGGGACATGGCGAGACAGGGGTCATTACAATACAGTAATAAGAGTCTGCGAAGCCAGGAGGGGACCTGGGGCTTGTAAGAATATTTCTCTCTGAGGAGGGATTTAAGGTCTGGTTGCACAGCGATACGGAGCCACCTGTGAAATGGAGCTTAGCGCGCAGCATGCAGTATACACTTGTGCACGTGCACATACACACGTAATCTTGCTTTCTGTCTCTCTCGGTTTCACGCATGCACATCCATGCACAAAACACAAACACCAACACACACACACACACACACACACACACACACACACACACACACACACACACACACACACACACACACACACACACACACACACACACACACACACACACACACACACACACACACACATTGACCTTGGTGTGTACTGCCAATTTACACAGCTTGAGCAACAGGGAGGTCCAGGAGCCCTGGGGATGATAGGACGTGACAGAGAGAACTGGCTGCCATGTGTGTTTGTGTGTTTGTGTGTTTGTGTGTGTGTGTGTGTGTGTGTGTGTGTGTGTGTGTGTGTGTGTGTGTGTGTGTGTGTGTGTGTGTGTGTGTGTGTGTGTGTGTGTGTGTGTGTGTGTGTGTGTGTGTGTGTGTGTGTGTGTGTGTGTGTGTGTGTGTGTGTGTGTGAGTGCGTGCGTGTGTGTGTGTGTGTGTATGGAGGCGAGATGTGTATTTTGTATAACTTCTTGGAGAGGTGTTTGCATGGATGCGTGCACAGTATGTGTGCCTGCGTACTTTCTGGAATATGCATCTTAGTATGTTTGTGTAGAGGAGGAAAACAGAAAATAGAGAGAGAGAGGCCGACGTAACGGCCTCACATCTGATATCCATATGCTCATTTGGCTAAAACGATTTTAATCAAGTTTGTGGCTTTATGGGGCCTAAGCAGCTTACTGTAGGTTACTAAGTGCAACAAGAAGCACACAGCATTAACGTCTCTCTTTCTCATTCTCTCCTTGGTTCTCTCCTGGTGCATGTCTGGCTGGCTCCCTGAAAAACGTATTTGTATACCAGCTCGGCGCAATCCAGTTCGGACTTGGCTCGTCCAGAGAGCCAGGATGGCGTAGAGCGGAGAGGAAATAAGGGGAGAGGAGAGGGTACATTATACGAGCTTCACGCCGCATCAGTCCTGCACTCCAAATGCTCTGAAAGTGATTTTCTCACCGTATGTTGGAGGAAATGATTCATTAGGCTGTGGCCCGGTTTGGGCGGCCATTACTGTGAATAAGAAGCAGCCGCCGCACCCCAGGCCGGTGCATGTGGAGCCGACTATGCACTGTGACGAAGGGGGGAGGGCAGGAGGGAGGGAGGGAGGGCAGGGAAAGGAAGGAGGGCGTCATGGAGGGAGGTATTGGAAATGGCTACAAGGGATGCAAGGGGAGGAATAGGAGCTGGAGAAGACAAAATGAAGGTGGTAGGAAGGATGAAGGAGGAGGATGGGTGGAAGGAGGGGGGCTCTGTGGCTTTGAGTCAACAGAACAACAGCTCGGAGACACGCTGCTCTTTCCTGGAACACCACAGGAGCACTCAGATGACTGTTCTCTGAGGTCATCTTCTCACTGCACACCACAGGTTCACATTGTCACTGTGAGATGTCCGGTTATCTGAACTACACTGACTGTTACAGACCAGTCAATAGAAAAAGGGCTATTGGATTGAGGTCATTTGGGGGGCGGGCCTAACCTTTGTATTTCCTCCCTAACCTGATGTGTTTCCCGGGGCTTAGTTCACCTGTTTTCCCTCGTGCACGTTGGGGGTTGTCAAGAGAAGCGCACGATGGAGCTTCAGGTTGTATTCCATCATGAGAGTTGAGGAAGGAGGATGAAACACAAGACGGCTGAAGAAGCTAGTCTGCCCGGAAGAGAATGTTTTTTCTGGAATTTGATGTCCACATTCATCGTTATTATCAGTTTGGAAAGCCCACTCGAGGTGAGTTGTCTCGCTGTGAGGTTATTTGCTTTGACCGCAAAAATCCTAGACACCAGGGTGTCCCTCCGTAAAGGAGAAAGAGAGTGGTAAATAATTTGGGAACAGTCAGGCTTTGGCCAAGAATCGGAAAAGCTGGATTTGGCGCCATCTAAGGTGAAATTCATCCGGAATTCAACCTGTTTGCGTCCGATGGTTTCGTTTCATCAGTAGATGGTGAGGCTGTCCCAATTCAAATATTGAGTCACACAGGAGCATCTCTCTCAGTCTCTGGCTTTGAAGAGAGTTTTGAATCTGACAGATCTGGTGAACGGGGGGGGGGGGGGGGTGGCTCCCTCCCTTTCCATTAATATGGGTCTCTCTCTAACGCCGGAGTAAATCATGAGTCAGCGTGACTCCTGTAGTGCATCAGGAGCCCTGTGACGTGCCAGAGACTGTTAATTGGGAGAGAGAGTACCCTGGGGTCTTCTCTGCGTGTGTGGTGACATGTTCCAGACCTCGTGCTGCTGAGGCTGCTGCCCCTACGGAGCATCAGGGGGGAGAAGCAAAGATAGAAGCAGAAATAGTGGAGTTGAGACAGAGAGGAGGTGCAGCCGTTATAGTATGAGGAGGACAAAGACGTGAGGTGTCCATGTGTGGAGCCTTGATAGAGCGTCAGTCCTCATGGACCTATTTTTTCGCCATGAGGTGGACATGTGATAAGTGGAACACTTATCCGTTTCTCAAGAGCTTGGCCCCCCCCCCCCCCCCCCCCTATGGAGAAACAATGGTCCTCATTCTCGAACGTGTTCGTAAGTGCCTTGGTAAGTATCTCGGAAAAAATTTCATACCAACAGATTTACGGAAATCCTCCTCCGGATTCCTGAACGCGTGAAACGCTCTTCGTAAGTGGGGGAAAACGTTCACAGCTGTGCTCTGCTGAATTAACTGACGTTACTCATTCACAACTCCAGGTGGGTTCACATTTTTCCTCATTTGCATACAGACACGCCCGCCAGCTCATTATAAGGAGGTGAGAGGGTCTGCATTGCACCTCTGCTGTGTTGATCCTTGTATTAGGTAGTGCAGAACCGTTTTGCGACTGAATCACAATTCAATTAGATTATACAGCACGAGTACAATACAACATCCAACCAGAGTGTAAATGTAATAGTAAATTGCACTTAAATTGTTCTTTATTTAGTTAAATATTTAGTTAAGTATTGTGTGATTTTGTGTGAAGGGCGGACTAGCAAAGTAAGATTTTCATTGTATGGCAAACTGTATGTTTAACTGTGCACATGACAATGAACAATCTTTAATCTTGAATCAATAGTAACATACAATGCACAGGTGATTGCTTCAAGTCGATTCTATAGACAGTTTCTATCATCGGAATTAAATAATTATAATGATAATAAATACGACAATTACGGTGTGCATTTATAGTCATGACTCAATGAGGAATCTGAGCATTAGATTATCGCGCGATATAGTGAAATAGACTAAGAATAGATGAACGAATTACATATAAATCTATAGTTAATTTACGATGCAGCAGCTGATACTGTACCCTGCACACATACGCGCGCATGCTCCGTAGCGCGACAGCGATTTGCGACTCCAGATGATAATAATAATATTTTATATAATCTCCCAAAATGAGATTAGATTATATTCAAATGTATTGTCACCATACAGCATAAGTACAAATGAATCGTTCCAGCAGTAGGCATCTATTATTCTAATGACTTATTTTATTAGGTATTATAGTAGTACGTCCTACTGTAGAACATGACATAGCATGACATCTCATTGTAATGTCAATACTGGATACTGCGCGCTTGTCAAGAGCCAATCGCGCAGTAGTCCAGTAGTAGTGTGTGCTCGTGCTGCCTCACTGACACATTTATTTTGTTTAGCAATGGAAGGAATATCAAACCAACAATAAATAATATCATAGAGAAGAAGACAGTATATGGCATATTAATACAGTATATTCCACTATACAGTAGCTATATCCGCGGTGATCGGTTTAGTTCTTAATTATTTAGTTTGCAGTGTGTGTGTGTAATGCTCATGATGCCTCATTGAGTCAGGACTATAAATGCAAAACGTAATTATTAATTATACAAATATTGTGGTATTAATTATCATTTTCAATGATTTAATTCCACGGATGTCTGTAGTATCGGCAATCCCCAATGACTTGCCCCAGAGAAAGCTGTTGAAACCATGAGCGCACACCGGTCTGTCCGACTTGCGACTGCCTTTTTGGGTACGTAAATCCTACAAAGAATTTACAATACCAAGCCGTTCGAGAATGCCGAAAAAGTACATAAATCGAGTTACGAAGGGAATCCTTGGTAAGTTTTACGTATGTCCGTTCGAGAATGAGAACCAATGACGTCACCTGGAGAAGAGCAAAATTCGAGTGAACAAAAGATTTGTTCAACTTTCCTCGAGTTGGGCAGTTGAAAATAGCTGAAGAGATAGCATCTGCAGTTAACCAGAGGTCTGCTCTCTGGGTGACATCATTCGGCCGAGTTTCTGGAGGAGCCAATGCGGCGAGCTCTCCAGACACACAATGCGTCGGTAAGGTTTATGTCCAATAATCACATGTCCTCCTCACAATAGAAGGATTCAGGTTAAAAATCATCTAAATGCGGGTTTTTTTGGCCAGGACATAACTTAAGACGTACAGTTGCCCTGAAGAAGGCCAGAGCTACAGTCGGCTCTGCTGTGCCGTGTGGGCAGGTGAATACAGAGACCAGATAGTGTGCAGTCTGCTGGAGAGCTTAGGAAGGACAGGAGTGCCTGGAGACTGTCTGAGTATTCTCTAAGTCAGTCTTGCCCAGAGGAGAATGATGTGGTTACTGAGAGACACATTGGATAGTCAACATTATGTATGGCCACTAGTTCTCAGTTTGAGGCAGAGGAGAAGTGAAGTGATAATGGAGAGCGGTGGTGTAGTAGAGTCCAGGGAGACTCACATCACAGAAGGACTTGAATTTGCTGCCTTGAGTGAAGTTAGGTCTGGGAAGACTGGAGCTGACACATCCTTTTCTGAGTTGGATAACATTACTGAACCTCAGATATTTGCAGCTACTTGATGACTATTTCACGCTAGTTTCTACCACAGGGATGGCTGTATTTCATGAGGAGAATGTAGCTAACAGAATGAAGTGCAAAGTGCCACGTACAGAATGAAGTGCAAAGTGACATGTACAGAATGAAGTGCAAAGTGACGCGTACAGAATGAAGTGCAAAGTAACACGTACAGAATGAAGTGCAAAGTGACGCGTACAGAATGAAGTGCAAAGTGCCACGTACAGAATGAAGTGCAAAGTGACGCGTACAGAATAAAGTGCAAAGTGCCACGTACAGAATGAAGTGCAAAGTGCCACGTACAGAATGAAGTGCAAGGTGACACATACAGAATGAAGTGCAAAGTGACATGTACAGAATGAAGTGCAAAGTGACACGTACAGAATGAAGTGCAAGGTGACACGTACAGAATGAAGTGCAAAGTGACATGTACAGAATGAAGTGCAAAGTAACATGTACAGAATGAAGTGCAAGGTGACACTTACAGAATGAAGTGCAAAGTGACATGTACAGAATGAAGTGCAAAGTAACATGTACAGAATGAAGTGCAAAGTGCCACGTACAGAATGAAGTGCAAAGTGACACGTACAGAATGAAGTGCAAAGTGACACGTACAGAATGAAGTGCAAAGTGACACGTACAGAATGAAGTGCAAAGTGACACGTACAGAATGAAGTGCAAAGTGACACGTACAGAATGAAGTGCAAAGTGACATATAGAGAATGAAGTGCAAAGTGACACGTACAGAATGAAGTGCAAGGTGACACGTACAGAATGAAGTGCAAAGTGACATGTACAGAATGAAGTGCAAAGTGAGACGTACAGAATGAAGTGCAAAGTGACACGTACAGAATGAAGTGCAAAGTGACACGTACAGAATGAAGTGCAAGGTGACACATACAGAATGAAGTGCAAAGTGACACGTACAGAATGAAGTGCAAGGTGACACATACAGAATGAAGTGCAAAGTGACACGTACAGAATGAAGTGCAAAGTGACACGTACAGAATGAAGTGCAAGGTGACACGTACAGAATAAAGTGCAAAGTGGCAGCAGATAAATCAGCCACTGAGGGATGGCGTGTGGTTGAGCGCACTGTGTTGCAGAAAACATAGCGGTGCTGAAGTGTTGAAGTACAGCGTTATAAGCAACTGGCGGGAGAAACTGGCTGTGACAGGGAAGGCTGACCTTGTTGCTGGTGAACCGATGGCAATGGATGTTGGTGATGTGCCAGTTGAGGCAGTGCAGTTGAAGGCGATTGCAGCCGGAGCTGATGGGCCTGTGGCCTATTGGTCGGAGAAAGCGGATCATCACCAAGGCTCGCTCCACTGTTGAGTGGCTGTGGCGCTGCTATTAAGCCTCTTGAGTTCTTTGCGTTTCATTAGGCTGAAGTTGAAATGGCATGTGCACAGATAATCTTCTGACCTGGTTAGCCATGTTTGAGACGGCTATCAGCGGGGGATCTGGGAGAAACCTAGGCTACATCCTTACGGGTGGGTTATTATGGGACGTGTGACGGTCCATGGGATGGTTCCAAGGTTCTTTGCTAAGGTAGAGCTGTCCCAAGAATCATACAACCTCAAGTCAAAGTTAATTTGTTTATAATTGCAACAGTCTGAGCTGAACAAAATAGTGCTGGTCTATGACACTGACCCCATTCCCGTTTTGACCTAATCTGCTATGGTGGACATGTAAATAAAGGAAATAAGGCAGGCATATACTTAGATAGGGTCCATGGGATAGAGCCTCTGCACTTTTACCCTGCCACTCATCTCTCTCGTTGTAAACTTTGTAGTGTGTTCTTTAGCTTATTTTGTGTAATATACATGTTTACATTTTTTTTTTTAAATAAACATAAAGTAATAATCGGACTTAAAGGCCCAAACCATAATATATTTCACAATATACATTTTGGCTATATGAGCACATATGTTTCACTTGTAGATGGAAAGTAAAAGCTTTCTAACTTTCATAATAACTGAGAATACTTTTTCACAAACTTGTATAGCATCAAAATGTATCAAAAACTCTGGGGCACAACAAGGTTCAACAGAGATATTTTGGTTTTGGCTTCAACGGCGTGAAACTTCCTAAATGTCTCTCCAACATGTCCCCTGTCTCTCACCACACACAGCGCTGATGGGAGATAAGGAGCATCTGACACACTGCTCTGTGGAATGTATGGCTGTTTAGATTAAGGAGAGGAGTGCTAAAGACAGAGTGCTCTCTCCCTAGAAAGACAGAGGGGGAGGATGGCATCAGAGTGAAAGAGAAGAGAAGGACAAGTGAGGATAAGAAAGACAAGCTTACACCAAAGCCAAAGTGTCCCAAAGTGCTGGGGAGAGCAGGCGGTTTCGTCGGCGCCCATTTTAACCATTAACCACTCAGAGAGAGAGATGATGACAGAGCATGCATAGTTAACTACATGTAGTTCAGTTACTAGTGTAACTATTTTGCAGTAGTTTGGTGGTAGTTTAACTATTTCTTATTTCAGTACAGTACTTTTAGTCATGTAGTTAAAGGGACAGTCTGATTTACCTTGAGCAAGAGATAATTTCATTATATCTAATAATAAGCACAAGAGAACATATCTGAAAAACCTATTGCACGTGAGTCCTTCTACCAGTGGCGGACTGGGACACAAATTCAGCCCGGGACATTCAGACGCACCAGCCCACACACCGGCCCACGCACCGGCCCCGAAACCGGCCCACACAACGGGCGTTATGAAACACTTGTCCAGAGGAGTCAACATCAGGGAGACCAAATCTACACACCGCCCCTAGATGTGCACTCATGCACAGTGCACACACCAGTGATGCCGGTAACGCGTTACTAAGTAACGCGTTATTGTAATCTGATTACTTTCCCCCGAAAATAGTAATCTAACGCGTTAATCTTTAAAAGCCAGTAATCTGATTGCAGTTACTTGTCCAAGTGGCTGTGCATTACTATTTCGTTACTATCTCATCATAAATTCATAATGCAGGCGGAATGCAGTATTTTATTTCGTTTTCGACAGTCAAAAATACATTTTGAGCTGTTTTTCTTATTATTATTATGGAGTGACGTGGTGTGGCAGTGAAAGGGTTACACAAGAATGTGTCCCCGCGGCGTGACTGGACTCTCTGTCTGTGAGTGACTCTGCTTTGGCCCAATCACATTCCCCATCCACAGTCTGCGAATCAGAGGCAGAGTAGGGCGGGTCTTCACAGCACGTCATGTGACATATGCGCCAATCGTGTGACAGCAGGGCTCCGTTGTTATGTTCGTCTGAGAATTCATTTACAAAACGCTTGTCTAAACGAAGTGAAACCGCAAGAAGACTTTTGCGGTTTCTGTTCAGACTTCCACCCCAAAACGCTCGTTTAAACGTAGCCTCAGTCAAAATCCTGTCTACCGCTAAAAACAGCACATCCAATTGCATTGAAAGCATCTGGAATCACAACACTAGCCGACGCTTCGACCATGAATTGAAAATGGGGGACCCTGATGTAAACAAGACAAACGTCTTTCTCTGGTCTGCATCCCCTTAACAATTGTGTGTATTGAGCCGTACTGTATATTGTACCCATTCTGCAATCTGTTAAATAAAGTTTTCATTCATTCAGGTACAGGAGGACTTTCCCTATTGATTAATGTATATTTGATGGTGGCAGAGCAAAAGCTCTTATTTGCCAGATTTACAGTTAATTTACATGTTAAAGAGAGACTGATTGTATGTTTATAGAGAGACATTTATAAAAACAATTTAATAGTTACAGTTGATATAATTGAATAGTTCAGCCTGCATTTGTTAGATGTGAATAGATACACTGGTTTTGTACAACCACTGGCTGGCTGCTCTAATGCTGTGAGCATCATAGACTGTTGCTTTACCATACTTGATGGTACAGAA
Organism: Notolepis coatsorum; assembly: GCF_963971535.1. Classification (NCBI taxonomy): domain Eukaryota; kingdom Metazoa; phylum Chordata; class Actinopteri; order Aulopiformes; family Paralepididae; genus Notolepis; species Notolepis coatsorum. The sequence goes on along the minus strand of NC_140167.1, from coordinate 32,906,131 downwards.
GCTGAAGCACTAGTTTAACAATTTACGTTATGTGCAGAGAAACAAGTTAAAAACAATGTATGCACTTTCAATAAAGCGTTTAAAAAAAACTGTTGGGGGAACGACGACGACTTCGTAACCTAGTTACTTTCAAAGTAACTAAGTTACTCTGATAATCAAGTAATCAGTAAAGTAACTTGGATTACTTTTTAAAGGAGTAATCAGTAATCAGTAATCTGATTACTTTTACAAGTAATCTGTGGCATCACTGGCACACACACACACACACAGACACACACATACATATACCGTTACTTCCCGTCATTGGCATATGTTTTTTTTTTACTAACATCTTAGTGCCTCATTAGCCTAGGGATTAAGGATACATGAAGTATTAACTACACCATAATAATATTGAGGTTTTGATCCATAGAAAGTAGGGATGTCCGATATTATCGGCCTACCGATATTATCGGCCGATATCGGCATTAAAATGTGATATCGAAAAATATCTGTATCGGTTTTAAAGAAATAATATTTTATTTACATTTCTATAACCTTTATTTACCCAGGCAAGCAAGTAAGAACCAATTCTGATTTTATTTATTGTCAAAAGTATGCATAATGTTGTGTTAATTCCACAACAAGAGATATGTAATGTTAATTACCTGAAATTATTCCATTTCTTGGGGCGGGAAACCCTGCATATATCGGTATCGGTTGATATCGGTTGATATCGGTATCGGAAATTAAGAGTTGGACAATATCGGTATATCGGTATCGGTAAAAAAGCCAATATCGAGCATCCCTAATAGAAAGGTCTGTGCTACACAATTTCAGTTAGATTGGATTTATTGTCCTTTAATTTGGCACTCATGACATTGCATGACATTGCTTGCCGTTTAATCAACATTGAAAGACCCCCCACTTCCTCCCAGACACCCATTCCAAGAGCCTGTTTTCTCTCTCTCTCTCTCTCTCTCTCTCTCTCTCTCTCTCTCTCTCTCTCTCTCTTTCCTCAGAGTCAACTGCATAAGAAGAACATCAGCAATCAATAATAATGGCTTGAATTCATACAGCGTTTTTCAGCCTTTTGAAAACACCCAAAGTAGTAGTAGTAGTAGTAGTAGTAGTAGTTTATTCAGTCATCATCTCACACAATACAATATACCCCATCATTTAACAATATTTGATTTTACAGTGACTGAAAAGGTACAGACTGAAGCATAATGCTTATATATGCCTGTCCTATATTCTTAACAAAAATTTAAAAAATTGGCGGCTACGTGGCGTAGTGGGCAAGGCGCTCGCCACAAATACTGGAGACGCTGGGCTCGCCTGTTCGAGCCCAGCGCTCCACATTGCTTTCAGTTTAGCTGGTCGTTCATACTAATACACATTGGCCGTATTAGGGGGTGGGAAACTGATGGGTGGGGATTGGGCGTTGTGGACAGCGACTCCTACAGGTCGGTTGGTGTGCCTGCGCAGTAGAATCAGGAAGTGTCGGGGGCAGCGTGAGCCTCCCACGCGTTACTCCTCGCCACTGAGAGATCGAGCTGCGCAGGTGAAAAGATGCGACTGCTGTTACCTCAAGTACCGGAGGGGACTTGTGCTATGTATGACTTAGTCCACATTGCAGCCGGCTTGTGGGAGGCAAGAAACAGCGTTCGTGACAGGGGAGGGTTGAATTGGATGATACGAAATTGGGATGGGAGAAAATGTAGAAAATGGGAGAAAAAGTGGATAAAAAAAAACAAAAATTAAAAAAATTAAGACTCCAAAACAGTATTCTAAAAGAAAATAGCAAAAGAAAACAGTATTATTCACCCCTGTAGTTTTCAAAAATAGCTTTACAAATTTTTCTTAAAAACCAAAAGCGAATTACTCATTCTTAACTGTATATCAGCATTGTTCCACAAAGCGCTTCACAGAAACCATCAAGCATTCACACAGTCATACACTACTGGTGGTTGTGAGCAGCATCAGCAAACACAGCTGCCCTGTGGCAGACTGACGGAATCATGTCTGCTAATCAGCGCCAACCACCATCAACAACCTTCATAAATAGATTCAACATTAATGGAATAGGCTAACTACCAACTTAGCTGTAGCAGTTAGCTGTTATATGCAATCACATATGTTTAACTACAGGGTAGTAGTTGACCTAGTTGTTAGCTTAAGCTAGTTAGCTGTGGTTATTTACAAACATGTAGATGAGACTAATCATATACAGATCGAGAACATGGCTAACAGTTGGGAATTCTAAGGTACATCTTATTTAAGCATGTAAAATGGCAACTAATCAATTCAATCAATTAGATTACCAATATTATATCAACATGAAAATTTGGAAGGGAACATAATAGTATTTTATTTTAGTATTTACTATTATAATATTAGTAGCCGATTAATTTGCAGCCCGTCCTAGGTTCTGATTGGCTCTCTAGGTTAGCACTTTAGCTTCTGATGCTGTGGTGGGCACTAGTCCTAACATTGCTAACTAAACTTTTAGTCCGAGAAAAAACGTCACGAGTCACAACTATTTACGTCCACGTGCTGTAAGGAATCAGGAATACGGAAAGCACATTGTCTTGTAATAGAATGACTGAAATCACTGCAAGAGCTAGTATAGGCTAGCTAGCCCTCATGAACCGGCAGACACCAACAGTAGAATATGCACTAGGCTACTGCATGCACCTGTCATGTTACTGTTGGTTCCTTCCACTTGAACTTCATCATCATTAGCAGCAGCAGCGGGTAAACATGTCTGTAATTTTAGAACATTGTTCTGCGTCTTTTACTAGCAATTTTAGTTTTTTAATTCTAGCTTTTTCAGCTCCACCCTTTCTTTTTTTTGCATTCTCCATTTCTGCGCTTCTAGGCCTACTCGCGGTTGGGAGGAAACGTGAATCTCATTCACTGATGTCTCATGTCTCATTCAAGACTGGCTAACAAAAGCATGTCTTTCACTTAACACCAAGAAAACAGTGTGTATGATGTTCACAAAGTCACCAGTAGAGGTCACTCACTCTAATGTGTTTCTGGGAGAGGCGGAGCTGGACATTGTACATTAATTCAAGTATCTTGGGGTCACATTGGACTCTACATTGACCTTCAAAAAGTCATGTGAATAAAGTGACAAACAGTCAAGTTTAACATCGAAAACTTCAGGCAGATCAGGCCCTGTTCAAGGATGTTTCTGCATTCAATGATTTTATCACACATCGAGTAGGCCTACTGTTTTATCAACTGGTCTCTTTCATATGTCACTACTCTTACACCAATATAATTACTCTACAAAAAAGCCATAAAAGTATTTGATAGGAAACCAATTTCATTTCATCACTGTAATGTTTTAGAAAAACATAACATGCTAAGTTTCGAGAATTTCCAAGTTTTCAAATATACTTGCTTCATGTACAAGGTTCTGCATGGACTTGCCCCTCCCCCATTGAATGAGTTCATCCAACAGAAAGCAGACACTGGCATTACCACCAGGGCCATCAGTAGAGGGGACTGTAAGGTGCCTTTTCGGTATACTACCATTGCAAAAACTGTGTTCTCTGTTAAAAGTGGTAACTACTGGAATAGCCTGCCAGTTGTGATTAGAGAGTGCCCTACATACTCCATGTTCAAGACCCATCTTAAACTGCATCTTAAGGCAAACCAGAACTGTGATCATTTTTAATCTGATTTAGTTTATGCAACTTGTTTATTGTTTTATTGCCGGCCCACACACTGGCCCACACACCGGCCCACATAATGGCCCACACACCGGCCCACATACGGCCCACACACTACACCGGCCCACACACTACACCGGCCCACACACTACACCGGCCCACACACCGGCCCACACACTGGCCCACACACTGGCCCACACACCGGCCCACACACTGGCCCACACACTGGCCCACAGACTGGCCCACATTAGTGGCCCACACACTGGCCCACACACTGGCCCACACACCGGCCCACATACTGGCCCACACACCGGCCCACACACTGGCCCACATTAGTGGCCCACACACCGACTCACACACTGGCCCACACACCGGCCCACAGACTGGCCCACACACCGGCCCACACACCGGCCCACATACTGGCCCACACACTGGCCCACATTAGTGGCCCACACACCGACTCACACACTGGCCCACACACCGGCCCACACACCGGCCCACATACTGGCCCACACACTGGCCCACATTAGTGGCCCACACACCGACTCACACACTGGCCCACACACTGGCCCACATTAGTGGCCCACACACCGGCCCACACACTGGCCCACATTAGTGGCCCACACACCGACTCACACACTGGCCCACACACCGGCCCACAGACTGGCCCACACACCGGCCCACACACCGGCCCACATACTGGCCCACACACTGGCCCACATTAGTGGCCCACACACCGACTCACACACTGGCCCACACACCGGCCCACACACCGGCCCACATACTGGCCCACACACTGGCCCACATTAGTGGCCCACACACCGACTCACACACTGGCCCACACACTGGCCCACATTAGTGGCCCACACACCGGCCCACAGACTGGCCCACACACCGGCCCACACACCGGCCCACACACTGGCCCACACACCGACTCACACACTGGCCCACACACCGACTCACACACTGGCCCACACACCGGCCCACACACTGGCCCACATTAGTGGCCCACACACCGACTCACACACTGGCCCACACACTGGCCCACACACTGGCCCACACATCGGCCCACATTAGTGGCCCACACACTGGCCCACACACTGGCCCACACATCGGCCCACATTAGTGGCCCACACACTGGCCCACACACTGGCCACAAAAAAAAAAAGTTAAAAAGTAAAAAAAAAAAAAAAAAAAAAAAAAAGTATAATTTTTTTTTTTTTTTTTTTTTTTTGGACCAGCCCACTTTGGTCCCGGCCCATCGGGATTCGTCCCGAACGTCCCGATGGCCAGTCCGCCACTGCCTTCTACTGTAGTTAGTGATGTTGTCAAACCATTTGGACATTGTTTGGAAGGTGCTACAGATCCAGCACTGAAAAATCAGTTCCCTTTTGCTGCGCTTCTGCCACCCTTCTACCACTTTAGAACTAGCACTCCGGTGTTATATTTCGGGGGTGACTTTGGGGGCTCCCAAAAAGAACAAATGGAGGGTACTTAACTTAAGTGCTCCTCCAGGGAGGGGGGAGGGGGCTACTGCCCTCAGACCCCCAAGATCATTTTTAATAAGTGGGTTCGGGGCAGTTTGACTTGGGGTACTGCCTATATATTAGTGTTACAATGCATGATAAGTAAACAGTGAAAAAAGCGAAGGAATCGGATGGAGCTGGGGCGTTTGGGATGAATAAAAATGTAAGATGAAAAAGTCTCCCCAGCCTGATACACTGTGGGAGGCAGTGGAAGTGTGAAATCTGGCCCGGTCCAAAACAATAGGAGTCACAAAATCAGTTTGGCCCGTGGAGTGGCGGAGGAGCAGCAGAAGAGCAGCAGAGGTTTGACTTTTCAGTGCTGGATCTGTACACGTATATCATATGCTACGTATCACTTATGCTAGCACTGCTAACAATTTATGCTAACAATCCTTCCTACCTTATATGAAAAGTCTGTGGTACGGAAGTAGTGGCACATGCACACACATGTACACACAAGGGAAGGTAGAAGAAGATAGCAGCAGTATACATTGCGGGCACAAGTGAGAGGGGAGGAGAGCAACCACACACCCACAGAGAAGCCAACAGACATATGATCCCTTCTGGAACATACCATTTTCATTGGGCCTTTCAGACACACCCTCAGGCTGGGATTGGTCCAGATCTGTGATCAACACTTCTCTTTTTGATCTGTGATCACCACATCTCTTTTTGATTTGTGATCACCACATCTCTTTTTTATTTGTGATCACCACATCTCTTTTTGATTTGTGATAACCATGCCTCTTTTTGATTTGTGATCATTATGTCTCTTTTTGATTTGTGATTACTATGCCTCTTCTTGATTCGTGATCACCATGCCTCTTTTTGATTCGTGATCACCATGCCTCTTTTTGATTTGTGATCATCATGTCTCTTTTTGATTTGTGATTACTACGCCTCTGTTTGATTTGTGATCACCATGACTCTTTTTGGTTCGTGATCACCATGTCTCTTTTTGATTTGTGATCACCACACCTCTTTTTGATTTGTGATAAGAATCAGAATCAGAAGTCAGAAAGGTCTTTATTGCCAAGTAAGCTTGCACATACAAGGAATTTGTCTTGGTTTGGTCTGGTGCAACATTAACAGACAATTAAAGTAGAATAAAATGGAATATATAAACTAAATTAGAATACAAATACAATAGAATATAATATACAAGGCTGTACAATTGTGCAGGATGTAGTAGAATGTATACACTAAATTAGAATACAAATACAGTGGAATATGCCTAAAATACAGTGGAATATACTATGCCTCTTTTTTATTTATTATCACCACGTCTCTTTTAGATTTTTTATAAGATAAGATAAGATATTCCTTTATTGATCCCCTTGGGGTAATTCAGGCATCATAGCAGCATGGGGGAAGGGGGGGGTACAGGTAGTAAAAACAACCCAAGCAGTGTAAACAAATCGGTCAATATAATTTACTATCTAACTAACTGAAAAATATATTCACAGTATTCACAGTGTCACATAAGGTGCAGTATGCATAAGGTAGTGTTATAATTTACTATCTACTGAAATATACATTATTCACAGTATCACAGTATCCACTGAAATATACATTATTCACAGTATCACAGTATCCACATAAGGTGCAGTATGCCTACGGTAGTGTTATTGTCCTCCTTGGGTTCCTATTAGTCCTAGGTCAATGTCTGGCAGCAGTCGCTGCCCCTTGTTGTGGAGCCTGGAGGCCGCTAGTCGCTGCCCACTGTTGTGGAGCCTGATGGCCGCTGGTATGAAGGACTGTCCGAGGCGGTTAGTTGAGTGTCGGGGAGGTATGAGTCTGTGGCTGAACGAACTTCTCATCTTGACTAGCTCGTCGTAGAGGGGGTGGTAGGGGTTCTCCATGATGGCAGCCAGCTTCCTTCTCATCCCCCTCTCTGCCATCACCTCTAGTCTAGGTAGCTCGACTCCCACCACGGAGCTAGCCTTCCTCACCAGCTTGTTGAGCTTGTTGGTGTCCCTTGAGTTGATGTAGCCTCCCCAGCATGCCACAGCATAGAAGAGTATGCTGGCCACTACAGACTGGTAAAATGACTGCAGCAGTCTATTGCACACAAGGACCTGAGTCTCCTCAGGAAGAACAGCCTGCTCTGTCCCTTCCTGTAGAGGGCCTCTGTGTTATCCGACCAGTCCAGTTTATTGTTCAGGTGTACCCCAAGGAACTTATATGAGTCCACCACCTCCACCTCCACCCCTCGGATGGTGATGGGAATCGGGGGGGGCCTCTTCTTGCCCCTCCGGAAGTCCACCAACAGCTCCTTGGTCTTACTGGTGTTGAGTCCCTTCCTGTATCACCACGCCTCTTAGATTTTTTTTATCACCACGCCTCTTTTTGGGGGGAAACCACTTGGTTTTAGGTGCCGTTTGCTCACAAACTAGAACTTTAGGACAAAACAAACTGTTAAATCATGCCGAAGACGATCACGTCCCAGAAATAGGTATTACCTCTTAGTTTTAGGTCACCCAAAGATTCATAAGCGTAATATTAAATGTCCAGCCAGGTAGGGAAACAGGGAAATATCTTGCAGCTGACTGGGGAAATACCATAGGGAAGACTGAAGGGGCATGGCTGAAAAGAATCAAACATAACTTTTCACAATGGCACGAACACTCAATGGCGGCCAGTGTAACTTGGTGCATCAAACGTTTCAAACAATGTAAGCGTCCTGCTGACCAATAGCAACCAATAGGAATGGTGTCAATAACTTTGCAGTTCACAAATAATGAATGAATATTATTTTACACTATTCATTTGGTCGTCCTCAGACAAGCTTGACAACGGAGTCTCCAGTCTTCTCGGTCGTCCGTCCATACATCCAGCAAGCACCACAGAATTATCCATGATCATACAGTACTAGCTATCCACACATCTTATTGTCGACAAATCAACAACAACGTTTTCACACCAGCGACCACCTATTTATTTTGTAGTGAATATCATGAGTGCAAGCAGGAAGAAAAATAGAGAGAGACATAGACCAAAAGATAGCAGTGCACAGAAAACCACAGCAGAAGTATACTCTATAACGCAAACCCTGTTAGGGTTTGACACCGACCCCAAACGCAACGACACAAGAGAGTAGGATTCAGAGTTGCCAAAAACAAGGGCTTGTTTATTAAGACTAAATAAACAGCACAGACTTGGAAGAGTTCAAACAAAGACTGGAATACAAGCAAGGATGAATGTTGCTGCTCTGCAGCTTCTCCCGGGATGGTAGTCAGGGGAAGCAGACGCTGACGTCAGAGCCGCTCTGCAGACTTCTCTCGGCAGAATCTCCGAGGTGGTTGCGGGACCGAGAGAGAGAGAGGGAGTGAGTTTAACTCAGAGTGCAGGTGGAACAGAGCAGGTGAACAGGAGAGGTGACTTGTACCCGAAAACAGAGTTATCCAAGTGACTGAATCTTCGGTGTAAATACACACTGTGAGTAACGTTCCAAACACAATCCCAAGTGATAGATATCTTCGGTGCAAAATAAACACTGTGAGCGAAGTCCCAAAATACAAATCCAATGTGATAATATCTTCGGTGTGTAAACACACAGTGGGAGATGTTAGGCCAAAATATTATCCCAATGAAACAATCCAAAAAAGGCTAAACGCTCGGTGAGTGACTGTCTGATAAAAAGCTGGAAATCTTCAGTGTAATATAAACACACGAAAAACGGAATTGGATCAAAGACAGTCATAAAAAACTCACCCAGGCGTTGTGCGTAAAGAGCGCTGGAACAGAATGGAGCGAGCGCGTCGCCTCGGGGAAAGGGTGTCCAAGAGGAATGCTTCTTGAATATCCTGGAGGCAAAGCAAAGGGAAACAACAGCAGGCAGCAGGAACGGCGAATGCAACTGAAATATCAAAACGATCCAACAAAACTTGAATGGGGAAACGGGGTATAAATAATACGGGAATGCTTAATTGACAAGCAGTGACAGCTGAGGGATGTGATTGATAAGCATGTGGACGGGGGAGAACCAATCAACGACGTCTCTGGGAAGAAGCGTGTGAAATAGGGGAATGAAATGATTAACAGAAAACAATTGGAAACAGAGCGAGTAGGCTTAAAGGAACAGAGCGAGTAAGTGAGCAAAGGACAAAAACCTCACAGTACCCCCCCCTCCACGGGAGCCACCCGGCGACCAGGCCGACCCGGCTCGTCAGGATGGGCACGATGGAAGTCAGTGATCAAGCCGGGATCCACGATGAGCTGCCGGGAGACCCAGCTACGCTCCTCAGGGCCGTAACCCTCCCAGTCCACCAGGTATTGGAACCCCCGGCCCCGCCGACGAACGCCCATCAACCGGCGGACCTGCCACTGGGGGTGACCATCCACCAACACGGGAGGCGGAGGATCAGGAGCTGGAGGCATAAGGGGACTGAGGGAGACGGGCTTAACCCAGGAGACATGGAACACGGGGTGAATGTGCATGGACGCAGGAAGTTTCAGGCGTAGGGCCGCCGGACTGAGTACCTTCAGGACCTCGAAAGGTCCGACGAAACGGGGGTTGAGCTTCTTGGCCGAAGACCGAAGCGGGAGGTCCCTTGCGGAGAGCCACACCCTCTGCCCAGGGAGGTAAGTCGGCGCAGGAACCCGGCGCCGGTCGGCACCACGACAGGCGCGCTCAGATGTCCGGAGCAGCGCGGTCCTGGTGATCTCCCAAACTCGTCGGCAGCGGTCGAGGTGGTCCTGCACGGAGGGAACTGCCACTTCCGCCTCCTGTGCGGGGAAAAGAGGGGGTTGGTAGCCCAGGGAAACCTCAAATGGTGAGAGGCCGGTGGCGGAACTGACCATTGAATTGATGGAGTATTCAACCCAGGGAAGGAAACGGCTCCAGGATGCCGGTCTCTCGGCTGCCACACACCGAAGAGCTGACTCCACGCTCTGGTTCATCCTCTCCGTCTGTCCGTTAGTCTGGGGATGATAACCAGAGGAAAGACTGACCGTCGCCCCCAATCCCTTGCAAAAGGCCCGCCATACCTGGGAGGTGAACTGGGGCCCCCGGTCAGAGACGATGTCCTGGGGAAACCCATGAAGGCGGAACACGTGGAAAGGGCCACGAGGTGAACCCCCTTGCTGAATCGATCCACCACGGTCAGAAGGCAAGTGTTCCCCTGGGAGGAGGGAAGACCTGTGACGAAGTCTAGCGCCACATGTGACCAAGGACGGCTTGGAACGGGAAGTGGCTGTAAGAGCCCGGAGGGTGCCTGGTGTGAGGCCTTGCTGCGGGCACAGACCGCGCAGGCCAATACGAACTCCTTGACGTCGTTCCGCATGGTGGGCCACCAGAAACGACGAGCCAGGAAGGAGAACGTGCGATGGACGCCAGGGTGGCAGGCGAACCGGCTGGTATGGCCTCAAAGCAGTACCCGGGACCGGACAGAGTCGGGGACGAAGAGACGATGAATAGGAACGTTGCTTGGAGCACGCTGGAAGCGTAGGGCACGTCTAACCACACCCTCGATGCCCAAGGTGATGGCTCCAACCACTCGGGCCTCCGGGAGGATGGGAGTAGGGTCCTCAGAGGGTGGAGCCCCCTTGGAGTGTAACCGGGACAGGGAGTCGGCCATCGTGTTGCGGGAACCGGGGCGGAAGGTCAGCGAGAAGTCGAACCGACTGAGGAAACTGGCCCATCTCGCCTGCCGACCGTTGAGGCGCCTGGAAGCGCGGATGAACGTCAGGTTCTTGTGGTCCGTCCAGATGGTAAAAGGCTCCTCGGCTCCCTCTAGCCAATGACGCCACTCCTCCAACGCAGCCACGACCGCCAGCAGCTCCCGATTGCCGGTGTCGTAGTTCCTCTCGGCAGGGAGGAAACGACGCGAGTAGAAGGCGCACGGATGCACCTTCTGGTCCGAAAGAGAACGTTGGGATAGGACAGCGCCCAGTCCAGTATCCGAGGCGTCCACCTCCACAATGAACTGTCTCTTGGGGTCAGGGTGGAGCAGGATAGGGGCGGAAGTGAACCTCTTCTTGAGGGAGCGGAACGCAGCACATGCCGCTGGGGACCAGTCGAACGGCAGAGCGGGGGAGGTCAGCTTGGTAAGTGGCTCCGCCACCTGACTGTAGTTCCGGATGAACCTTCGGTAGAAGTTGGCGAACCAGAGGAAACTCTGTAACTCCTTCCGAGTGGTGGGTTCAGGCCAATCCTCCACAGCTTGGATCTTGCGAGGATCCGCTCGGGTCAAGCCCTTCTCAACGATGAAGCCCAGGTAGTCGACGGAGTCGGAGTGGAAACGGCACTTCTCCGCCTTGACGAAGAGCCGATTGTGGAGGAGGCGCTCCAGCACACGGCGGACATGCTGGATGTGTTCCTCGAGGGTCCTGGAGAAGATGAGGATGTCGTCCAGGTACACCACCACGAACACCTCCAGCATGTCACGAAGGACGTCGTTCATGAGTGCCTGGAATACCGCCGGGGCGTTGGTGAGGCCGAACGGCATCACTAGGTACTCGTAGTGGCCCCTGGGGGTCTTGAAGGCGGTCTTCCACTCATCGCCCTCACGGATACGGACAAGATGGTAGGCACTCCGGAGGTCCAGCTTGGTGAAGACGGAGGCCTGGGTCAGTGGCTCGAAGGTGGAGTTCATGAGAGGTAGTGGGTACTTGTTCTTGATGGTGATCTCGTTGAGCTGGCGATAGTCGATGCAGGGTCGCAGGTCCCCATCCTTCTTACCAACAAAGAAGAAACCGGCCGCCACCGGGGAGGAGGAAGGCCGAATGAGTCCTGCTTCCAATGACTCAGAGATGTAGAGATCCATCGCCTTCTTCTCCGGAACGGTCAGACTGTAGAGGCGGCTGCCGGGAAGGGGAGCCCCTTGGCGGAGGTCGATGGCGCAGTCATAGGGGCGGTGAGGTGGAAGGGCCTGAGCCCTGGATTTACTGAAAACCTCCAAGTGGTTGTGGTACTCGGGAGGTATGGACGAGAGGTCCGGAGGCGACTCACCAGCGGGCCTCCGGGGCGGGGGACAGGACGCCGCCTGCAGACACAGGGCGTGACAGGAGGAGCTCCAGCCCTTGATGGTACCGGAGGACCAGGCGATGTGGGGCTCGTGCAGCGCGAGCCAGGGCCTACCCAGGACCACCGGGACAAGGGGGGATTGGGTGATGAGGAACTGGATTCTCTCGACGTGGTTCCCAGCGATGGTCAGCACGACTGGGCCGGTGCGTTGAGAGATGTCGGCCAGGCGGTGTTGGTCCAACGAAAAGATCTCCAAGGGCCTCACAAGGTCCTCAAGTGGAATGTTGGCTCGGGTAGCAAACTCGAAGTCGAGGAAATTCTCGTCTGCCCCAGAGTCGATGAGGGCCTCCACCGTGGCTTGTTGGTCCCCCCAGGCCAGGGTGACGCTCATCAGATGGTCAGGTGGTGCGCGGCTCTGGGAATGGGAAAAACGGCTCACCAGGATTTCCCGGGGTCTCGGCGAGCCTGATCTTTTGGCCGGGTGGGGCAGTCGGCGATTCGGTGTCCCTCCCTTCCGCAGTAGAGGCAGAGACCGGACCTGAGCCTTACCTCACGCTCCGCCTGGCTCAGATGAGAGCGTCCCAGCTGCATGGGTTCCTCCTCGCGAGCCGAATGGGAGGACCCGCTACCACCAGTTGTGTTGAGGACAGGGTGTCCAGGAGTGACGTCATGCCTCCGGGGAATCCGGGGTACCTCAGGAGGTAACAGTCGGGTCCTCTCGCGCCTTCTCTCCTGGAGGCGTCCGTCGATGCGGATGACGAGGCTAAACAGGTCCTCGAGGGAGTCGGGCACCTCCCGGGTAGCGAGCTGGTCCCGGACTGCGTCACTGAGCCCCCTCAAGAAGGTTAGGCGAAGTGCAGGGTCGTTCCATCCACTCTCCACCGCCGCCAGTCGGAACTCCAGGACGTAGTCAATTACCCTGCCGCTCCCCTGTCGGAAGGTCCCCAACCGGGCTCCAGGGTCCAGACCTCGGGCTGGATGGTGGAACACTCTGCGGAGCTCCGCCACGAAGTCTGGATAGGAGAAAACAAAATCTGCATCCATTGCCCAGGAGGAAGTGACCCACTGGGCAGCATGGCCTGAAAGCAAGTTCGTCATATAGGCCACTTGGGACCCTCTAGAAGTAAAAACGGCTTGGTTGATGACGGAAAACCAACTCACATTGCATGATGAATGTGGCACACTCCTCGGGATTGCCGTCGAACAGCCGTGGGACGGAGAGACGGGGTTCCCGAGGTGCGGGATCTGCTGGGGCTGCGGGGAATGCTCCTGAAGGATGTGAGGGAAGTAAAGCATTAACGGTGTCGCTCAGCGAGTGAAGCTGAACGAGAATACCAGATTGTTGTCCCGCCAGAGCGGCCAGTGACTCTTGAATAGGCAGGACCTGTTCCCTGAGATCCTGCACCGCAGCCGCAGCCCTCTCTAGTTGGTGGCTGTGATCCCTGGTCAACTCGACTTGATTAGCAAGTGCGGTTCTGACCCTCTCTGTGTCGGCTGGGGTCGTCATTTTGGTTGGATCGTAATGTTAGGGTTTGACACCGACCCCAAACGCAACGACACAAGAGAGTAGGATTCAGAGTTGCCAAAAACAAGGGCTTGTTTATTAAGACTAAATAAACAGCACAGACTTGGAAGAGTTCAAACAAAGACTGGAATACAAGCAAGGATGAATGTTGCTGCTCTGCAGCTTCTCCCGGGATGGTAGTCAGGGGAAGCAGACGCTGACGTCAGAGCCGCTCTGCAGACTTCTCTCGGCAGAATCTCCGAGGTGGTTGCGGGACCGAGAGAGAGAGAGGGAGCGAGTTTAACTCAGAGTGCAGGTGGAACAGAGCAGGTGAACAGGAGATGTGACTTGTACCCGAAAACAGAGTTATCCAAGTGACTGAATCTTCGGTGTAAATACACACTGTGAGTAACGTTCCAAACACAATCCCAAGTGATAGATATCTTCGGTGCAAAATAAACACTGTGAGCGAAGTCCCAAAATACAAATCCAATGTGATAATATCTTCGGTGTGTAAACACACAGTGGGAGATGTTAGGCCAAAATATTATCCCAATGAAACAATCCAAAAAAGGCTAAACGCTGGGTGAGTGACTGTCTGATAAAAAGCTGGAAATCTTCAGTGTTATATAAACACACGAAAAACGGAATTGGATCAAAGACAGTCATAAAAAACTCACCCAGGCGTTGTGCGTAAAGAGCGCTGGAACAGAATGGAGCGAGCGCGTCGCCTCGGGGAAAGGGTGTCCAAGAGGAATGCTTCTTGAATATCCTGGAGGCAAAGCAAAGGGAAACAACAGCAGGCAGCAGGAACGGCGAATGCAACTGAAATATCAAAACGATCCAACAAAACTTGAATGGGGAAACAGGGTATAAATAATACGGGAATGCTTAATTGACAAGCAGTGACAGCTGAGGGATGTGATTGATAAGCGTGTGGACGGGGGAGAACCAATCAACGACGTCTCTGGGAAGAAGCGTGTGAAATAGGGGAATGAAATGATTAACAGAAAACAATTGGAAACAGAGCGAGTAGGCTTAAAGGAACAGAGCGAGTAAGTGAGCAAAGGACAAAAACCTCACAAACCCTGGTGCAAGTGCTTATTATATAGACTGAAATAACTGAATCAGATAGGCATCTTTAAATGTGAACCATACCATTATGGTTGTTAATTACAAACATGACCTTACATTATTCAAAAGAAAATGTTTGCATCGTTGTTTGTTTCATCATTGTTTGTCACCCCCCCCTCTGACTTCAACTGTTCCCTGGCCTCTTCATACAGCACAGCTGAAGCTTTTTTAGTCAAAACCATGTCTCCCTATTCTGAGCAATGGGAAATATCAAAACAATATTTTGATGTAAAATAATGTTGTTTTTTATGGAGGAAATACAGCCCAATGACATCAATTCAAGCAGAAATGCATTGACTTCAGGCTGTGGGCAGGTATCTCTACTCACCTTGACTCTATATGCCCCGCCCCTTCTTCTCATAGTGAAATTACCCTGTGTCCGTGCATTATACTATTGAGCTCGTCTGATCTCCTGTCAATCATTATTGCTCTATTCACATGTAGATCTATGTACTAAGGGATAATGTCATCGCATGCAGACTGCAATTTGAGCCCTTTGACCCCTATGTATATTGTATATTCCTCTTTACTTACTTTTTTACTTACTTTTTACTTACTTTCTTACTTACTTTTTTTACTGTATGAAGCACACCCTCAGGGGCTCATACAGAACCAAGCATTTCACCGTAAAGTACGTATATTTTATTGTGATCATTAATAAACAAACTTGAAACTTAAACTACACAAATGCAAATGAGACGACGGCCTGAACAGACCCATGTCAGAGACGGGGAGGAACCAAGATGTGGACCGGCTCCCTCGCTACTTCCATCACCAGCTCTGGGAAAATAAGCAGACCTGGGACTCCACGAAACGAACGGAGTGAGACGTACAATATTTACAATATTGAAATTGGCATTCCTGATATTTAAGCAGTCGAATGCTGTTTCACAAGTCAGTTTTCCCTAATGACGTGTGTTGAGTTTTCAGTGAAGGGCATCGCCTCCTATAATTTTTGTTCACATCCCTCTTCCTATAATATTACCCTCTTTGGCTAAGTCACCACCAGTGAATCGCCCAATAGGAGATGGGGGTGTGGCACATGCTCAGACTGTGCTGGTGGAGTGTCCATATCATTGGAAATGCAGATACATTTAACTGCACATGTGTTATGCAGTACCACAATTTCTTCACAGGATATCATGCAATATGACGCTAGTGACATCCCCTCCATTTACCCTTCTGGAACATACCATTTTCATTGGGCCTTTCAGACACACCCTCAGGCTGGGATTGGCCCAGACTGGCCACTAAATCAAACACACCCACATTTAAGTTTTTTTCAGTTCAGTTGTTCTCTGTATGCCTCCTGACATAGATGTGATCCTTTTCTTTTTCAAAGTAGTGCCAATTTGACAATCTCCATTTACTGCGAGTAGAATGAATATTAATATTAACAGTTTTTCTTGTATAGTAGTTAGTACTGTAGTTTGGTAAACTACCATTTTAGCAGAGGTGGGTAGAGTATTGACATATTTTACTCAAGTAGAAATAGAAACTTTGCTCTTAGCATAGAATAAGAACACTTACCATACTCAAGTACTTAGTTACTTTTGAACAAAATGTTGTGCTTGCTCCAAAACAGCCTGCAGTCAAAAATTAAGAGCACTGGTTTGGGAACAGTCTAATAATAAAGCTCAGCTGTGTTACTAATCCACTTCACTTAAATCCACTTAGAAATCCAGAGTAAATGTAATCATAATCAGTTACTTCCCACCTCTGTGTTTCATTAAAGCATTACACCACGAGCAGGAGTGGGTTGTGAGAATTAGACCATGCCTAGGGGTGGTCGTTAGGCCCGAGGCGCAGCTGAGGGTTGTTGGACCCCCTAGGCATGGTCTAATTCTCACAACCCACGACTGCACGTGGTGTAATGGCTTTTATACAACTGGCGCATTCATCCAACCTTATTGCTATACAATAAACACACATTAATTGAAGATTTATTGAAAAAACCATCCGCAGAAAAAGTAGTTCCCAAAAAAAAAAAAAATTGTCTCCATGTGGAAGCAGCTCGGAAGTGCATCCAACTGTTCTCACTGTCGCTCAACTAAGACATCCAACAAACTAACACATCCAACTGTCTTTCAACTAAGACATCCAACAAACTAACACATCCAACTGTCTTTCAACTAGACATCCAACAAACTAACACATCCAACTTTTCTTTAGTTTTGAACCTACTTTCTATAGAACTTCATTCTTAGATGCTTCTATAGAAAGTAGGTAAAACAAATTAAAAAAAACTTTTCTTTGCCCTATATAAGGGGGGGGGGGAGTTTTCTTTGCCCTATAAGAGGGTATTTCTTTTATTTTTTTTTAAACCTACTTTCTATAGAAGCAGCTGGGAGGTGCGCTGTTTTAAGTGAGCATAGATTATTGAATTAATTGATTGATTAATTGCTAATTTTATTACTGTCCGCCTTGTTTACAACTGGTTAAGTTTAGGCACTCTTTCGAAGTCGCTCTCTTTCGAAGTTGGTTACGGTTAGAGTTTGGAATCAGGGCTGGTGGTCTATCGCCCTGCTCTAAAGACAAACTCTAACCTTAACGCTTTAAGTGCCGGAAACGTGTTTAGGCGTCTTTCCTAGCCATGCTCAAGTTGCCTAGGACGCCGTAACTCGTCTTTGATATCAATATTTCAAAAATCTGTGATCGGAATCATATTTCCCTCTGCAGCCTTCACACACAGTTCTGATCTCCTCTCAATCCTCTAGCGGTTCAAGAGCGCCATCTGGTGGCCGATCGGCAGATCGCCCAACAGGAAGTCATGTGGATGAAGTGGTGATCACCCATATTACTTCCGGGCACTCGCTATAGGTCCCGGGACTCGAGCTCGACACAATACATAGCGATCCGTTGCCAATAACTCGATAAACAACATGATTTGGACGTATATACTATTATACAACCTGGAAATGGACCGGGTATTTCGACATCCCATAATGGAAAACTGTCTACCCCACGCTGATCGCCCAACGGCCCGAGGAGACTGGGGTGAGTTTTAGCATGTAATATTACCGTGTTCGATACTAACTGATCTGATGAACATATGACCCACATTAGATGAATGGTATAACGCTGCCCACGGAATTATAAACGCCCCCTCGCCCATCCGGTCAACATCAGATGACGTGTAGTAACTTCCAGAAGTACGTCCAGTTGGAATTTTTTATATCGCGCCGATTGCTATCAAACTGTATTTCATCATCAATAATGCATTTGGGGCTATACATCACGTTCTGGAGAAAGCTGCAGAAAGAGATGAAAACATACTTATACTTTAGACCATATTCTAGTATGAATATGTGAATGAAAAAGTTTAACGTTGCTACACCATGAACAATACATATAGGACCTTGAATGGGCCCTAATAATGGCAATCTAGCAATAGAATTTAAAAAGTTATAGCCCTGCAAAGAAGGGGAACTTCTCCATGTTAAATAGAGCTGGCAACGGATGGTATATCATGAATTTAGCCTTAGGCAATCAAAGTGTTAACCAACTTCAAAAGAGAGCGACTTCGAAAGAGTGCCTAAACTTAACCAGTTGGAAACAAGGCGGACAGTAATAAAATTAGCAATCAATCAATCAATCAATTCAATAGTCCATGCTCACTTAAACCAGCGCACCTCCCAGCTGCTTCTATAGAAAGTAGGTACAAAAAATCAAAAAATTTGTTTTGCAATTAATCAATCAATCAATCAATTCGCGCGATTTTTATTTTGTTCCATTTTGACTCATGGCCCATCAATTACATCATCCAACATTGTTTAAGAAACTAACACATTCGCCGTGACAGAATCGTTTTTCATTTAGTCTTTATGACCCTATCACCATATCCTTTCGTAATGTTTACTGTCCGGCGTGTCCGCCATCTTGCTTTCACTTCCAAAAACTCGCACGGCGGAGTGATAGTAATGCGGTTGTGGGCGGGTCCTGGGACCAAGAGCGTGGGGTTATTACAAATACCCACGTGTAACTTGACTGTTTCAGCCAATCAGAATCGAGAAATTTGCATGCCGTTGTATAATGTGGTTTCCCCAACACTACTGATTGTGTATGTGACTTTGTGTGAATGCCAGAATGAGTGGGTGTCCGTGCCTTCCCTGTGACCCCACACCTCGACTGAAGCTAGTAAATGAAAAAAAAATAAAAAAATATATAAATTAGATAAGTGTCAGTGAGCTATTGGTCTGGGAGCAGCCTGACTAGCCACGTTATCTGAGAATGTGACAGCAGCATGCATCACCTTGTAAAAACAAGAGCCCTCTGTGTGTGTGTGTGTGTGTGTGTGTGTGTGTGTGTGTGTGTGTGTGTGTGTGTGTGTGTGTGTGTGTGTGTGTGTGTGTGTGTGTGTGTGTGTGTGTGTGTGTGTGTGTGTGTGTGTGTGTGTGTGTGTGTGTGTGTGTGTGTGTGTGTGTTTTTCCAGGAAGCTCCATTGAGTTACCATGTTATCCACATCAGTCTGGGTAATTACTAGGTAATCCATCTGTATCTTGAGAGGCCCCAGAATCAAGTCAAGTCAAGAGTTTTATTTGTCACGGCATACAGGGCATACAGAATGTGTTAAGTGATAGATTGCGGATTGCATTCTATACAAGGATTCAAACCTGTGATGGAGATTTATGTCCCATCTATCTACCACAACAAGGCCATGAATCACACTGCCACATTGTGATTAATTGTTGGTGCAAACCAAAGTCGTGCTATGCAGTACTTTTACAGCACAAAGCGGTAGAGCACAAATGTTGTTGTTGCTGTTGTTTTTGTTGGTGTTGGTGTTGGATTTGTATCGACACAAAAGGTGGAGCAGTGATTGTCTATGTGAATGGAGCGGCTCCAGACTTTATGCTTGATGACATCACAAGTTTTGAGTTTTAGGGCTCTCGTTTTTGGATTAGTGAGAGAGTTGTTTGTCCTCACTAATATGTTTGGACTGTCTTAGACCAGAGGAATGTATGAATTCCTAAATTTGGAGTAGTTCCCCTTTAAGTGCACTGTGTTAGAGAGTCCCCATTCCCTGGAGGCTACAGGACAGACAACAGAGCGGGGAAACTCCTACACTAACACGTGGACCTCATCAGTGCCAGGAGTCCTATGACATCATTGTCACATAATTGCGTCTCCTCTCATCTGTCCATTCCTCCATTCTCTCCAAAGCTGTGAGGGCAAACTGAGGCTGCAGCTATTTAGGACTTTTCTTTCACATCATTATGTATTGTGAGTAGACTGTGAGTTATACAGTATGTGTGTGTAGCAAGGCAGAGGGCTACGCTACCCTAGGTTTAGTCTAAGAGCTTAGGGAATTCTGTATTCTATATAACATTAAAAGAGTTATATTTAATTGTATCACATTTATTTTAATAGTCCAAGTTTAAAACGATTAAAACAACAAAAAACACTGTAAAAAGAGACAGTGGACTGGATTTACATACCTTGTTGGTCGAGCACAGGAATGAACACAAACCAAAATACAGAAAAAAGGCCAACCATACATTCAAATGAACACAGGACTCAAACAACAAGACAATAAGGTGTCCTCCTGTACTGGACCAACATCCAACTCATGCTCTTCTGTTTCCATGAGGTGAGGGCTTATATACACAGGGGCAGTTCATCAACACACCTGTGACAGATAAAACAATTAGCCAAGGGACCGTGCACAATCTACAGCAAATCAAAACATGCAATATAGAATCACAGCAAACCAAGGAATAAAAATCTAACAAATCTAAAAACAATCCAAATAAAAGCACTGCACACTAAAAATCCAAATTAAAAACAGTAAAAGGGCATCAGGTTCACCTGGTTACATCCGTATTGAGTATTGACCACATATCTGGACATTGAGAGTTATTTTGTTCCTCTGCGGATATTAAGCAGATGGTTTGGGCCATTCAGTTCAAGATCTTCCAGATTCCACTGATGTAAAATAAACTTAAGTGTGTCCATTTTATGTCAGCCTCCTTACGCTCGTCCAGCGTTCATCAGTCGCAATAAATTGCAAACACTCGCAAGCTCTCACACGGGATAAGTTTATCATCAGATACATGGGAACCATGGCAACATGTAATAGGGTGATGTCAAAGTGGATTTTAGGAAAGATAAACGCTCCACGTCCTCTTTGTTGATCTGGTGTCGTCTGCTTTCCCCCTACCTACTGTTTCTCGTCTCACACTGAGCTAGAGCGGAGCAGGAGCAGCTGCTGCTCAAAATGGAGTCATTAAAACACCTCGTGTAACCTCTGGAATAGGTCACAGTGGTTGACCGCATTAGCCATAATTATGTCGCTATAAAACAACAGACCTTCCCAGCACTTCCTGTGTAATTAAGTGTCAGGATAACTATTTTACTATCTGGCTGTTGTTTTTCTTATCATACTGTATGTCCAACATCCACTTCCTATCCAGGGATGATACACAGAACACATCAAACCCCTCTGGATTCATTTGACGACTGCATGCTGCAACACGTATAAAAACACCACAATGACATTGACAACCCAAGGCGTGATGGGAACCATGACTCAGGACAGAATTCTGCATCCAGGTTGCCCCTCCTCTCTGTCTGCCAGTCACTCTTCTCAGTGTCTGCTCACTGTACTGTTTCCCTGTCTGTATGTTTTCCTCTAGGAGTCACCTGTGAGAAGCCCGGCTGGGTCATACCCAGCAAACATGTTGATGTCCATTAGCCAGGCAGTTGGGCCAGGGTGTCTAAGCAAGAGACCGAAGGGGATCTACATTTAAAAATAATTATAATGTCAGCCTGTGTTGTCACAATGTTGTTTCAATGTTGTTTAAACCGTTTAGTGAGATGAAAAGAGGATTTCAAAATGCAACTATGAGAAGACGTTTTAGGCCATATTTGTTTACTTGCACATACACTCCACTCCATACATGTGAACAAACATGCACATACTCACACACACACACACACACTCACACACACACACACACACACACACACACACACACACACACACACACACACACACACACACACACACACACACACACACACACACACACACACACACACACACACACACACACAGCTTATATATACTGTATGTACAGTTTAGGATTGTTCAATGTCCCCCAATTAGACTTCAGACAGTTCATAAAACGTAGTTTAGTTAAAAAGAAAAACAAAGAAGAGAGAGCACAAGTACAGATGACAAGTACAGTATGAGGAAGTAGAAATATATATTCATAATTATTATATGCCAATATTAAATCAATTTGATGCTTTGAAGGCAAAACAATTGCATTTCTAATTAATAATAGGTTCGAAAATACATTTGGCAGATTTAACGTGACTTCTTTTTATCTAATGTTAATTTGATTACAATCTTATCAATATATCTTATCAAGACACCTAAATAATAATACTATTATGGCCCCACTAAAGGACTTTTATCCCCATAACAATGTAAAGCTCAATGATAATTTAGCTCTGATCATAATGTAGCTGAACTTAAAGTGGAACTCAATTTAAGAATTTATATATTCATACTGTATATTCCTATGGCTGGCCTATACAGTACAATCAATATTTGTGATATGAGCAACTTCATAACTCGTGATCACAAATATTGATTTGACTGTCATAGACCATAGGAATACCATACTGTATATAATTTCTTAAATTGGGTGACATTCTCCTTTAAAATAGGCTAAATCTAAATATGTTACAGTAACCCTATCCAATCTAACCACTTAGTAGTAACTGAATTAGCTGTCTTTCATGTGTGCTGGTGTGTTGAAGAGGTAATTTATTAGCTTGTTAGCTCAAATCAAAACCACAAAAGATCAGTATTCAACTTGTAGGTGCTGTAGCAAGACATGCACCCAATCCCAGTTTGCCATCTACCAAACCAACTGGTCTTTGTAATATATATATATATATTTTTTTACACATTTCTCCTTCATTTGTAAGGTAATAAATTAAAGGTTAATATGTACCTGTACGTACTGTATAATCAGTTGACCCACTTTTGTTATACTTATGTGATGGTCTTTGGTTGAAATACTTTAACAGCTTTCAACCAAAGATCATCACACAGACCTTTGGCTTGCTTTGAAAGATGACCATACTAGGTTGTTGTTGTTTTCTTGGCGGTAGTCATGCCAAGGACTTTATCAAAGACTATTTTTCTGTGGTCTGTGAAGTGAAGTTGTGAAGTTACCCGGGGCACCGTAGGGCACATCAGTTTGACTGCTGATAATAATTAGCCCCTTTGAATGCAAAACAGAGGTGCGGTCAGACCCACAACCGCACAGTATTGTGCACGGGTGAGGAAGCAATCAACTTAAGAAGGATACAGATGATTCATCTGAGGCCCCGCCTGTGTTATTATGTGTCATTTGTTTCACGGTATTGTTGGCGAAATTGATTCCATCCGCCTTGATCCCATCCGCCTCAACAACTTGAACAATATACACAACAAGAACCAAATAATGCTCTGAACTGCGGTGCGATGCAACATGTGAGAATGTAGCTACCAGACTCGATCTGTGATGACGACTCCGCTGGTCTCTGACAAGAACAAATTGCAGGTTGAAAAAACCCTCAGCACGGAACTAGGCAAAATCTGCATATGGCTCGCTGATAACAAACTCATTACACATGGGCAAAACAGAGTCCATTCTCTTCGGTTCAAATAACAAACTCAGCAAGACCGACGGATTCTCAGTTACAGTGGGTGACAATATTGTCACAAGGAAAGACGAAATTACCTACCTGGGTTCCATCCTAGAGGCAAATCTTTCCTGTGACAAAATGGCATCCAATGTAATAAAAAAAGTCAACCAACGAACTAGATTCTTGTACCGGATCTCCTCTCTGGTAAACAAGAATACCCTGAAGACTCTGGCAGGAGCACTCATTCAAGGGTACTATGACTATGCGTGCACCTCATGGTACCAAAGCACCTCAAAGGCGCTTAAAACAAAATTACAAACATCACAAAACAAACTGGTCAGACTACTACTTGACCTGAACCCCAGAACCCACCTCACCCCTGCCCACTTTGCCAACCTAGGATGGCTTAGAGTAGACGACAGAGTACAGCAACTTGCAATGGGCCTGGTCTACAAGATACACTATACGACCGGGGTGCCCATGTACATGTCAAAATACTTCCCAAAGGTCAGTGAATACCACAACCACTACACCAGAGGAAGCTCAACAAATCATGTTAAACCCAGATTCGGCTCAAACAAGGGACTAAACACGTTTCGCAATTATGCCACAACAATGTGGAACGCCCTACCCAAAGCTGTAAAGGAATGTGAATCCCTGCCCACATTCAAAACCGCCCTTAAAGAGCACCTACGGGAGGCTGCAATTCGAAACTGGCCACCGTAAATGCCCAAAACCCCCACCACCTCCTAATAGACAGTCTCCTCCCCACCGCATGTATATATTCCCTCCCCGCCGTATGTATATTTCCCTCCCACCCACCCACCCCCTCCTAATGTACAGTCCCCTCCCCATCATATGTATATACTCTGTCAGGATCTAGGGGTAACAGTACTGTATATTTGAATACCGCCTATGTCACAAATGTATCAGTACTAAATACCTATATGTCCCTATGCCATAAATGTCATGTATGTTGTGTATGTCATAAATGTCTATATGAATTGAAAATGGGGGACCCTGATGGAAACAAGACAAACGTCTTTCTCAGGTCTGCATCCCCTTAACAATTGTATGTATTGAGCCGTACTGTATTGTACCCATTCTGCAATCTGTTAAATAAAGTTTTCATTCATTCATTCATTCATTATGAGATGACGCTCCTCCACAGATTCTTCCAGTAACTACAGCCACCGAAACCACAATCAGATGTTTCCTCAACAAGAAAAATCCACCTGATAACAACACTTCTAATGTTCTAATGCAAAAGAAAGTATATGATGGTGGGTAACATGTTTGGTAACCTGTACGCGTCTATGCCAAATACAACGGCGTTCGGTTTCCGGGTTCCTCTGATTGGCCACTAAGCCCACGTGACCGCGCGCTAGCACGCCCCCCTTATCGCCCACTCTCACGCTGTGAAGCGGAAGCGCCAGCGGGGGCGAGGCGGTGGTTTCTCCACAGCAGCAGCGGCCGTCTTCTTCCCAGGCGGCTCGTTCTTATTAATCCCCCATTGTTCAGGTCGACATGGTCGCACAAACACCCGTTGGAGGAGTAGTGGGGGAGAAGAAGAGGAATATTTTTAAATAGCAAGAATTATCGACTGGCAACTCTGTGCTCGTCAGACATGTTAATGTCATGTATGTTGTGTATGTCATAAATGTCGATATGAATTGAAAATGGGGGACCCTGATGTAAACATAGACAAACGTCTTTCTCTGGTCTGCATCCCCTTAACAATTGTGTGTATTGCGCCGTACTGTATTGTACCCATTCTGCAATCTGTTAAATAAAGTTTTCATTCATTCATTCATTCATTTCTCCCCCACTACTCCTCCAACGGGTGTTTGTGCGACCATGTCGACCTGAACAATGGGGGATTAATAAGAACGAGCCGCCTCGGAGAGAAGACGGCCGCTGCTGCTGGAGCTGGACCGAGTCAGCGGCGCACAGAGCCGGGGAGAAACCACCGCCTCGCTTCCGCTGGCTCTTCCGCTTCACAGCGCGAGAGTGGGCGATAAGGGGGGCGTGCTAGCGCGCGGTCACGTGGGCTTAGTGGCCAATCAGAGGAACCCGGAAACCGAACGGCGTTGTATTTGGCATAGACGCAACCTGTACCTCCCCTCCCCCTCCCCCATGCTGCTATGATGCCTGCATTTCCCCCAAGGGGATCGATAAAGGAATATCTTATCTTATCTTAACTCCGAAAACCCAGGAGTACAGTATCAGCTATCAGGGAGTGATGCAGTGGGAATATGAATGGAGAAGAGGTTGAGGTGAAATGAGGTGAGGAGAGGGGGGAGAGAACGGGGCGAGCGGGGTTAGGCGAGGTCAGGTGATGAGAGGAGAGGAGGGAGAAGAGAGCTCTACTGCCTCGCTACGTCTCATGGGTAATAATGTAGAGCATGATGGGATGTTTTATGTAAGCTGCTGGGTGTAATTTGTAAAAGGAACTGAGCGAGATGCAGGTCAAGGACGTAGTATTTCTAGTCAGCATGGTTTCACATGCCAGGTATGACGACAGGAGCAGGAAGGAGAGAGGCGGAGTGCAGTCTGAAGGGAACCCACACACTGCAACTCATCTAGCAGACAAGTATGGCTACATGCCCTGTGATACAACGCACACACGCGTAGGCCTAGACAAACACACAATTCATGCATTGCATACTGTACACAATGCATGCATACACACGCAGTCTCTCTGTCTGTCTCTCTCTTTCTCTCTACCCCCCAGCTCCTCTATAAGAAAAGGCAAGTCTCTTTTTTTTCTTTTTTTTACATTGTTATTTAGAACTGTAATCTATCACAATATAAATCTACCTTGCTTGATTGAATTATAACGAATACATCTCAGAACTATACCTCAACTGGCATATTTTGCAATGATGTTAGTATTTGTTCTGCAATTGCTTGTGTCAGGAATACAGAAATCCCCAGGTACATTTTAAAAGGTATTTTAAAAGCAATAAAGGGGAAGGCTTTCCTGCATGATTTGTATTCCAATTATCTTAACAGAGTCACTCTGATTCCAAATGTTGAACTGGAGTAGGAATATTTGTATTCGATTTGCCTGTCTATCACTAATAAACATATTTAGGAAGTTCAGGGTCAGCGGTAGGGACAATCCTTTCTTCTCAGACATCTTCTCCGTCTTTCAGAGCCAATTTGTATTGGGCCCAAGCAAAAAGATTATTGCTGAGCCCATTGCTGAGCCCATTACTCATATCATACTCTCATATTTCGAGTCTTCTGTCCAACTAAATATCTAAAACTTGGAAAGCAGCCTATGTTCTTCCCTTACGGTGGAGATCCCTCAGCGTTGAACAACGACTGATTTCCAAACTCTCAGTCCTGGCTAAGATCCTTGAATCCCAGGTTTTTACTTGACAATAACATTTTAAGTGATTTCCAATCTGGTTTTAGAACTGGCCACAGTTCCATAACTTTAATTTTTTCTTGCTTTTTTCCCTGACCTTTTTTGAGGGTACTCCATCGACCCCCCCCCCCCCCCCCCCCCCCCCCCCCTTCGGGGGACAACTTTATTATTTATTATATGTTTTAACTATTTACAGTGCAAAATTAAATAAAAAGTGTAGTAAAATAAGAAAAATAGTGACATTTCATTGCCCTCTCGAACTCAGACTAGACATTGACAAACAAATTACAACTAAGGACAATGAAGGACAACAACAAATACACATGACAAGGGAAAGGGGGGGGCAGAGAGGGAGTAAGTAAAGTAGGGGGTGAGGAGGGGGATTGAGAGAAGGGTGGGTTATGAAGTGGATGGCTCACAGGTCAATCTCCTATGATTAGGAGCCTAGATTATCCACAAGCAATTCCCAGATGTTATTAAATTGTGAGACTTCGATGTGATCCACGGTTGAGATTGTTTCCTGTGATATGTAATTTGAGAGAAGGCCCAACCATTGCCCAGTATTCAAATTTGTTCTTGTCTTCCAGTTTAAGAGGATAGTTTTCTTGGCAACAGCTAGGGAAACGAACAGGGGTTTGGTGTTCTGGACTAATAAATTGATAGCAGTAGTATCCCCAAGTAGACAGAGGGAGGGGGAGAGAGGAATGCTGCAGCTCATGACCCGGGATAGTGTATTGATGACGGAATTCCAGAAGTCTTGAACAGGTGGGCAGAGCCAGGTGGCATGGAAATAGTTGTCTGGGGTGTTGAGGGTGCAATGGGAGCATACATCTGTGCTATGTACTCTGTGTAACACCTTATATTGGATTAATTGAAGGTTAGTGTTGTTAGTCATTGTGAATGTGTTGGTGCAAATGTATTCCCAGGATACGGCATTGGGAGAGAAAGCCAAGTCGTGAAGGGGAGATGGAATGTAGTGTCTGCGCTTGCCAATATTTTGTATATTTTTTTAAATATTCTTTTCTGTGATGTTATTTTATTCATTGCTAATATAATTGGAGGTGGTTCAAGATCATTCTGTGTAGTGTTAATTTTAGATTTCAAAATTGATTTCAGCTGTAGAAATTGGAAGTGTTGGTCTGTCCCAATGCCGTATCCTTCAGTCAAATCTTGATAAGTGATTAGGCTGTTGTCTGTGAAGATGTGGTGAAGATGAGTAATGTTTTTGTTTCCAAGCTGGGAAGTATATGGGTGATTTGCCGAGTTGAAAGTCAGGGTTGTGCCAGATTGGTGTGGTATTTACAGGGGGTTAGTGTGTTACCGTTAGGTTATGGCTATAACCAAGTTCTGTTAGTTAGGGGTGACGCTTGGCATCACTACTGCACTTCCTCGCGTACGTGCACGCGCACTGAATAAATTCCACAAATGTACCTTTAATACCAGTATTAGTCTGACCACACCCCTCATCAGCTTACCTTCATAAGCAGGTGTGTGGTCACCTGCTCTCCTCCTTCCCAAGCTTTCACCACAAGGTGAGGTCAAGGGCTGCAGCGGCCGTCTGATGCCAAGCGTCACCCCTAACTAACAGAACTTGGTTATAGCCATAACCTAACGTTCTGTTTCGTTAAGGGGCTCTGCTTGGCATCACTACTGCACAAGGGGAGGCCAAGCGGAGCCACTGGCTGACAAATACACCCCGCTGACAGCCCCCCAAAACCATCAGAACAGGGAGGGCCGAGCCCCCCCGACCCCCCCTAATGGAGGGTATCCCCCCTATTAGGGGCTTCACGGGAAGGCGACGGACCCGACCGTGCGAAGAGGCACTCAAGCAACTCAACGCACAGGGTGAGCAGACCGTGGCTTGACCCCACGACTACACACACGCACAACCCGCATGCCACCCGGGAACGAACGGAGGAACAACCTCGTTACTGCCCCCAGAATCACGGGGTCAAGGGCAAACCCAACCCCGTGGCAAGGCCGTAGCAGCGGAGCGCGAAGGAAGACCCAGACCCACCAAAAAGACTGGACTCCCTGGAATGGGGGCCCGGAGAAGTCCATGATGCCAGCATCAAGACCCCACCAGGTGGGCACGTAGTGCCCCGCCCCCCACATCGCCAGCGTATTCGGACAAAGGCCCCTCAGTTACTGCACCTGGCATTCCCAGGCGGTAACCCAACCAAGTACTAACCAGGCCAGAACCTGCATAGCTTCCGAGATCGGACGAGATCGGGCGTGTTCAGGTCGGTACGGCCGTAAGCCAAGCGGGCCCTGTCCCCCCAATAGTACACCGCCTGGCACACTGACCCTGCAGAACAGGCAGTCAGCATGGCCGTAAGCACACAAAAAAGGTTAACCAACGGAAGCAGGCAGCGCACCGGGGAAAAACCAGGCAACAGGCTGTCAACCCTAGCCTGGAGACTGCGGACGAGACAGGCGCCAGAGGGGACAGCTGAACACAGCTGCCCCGGCGGAAGGGGCGTATGCTGGCGTTGTTGCATGACCAAGCCTCCATTTAAAAACCCCCACCCAGAGGGGTTGAGGCAGAGAAGGCTGACACGATTGGCAGACGTCATGAACGTGCAGGGGCACCCTCAACCGGGTAACCCGGGAGTTGACACTGCTCCAACACACCAGGGAATCAACCACCTCGGTGTTACCCAATGCGGTGGTTGTTCCTATAACCCCTCAAGAAAAAACTCCAAAACACACCTGCGGGTATACACCGGCTATACCGCAGTACAAGTGTCTCAGTTTCCAAAAAAGGGTTAACCCAGGCCTACGGGTCGACGAACATTACCTCGGACCGGGCCTGGCGATACGGGAAGCACAGGGTCACCAGAGGAGGTCAAAGACCACCCCCAACAGGCCCCTCTTCGCCATGCGTGAGAGAGGAGCGAAAAATAATGGAGAACCAGCCCCTAAGCACACCGTACTTGGTATTCCCAAGCGGTCTCCCAACCAAGTACTAACCAGGACCAACCTGTGTAGCGGCCGAGATCCGACGAGATCGAGCGTGTACAGGTTGGCATGGCCGTAAGCCATTACGACAGTGCTGAGTAAAAACGTACCCAACCAGGGTCTCCATAGCGCTTAACCCTGTGACACCCGGACCGACCT
Organism: Notolepis coatsorum; assembly: GCF_963971535.1. Classification (NCBI taxonomy): domain Eukaryota; kingdom Metazoa; phylum Chordata; class Actinopteri; order Aulopiformes; family Paralepididae; genus Notolepis; species Notolepis coatsorum. Next base: position 32,876,196 of record NC_140167.1, on the reverse strand, counting down.
GGCATTTTTCCCCCTGAAAAAAGCCCAAGTCCCTCAGGGTACCAGAACAGCAGATCTGCATCCCCGGCGGACAACGGGTTCAACTGATCCGGTCCAGCGTGACCAGAACCAGTCCCGTGCCCTAACCACGCCGACCTGCCAACTCCAGGAGAAAGGGCAGATATGCGTGTCGATCTTAACATGAAAAAGAAGGCGCCACCCAGACGTTCGGCCGAACCGCGCCTGGTGGCCCACCCCAAGGGCGTGAGACCCCTCTACATATGTTCAGATCCATTCCGTCATCAACCCCCAGACATGAACGAGAATCCGTCGAAAAACCAACCCAGGTCGTGGGACTTGGTCGTCGGAAGAGGAAAAACCCCCATCTCAGTTGCTTTATAAAAACGCTGTTTCAACCACAAGCAACCAAGGCGTGCCAGTCAGTCGCCTGTTTACAGCGAGCTAGCACTATACGTGCGTCGGGACACACCCCCATCAATGAACAGGCTATTTAGACCTGTCATTGAATCCCCAAGGCGCCCAGGGGAACGACAAGAGGGGTGTGACACTCCCTAACTCCACAACTTTTTGAATAGAAAAGAAGGAAGCATCAACAGTATGTATCCCAGTCTACACAGCCAGGGGTAAAAATTGTTCACATTTTTACATCCCACCACCCTCCCATAGGAAGGAGACGGGGATCCCCAGAGAGACTTCCCACGCGAGCTGTACAGATTGAAAAGAATATATTGCACCTTGAGCCATGTAAAAAATCGGTTTTAGGGCTCTCCGGGGAAGAGGCACTGAACCCATACACACTCAATAATCGAATTGAATCGAAAACATATACAATAGAATAGGACCCGTCTAGAGGGTCCACTCACTTTGACAATCTGAGGAGGAAGGCTCTGTACTCAGATGGAGGCTCCCTCACATGGAAGAAGAAGTCCGAACTCACAGAAGGCCCGAATAGGCGCTTGGTGAGGAGGAGCCCTGACCACCCCCCTGAAACAGATCCATCACATGGACCTGAACAGCACACGGAAGTCCTACCAACAGAGACGCGCACGGTGACGTACTCTATGGTGGGGGAATTCCTGCGGTGCACACGCCCAATATACCAGGCCGTGGGACCAGGAACTCCCTCCCCCCCCCCCCCCCCCGTAACGTGCCGAACCGCCACGTGACGGGCCTTGAAGGACAGGGGGTGTACCCCTGACCGACAGAAACAAGGGGGAGAGGAAAGGTTACCAGTTCACCCCTTTACGACCCCACACCCATGATACGATGTAATGACAAAAAGAGAATATGACACAGTCATAGTCAGCTCTATGAAGCGTTTGACAGCTCCACACAGCGCATGAGCTAACCTGCTATCTGATTTTTACTAAGGAAAAACACAGAATAGAGAGGGCTCTAAGAGCCCCGGTCCAACATACACATGTGCTTCTGTGGCCAGTCCAACCCAGTTGTAGGTCACATGACACACACAACCCATCATCACCTACAAAAAATGGCAAAAACACTCAACAGAGGAACGCCGTTTTTCACAATGAGAGAATACATCATTCTCGATTAGTATCGGCCACAGGCCTTGCTAAGCACACACGACAGCGACCAAAACATTTTTTCTTTTAGGAAAATAAAGTTTCCCCAGCAGATTTAGCACAACCTCAGCAATCAAGCTAAGAGTTACATCGCATCCCTACCACACAAAAGACACAAATAGTGCACAAACATGTCTGATAGGAGGATGAAAAAGTCCCCAGGGAACCGGGGGGAAACACAATCCTCTTATTTTACCCTCAATACGGCCAGTTAAAACAGGAAAACCTGTTAATATGTGAACACACTGTTCATTGTCATCACAGGCTGAGAAAAGAACATTCTTTCACTCACTTGTCACCAAGCATAGCTTCATAGGTTAGTTACCTTAGTTGTGAGTACACGGTACATATAAACACCATGATGTTTCTCACACAACAACCAGATCATTACATCCCGATTTGCACGGAGAAGCTAACTGCCAGTGACAAAAACAGCTCACACATAACCCGCGCCGTATCCCAAATGCATTGCAGCAACACACGTTTTGGGAAAAACATCGTTATTCACAATACATTTAGAAAAGTAAAACCAGAAAACTTGTTATAAGGTCTGGTCAAACCTGTTCCTACCCGGAACGTAGATCAGCGAAGTGCAGTCACAGACACCGTAGGAACACAGCCGCTCCTGTGTTGTTCGAACTGGGCAGCGTCGCCGCTCCAACCCGCACTACAGTCCTTTGTTGATGCAACCTTGCCGTCCTGGCTCAGGGCAGGGTCGACGAAACATCCCCTGTCAAGGATGACGTCGTAGTCAAGAGTGTAAAACATGTTAAAATCAAAGCACGTTCAACAGAATAGCATCAAGCTAACGGCCGCTCCAACCGTTCGGGTGCCACTGCTTCTGCTCGCGAGACGCCGAGCTAACGACGCACGCGATCAGAAGCGAGCTCACGGCGGCGCGCGAGAAGCTAAGCTACCCCGCGCCAGGCCATGGCCTATAGCAGCAAGCTAACGTTACCTAGCGATCACGACATGCTAGCACCGCAGCTAACAGCTGTGAGCAGGCCATGCAGCGATCCCAGCAGGCTAACGCAGCAGTTAACAGCTGACTGGCTAACCGTAAGCTAAGCAACTATCAACTTAACCTGTAAACAATGACATAACACTCACCCAGACAGGCCGCCGTTCTGAACCTCTCCTCACTTTTTAAGAGAAAAGAGAAAACAAGATGTCAACACCGCTTCACAACGGTGATTTTACCAACACCCGACGGAATCAGCACAATACCAACTGGCCTGTGTAGCTGACTTTTTACATGGATCTGCCGCTATCGCACATCCATGCACATATCCCCTCGTGAAGGAATACTCTCATTTGGATATGAAAGATGGGGCCTTAACACGGTGACAGAGAGAATCCACTCGTCCAAAACACACAGGGATCACCAGTGTTAATGGTCGCGGCCCACTAGTTAAACTATAATGGTCTTCAGACCAAGGTCTTCTGTCGCCTAGGTGGCTGAACAAAGGACCCTAGCCTGGGGCCGGTTTCCATAAACATTGTCAAGTAGCCCCCATAGCACTAACAGACAAGTGGAGCCTGCCAGCAAACACTACTCACCCAACCTGGAACGCACCACTTCTCACAACAGCGGCATGTCCGACAGTTCAGCTGTGGCCTGACAGGTTTCACCCCAACAAACACAGCAAGGAACTGCAGTTGAGAAGCATGCAGTGGCGTGCTCCCAATACGAAAAACCGGTGGAGGGTTTTTAGAATGATCATCATATTCTAGACACTCCAGTACGAAGACAATATCGCCGTATTTTCTCAAAAATAGTGAGAGAGAAAATAAAGATATGATGTCAACGTATCTCCTCCTTGTAAACAAAAATGTTTCTCCACTAACAACACGTCAAGTGGGGTACTACCGAGGCACTTTCTTGTGGTGAAAGCGAGAAGGAGGAGAGCAGGTGACCACACACCTGCTTATGAAGGTAAGCTGATGAGGGGTGTGGTCAGACTAATACTGGTATTAAAGGTACATTTGTGGAATTTATTCAGTGCGCGTGCACGTACGCGAGGAAGTGCAGTAGTGATGCCAAGCAGAGCCCCTTAACGAAACAGAACAGTGATTTTGTTGGCTTTCCACCAGGCTGTCAGAGTTGTGGAAATGACTGTTCCAATGACTGTTCCTAAAACAACAGTGATTTTTTATGCTTGTGCTAAGGAATGGCAGATATTGTGGTGAGATGTCCATGCACACGTCCTTCTCAATGTCTTCCCAGGGGTTGTATTGTTGGGTAGGGTGAATCCATTTGTAGATGTATATTAAAACAACAGTGATGTTTTATGCTTGTGCTAAGGAATGGCAGATATTGTGGTGAGATGTCCATGCACACGTCCTTCTCAATGTCTTCCCAGGGGTTGTATTGTTGGGTAGGGTGAATCCCTTTGTAGATGTATATTAATTGGTTGGCCAGATAATAGTTGAGAAAGTTAGGTGCTTCAAGTCCTCCTTGGTTTTTGTTTTTTTGAAGGGTGGTTAAATTAATTCTTGCTTTTTTATTCTTCCAGTAAAACTTAGTAATGGTGGAGTCCAGGGAGTTGAACCAGTTGGTGGTAGGCTGGGTTGGGATCATAGTGAATAGATCATTTATTTTTGGGAGAATTGACATTTTGACAGTTGCTATTCTACCTATTAGTGAGAGTGGTAAGTTTAGCCATCTTTGTGTGTCGTCTTCTATTGTTTTTAACAGTGGGATGAAATTGAGTTGAAATAACTCTGACAGCCTGGGTGATATGTTGATTCCTAGATATCTGATATTCCCTGAGGGGAAGGGGAAGGATGGGCTCTGAGCTGCAGGACTCCTATCACACCCCCCCCCCCCCCCCCCACAATGGCAAGATGATTGACTTCGACCAATTTATAGCGTAGTCTGATATTTTAGAGAAGGAGTCTATGAGTTTGGTAGTTGCTTGTAGTGAATTGGTTGGTTCCTGTGGGTATAACAACACATTGTCTGCATAGAGGCTGATCTTATGGTGAGTATTGTGTGTAATGTTGTGTGCCACAGTTCCATTACTGCTGCTCATTGGTGCCTTGGTCAGAAAATAGCAATGCACTGCCTTATGTGCCTCTATCTAAGGTGTTTAATTCAGTGGATGAAATTGCTGCTGAACAAACTTAGGGATGCTGGTTTTGGTCCTAAGGCCAAATTGTTCAGAAATTATTTTGTAGATCAAATGTAAGTAGGGACCTTCAAGCAAAGATACACTTCTATGCTGATGACATTTATACACATGCCTCCTCCATAATATAGGTGGTACTAGAGTGCATTTCAGTCATTACAAACTGCTCTGCTAAGTTTAAAATTTGTTTTAAATGCTCCGGAAACAAAGTGCATGGTCTTCTCAAAAGCTTGGTTACATTTACATTTACATTTAGTCATTTAGCCGACACTTTTATCCAAAGCGACTTACAAGTTCTGTATGACAAGTCATCAGGAAGGGCACAACTCTATCAGCTGAATACCAATGTTCATCAAAGTGTTGAGTGCTACAGTGTAGGTTAGTTTATTAGGACAAGTGCATGACAGTAAGGTTAGTTAGGGTTAGATTTTTAATTTAATTTTTTTTTTTTGAGAAGAAGTGCGTCTTTAGTCGATGGCGAAAGATTGGGCGGGTTTCGGCTGTCCTAACTGGGGTGGGTAGTTCATTCCACCATTGTGGGGCAAGGACTGAGAAAAGGCAGGTTCTCCTTGATGACCCTCCCGGAGCTCGGATAGGAGTGGGTCTGAGACGGCCAGAAGATGCAGAGCGTAGGGGTCTTGAGGGTGTGTAGTTAGAGACCATTGACCGGAGGTAGGCGCAAGCGGTTCCCTTTGCCGCACGGTATGCCAGGTTGAGGGCCTTGAAGCGGATTCGTGCAGCAATGGGGAGCCAGTGCAGGTCCCTAAGAAGTGGGGTGACATGGGCCGACTTCAGTAGATTTGAGATCAGGCGGGCCGCTGCGTTCTGAATGAGTTGAAGAGGCTTGGTGGCAGTTGCCGGGAGGCCAGCAAGCAGTGCGTTGCAGTAGTCAAGGCGGGAGATGACTGTTGATTGGACGAGGATTTGGGTGGCTTCTTTTGTCAGGAAGGGGCGGATCCTTCTGACGTTGCTCAGGAGGAATCTGCAGGTTCTGGTTGTCGCTGCGATGTGAGCAGAGAAGTTCAACTGGTTGTCGAGGACAACACCAAGGTTCTTGGCGATCGGGGACGCGGTCACAGCTGCATTCTCGACTGTGATGGAAAGGTCGGTCAGGGGGGAGGATTTGGCTGGCAGGTGGAGCAATTCTGTTTTGCTTAGGTTCAGTTTGAGGTGGTTGGTCGTCATCCAGGCGGAGATGTCAGACAGACAGGCCGAGATCCACTCAGAGACGTGGATATCTGAGGGAGGGAAGGAGAGGAAGAGTTGAGTATCATTGGCATAACAATGATACGAGAAGGCATGAGACGTGATAATGTTACCCAGTGATTTAGTGTAGAGGGAGAAGAGAAGGGGTCCTAGGACAGAGCCCTGGGGGACACCCATCCGCAGGGGGCGGGTGGCCGACAAGGTCCCTCTCCATGACACTTGGTAGGAGCGGTCATTGAGGTATCTGGAGGATCTGACGGTTGACTGTGTCGAAGGCTGCAGATAGATCTAGGAGAATCAGGACAGAGGAGAGGTCTTTCGCTTTTGCTAAGTGAAGTGCCTCTGTGACCGCAATGAGGGCCGTTTCTGTGGAGTGGCCAGTCCGGAAGCCTGACTGATTAGGGTCTAGGAGGTCATTCTGCAATAGATAAGCAGTAAGTTGGTTGGATACAGCACGTTCAAGTGTTTTAGAAAGGAAGGAGAGAAGAGAGACAGGGCGATAGTTGCCTATGCAGTTAGGAATGGGAGAATGTCCGGTGCTATGGTCTGGAGGAGTGGGGAGGGTAGCGGATCCAGCTGGCATGTAGTCGGACGGTTCGACGTTACCAGTGTCAGGGTCTCGGCGTCTGTAATGGGAGAGAAAGATGACAGAGTGAAGGATGAGGTTCTCAATTCAGTATTTGGAATGGGTGGGGGTTGGGAGAAGGAGCTGCGGATGTTCTCCACTTTTTCCTCGAAGAAGATCGCAAAGTCTTCGGCAGAGAAAGATGAGGAAGGAGGGGGTGGGGGGGGGAGTGAGGAGGGAGGACATGGTAGCATGCAGTTTGCGAAGGTTCTTGGCAGAGGCCTCGATCCTATGGTGAAATAAAGAAGCTTTGGCATTAGTAATGGTTTTGGAGAATGTTGTGATATGTGACGATGTCAGCAGTGAGGCGTGACTTTCTATACTTCCTCTCAGCCGCTCTCAGGACCTGTCTTTGTTCTCTCACTGCAACCGTCAGCCATGGACTGGGTGGGGAACGGTGGGCAGGTTTCTCAACGAGGGGACAGAGCTTGTCGAAGGAGGTTGCGAGGACTGAGAGGAGGGTGGAGGTTGCCATCTCTGTGGGGAGAGCAAAGAAGGTGTCACTCAAAGGTAGAGCGGATAGTATGTCAGAGGAGAGTGTGGAGGGGGATAGGGAGGGCAGGTTGCGTCAGAGTGAGACGGTTTGAGTTGGGGTGAAGGCCTTTCGGTTAAGCATGAGAGTTAGTGAGAAGGATATGAAGGAATGGTCAGATACATGCAGGGGAGTTACCGTGGTGTTAATGATGCTGGAGTTATGGGAAAATATGAGAACCAAGGAGTTGCCTGCTTTGTGGGTGGGAGGCATGGCAGTGGGAGTCAGGTCAAAGGATTGTAGGAGGGAGACCACTGAGTCCGACTGAGATGAGTCAGGCAGGTTGAAGTCGCCCAATAGAAGGAGGGGGGTACCATCTTCCGGTAAGGAGCTTAGAAGCATGTCCAGCTCATCTGGGAAGTGATCGAGCGGACCTGGAGGGCGATAGAGTGTAACAATGGTGAGATTGAAAGGATTAGAGACAGATACAGCATGATATTCGAGAGAGGAGAGTGACAGTTCTGGGAGTGGTGTTAAGTTTGTAGCCCATGAAGGAGATGTCATGAGGCCAGTGCCTCCACCCCGTCTGGAAGGTCAAGGTGTGTGAGTGAAGTTATAGTTTTTTTTATGACAGTAGACAGTATTTCCTGATAAGAGGACATAGCCACAAAGTCTCTCTATACAAAGTTTTTGAATCTGGCATTATCCATGTTGGTGATGCGAGTCTTGGCGATACATGCAAATGTGTGCATATTTAATAGGGGAAGTGCCTCATTTGCATATATAAACATAAAATTCAGAAAACTTGCAATATATTTTTTCTTAGTTTATATGTACATAACAAACTGGGAAAGTTTCATATTGATATCTATTCAAATATTTATTTTCCCTATTAGGGGGTGCTGTCTCGCCTTAATGTGGGTGTTTGTATGTCATGTTGTATATGTAGAATTTTAATATGTTGTGATTTTGTATGGCTGCTCTGCAAAAGAGATGTTTGATCTCAATGGGACTTCCTGGTAAAATGAAATAAAAGTAAGCCTACATGCTTGGTAAACACCCAATCCATCAACACATCTCCTCTCCTGTAGTTTTTAAGTCATATCTGTCTGCTCACTCACTATTCAAATATGGCTTCCAACATGCACTTACAGGAGGCTAAATCACCAAACACACATTGGCTGTCTGTGGAGTAATTCATCCAGTCTCCTGCTTGGTTTGTATGATTTAAACAGATTGCTTTAACAGTATAGCGTGATCCCAGGTCCTCACCTACACATCTTCACAGCATATAAATCCACCAGCCACATATTTCATAGGAAGCTGCATGGTTTCCGTGGGATGTAGAAGATACTGTAGCCCCCCCTCCCACTACTACCATCATATAACATATGTTTGGATGATGAGCAGCAGGGAGCATGGTGATGAATGCACTGGAATTCATCATAATAAAGGATTTCCTTCCCAAATGGCACATGTAAAATAGGTTGTCCTTTTAGGCGCGATGGTAAAACAGCTGACAGAGTTTAACTGAATAAGCACCTGGGTGCAGGACTTTTATTTGTTCAGAAAAGTGCAAAGTGTTTTTATATTTAACTCTCATCTACTATTCTACCCCTTGAGGTCCAAATTAGTCTATTCTGTGGTATACCAGTGGGTCATGTTTATATTTATTTATTTAGCATTTTTGCTTTATTTGATAGGACAGAGGCAGGAAATCGGAGGGGGGGGGGGGGGGTGATGACATGCAACAAAGGTCTCAGGACGGATTTAAACCTAAGATATTGCGATTACATGGAATGAGCCTTAGCGTGGTGGGCCACCAGGATGCCCCCAGCAGTGGATCAGATGTGACCTCTGAGTGGAGGAGCTCCTTCAACAGCCCCCCACACTCCCGCCCTGCTCCTCTGGTGGTGATGGTGGTGGGGGGGCTGAGGGATGAAGGAGAAGACCTCATCAAAACATTCAACTCCCTTCCTGTTCCCTACCAGGGATGCGCTCCGGTGTGGCCTCGGGTCAGAGAGAAGGTGACCCCTCCGCCCCCCCACCGACTCCAATAACCAGCAGCAGATGAGCTGGTGCAGGAAGTCACTGTGGGAGCACAGGAAGTGGCCGGGACAGATAGGAGGAACACGCTTTGTTTTTGGGACCCCTCAGTGATAGTCCCACTGCTTTCCTGTTTGCTTTCCTGAGTCTCGGGTCACCAGGGGGCAGATAAGAGACCCGTTCCCCGTTCACACCGGGGATCACTGGGATCCCGTCCCATCCTTGTTCTTTTCATAGGCTCTCAAAAGCCAGAACGCTCACTTTTCAACCAAGAGGTGAATGTGTTCCAAGGGGAAGAGCAAAGTGGCAGTTGTTTTGCATATTAATCCAAATATAAGTGCAGGTTTTTGTTGATTGCCAAATATGTGGCCAAACAAACGTGTTTCCCTTCACAGACAAAGGCCGAGCCAAGTAGCTGTTGTCGATGGCACTGGTTCTCTAGTCCTCTGAGCATCGCCTGTGACACACACAAAATATGTACAGACGCAGCGCTCAAAAATCAAACCAATTCTGCTGCTTGTCTGCTGCTTGTTGCTGCTTGTGTGCCACTTAAGTCTACTCAGGTGTTAATTTTCCGGGGGTGTTGGCTGGGGGAACAAAGGGAGAGTAGTTAACTTAAGTGCTTCCCCAGGGAGGGGGTCGGGGGCTACTGCCCACAGACCCCCAAAATAATTTTTATATGAGCAGTCTGACTTGGGGTACTGACCATATATTAGTGTTGCAATGCATGATAAGTAAACAGTGAAAAAAGCTAAGAAATCTGATGGGGCTGGGACATTTGGGACGAATAAAAATGTAAGATGAAAATCTGCCCAGCCTGTGGGAGGAAGTGGAGGTGTGAAATCTGGCCCGGTCAAGAACAATAGAGGAGTGGTAGAGAGTGGTAGAGAGGCATGAGAGGTTTGAGTTTTGAGTGCTGTATCTGTAGTCATATTTAGTTTTAGTCAGTTTTGTTCTCTTGTATTTCTAAAAAGAAATGTTATATATCCCAGCATTATTGCTGATCTTAATGAAAATCCTCCAAGGACTTTTTTTGTGCGATATTCACTTTGGCCAGTAGGTGGCAGCCGTGCGTTGGGCTACTCAGCGGAACTGTCCTTTGCGCTCACGCTGGTCTTCTCTCGTCATTCTGCCACGAAGAACCCACGGAACAGCATTTCACTTGCCCGGTCGCGTGTATATTTTCCCTAACAGAGTTGCACTTCCGCGTTCGGTTTGGGCGATCTGATTGGCCAATGGTGTTTTTTTCAGCGCCAATCACGTTACTCCTAACAAACTGGTTAAGCTTGGCGACTCTTTCGAAGTCGCTCTCTTTTGAAGTTGGTTAAGGTTAGGGTTAAGGTTTGGGTTAGGATTAGGGTTAGTTGGTTAAGGTTAGGGTTAAGGTTAGTTGGTTAAGGTTAGTTGGTTAAGGTTAGGGTTAAGGTTAAGTTAGATGTTATGTATGATTGCAAGTAACTGTCTAACTGTGTCTAACTGTTTCCACAAGAGGGCGCTATAGGCGGAGCTGCTAATGCTGCCGCCAGGTAATAGGTATAAAAGGAGTTGTTAACTCCCCCTCTGTCTCTTCCTCCGTCGCTCTCACAAGAGAAGGACTCTCATGTACTGTTGGGTGCAATGTGAAATAAACCATGCTGTTTAATGGCTAAAGAGAGAAACCATGTCTCATGAACATATTATTGTCGCCCCATAGCTGACTCTGTCAACAGTTAGGGTTAGGGTAACAGCCTGCTGGCGCGATTGTTAGGAGTAACGCAATTGGCGCTGAAAAAAACGTCAGTGGCCAATCAGATTGCGCAAACCGAACGCGGAAGTGCAACTCCGTTAGGGAAAATATACATGCTGCCCCGGTCTTGTTATTTAGGTTAGTGTCACGTAAAAGCACCCCACAAAATGTAAGATAATGCTGGTAAAAGGATGTAAACGTTTTAGTAGTGTTATGTTTAAGTAGTGTAATTATCGCCATTAGTGTGCAAGAGGCTCACAAGGGGGAGATGATGGCGGTTGGAAATTTTTACCAAAGAGGTATACATAGGAAGAGGGATATCAGTGAAAATTAATAGGAGGCGACAGGGCCGGACTGGGGAAATAATTCATACCGGCAGGGCCGCCTCAGGGGGTGTGCGAGCAGTGCGGTCGCACAGGGCCTCGCGGGAAGGGGGGCCTCGCAAAAAATAAAATAAAAAAAAAATAAAATAAAAATATTTTTTATTTATTTTTTTTATTATTTTTTATTATTTTTTTTTATTTTTTTTTTATTTTTTTGCGAGGCCCCCCTTCCCGCGAGGCCCTTTTTCATCACAGACCTAAAATCTAGTTTTGCTTATATGCTTATATATTTCACATTAGACACGTTTGTAGAATGTGTCTGACTTCCTGGCTCTGCAGACTGCAGTTTTCCGGTTTCTGCGGATTTGCTGCTCTACAGATTTTAGGATAGTGTTTCCGGCCCGTCCGCCGACCGCCGTAATACCAAATAGAAGAAGAAGACACACGAGGTAGATAATTCAGCGCTATTCAGAGGAGCGAGGCGAGTGGATGTATTTTCAAAAGAAGGAGAAGAGAACTTGTGAGCAGATAAATCTGTTAGGCAGCAATATGCCGAAAGGTGTCCAGTCTGCCGGAAAGTACTCGAAGAAGAAGAAGAAGAAGAAGAAGAATTACACCGTGGGCCAAGTCGCCATGATGCTGTCGCCGGCTAGTAGCTAGCTTAGCTAACGGCTAACCTATCCAGAGGAGCGAGGCGAGGCGAGTGGATGTCTTTTCAAAAGAAGCAATACGCCGAAAGGTGTCCAGTCTGCCGGAAAGTACTCGAAGAAGAAGAAGAAGAAATTACACCGTGGGGCCAAGAAAGTCTCCTTCCACGTGACGTTGATACTGCGTTATGGTGAGTGACCGTGAGTCAACATATGATTATATACCCGCCGTGGATCTGTCTTTCTCTCTCTGGAGCCAAACTGGTCGACTACTGTAGCTAATACTACTAGTAGCTAACGCTAACGGTGTGTGCCTGCTGGTGGTGAGAGCACCTGGCTGTATGCAGCTACATAGAGCCACGTGCCTGATTGAGCTAACTGTTAGCCAGACGCCATGTGTGGGCTGGCTGGCTGGCTGTCGGCCCACCACGTCCTCCCCACACCCAGTCTCCTCGGCCGGAGCCGTGGCCCCCCGTACTATACCAGGAGGGAGGGGTGGGGAGCGAAGGTGGAGGGAGGCGCGCTGAGGCCTTTCGTCAACGTGGAGACCTGTGTTGCGCGGCCTTTCGCCCTGCGCCCTCGTGCAGGTAACTAAGATTAATGAAAATGTCATGACATTACCCCACTCTTACTTCCTTCCCCTCCCGAATGTTTTGTTAATAACAATGTTTTTTTCCAGGCAAAACATATGCTACTTCACAACATTTGGAGATACGACATGTGCTGTGTGTGAATGGTGTAGCTTGTGTAGCTTGTGTAGCTTGTGTAGCTTGTGTAGCGTTGGGCCATTGGCCAAAGCTGTGTGTGGCCTGGTGTCACAGAGTACCTGGCTAGCCTATTTAGCTGATGTCGGCCATTGGCTCCTTGCTTTGGTTTCTCTGGTATACCCTGCTCTTCTTGTTGGATTTAAGTGTTGATCTTTGTCCTTTTGAATCTGTCATACATGCTCTAGTCTCTAACACACACACACATGACAAACACACATGTTCTCTCTCTCTCTCTCTCTCTCTTTCTAACACACACAGTCTGCCTATGGCGGCCTTTCTCGATGGCTAGGCTGTGCTCAAGGATCTTCAGTCACAGTGCTCAGGTATTCTGCCACTGTGTACTCTCTGTTTAGGGCCAAATAGCATTTCAATTTCTTTCCAATGTGTCTCTCTCTCTCTCTCTCTCTCTCTCTCTCTCTTTTGATCTTTGTCCTTTTGAATCTGTCATACATGCTCTAGTCTCTCTCTAACACACACACACATGACAAACACATGTTCTCTCTCTCTCTGTACACTGTATATTGACTGTAGAACGGGAGCTCTCTCTCGCTCTCTCTTTTGCTATATGTTGACTGTATCATGCCCCGCCTCGGGCAGCGCTATTATTTAAGAATATGTTGACTGTATATATAAAAAAAAAAAAAAAATATATATATATATATATATATATATATATATATATTTTTTTTTTTTTTTTTTTTTACCTTTGGGGGGGGGGGGGCTCGCGTTAAATCTCGCACAGGGCCTCGCATTTCTCCCAGGCGGCCCTGCATACCGGGAGATATAGCGCGAAATATAGCCCCAGTCAGGCCACTTTTTAAGCGGGGGGTCTGGGGGTCCCCCACCAGGATTTTTTTTGTTACAAAAACTTAATTTCCTGCATTCTGGTGAATTTTAGTGCATGTGAATCACAAACTAATGAGCCAACAATTGCTTAGTACAATGTACTGTTATGAACCTCAAATAAAACTGTTGTGGCACTAGCAATGCTACTCTCTCCACCTTTAAAAAGAAAAAAGCAAGAGCACAACATATTTGTCTATTTACTATTATAATACAGTTAACCACTCTCTCCACCTATTCAAACAGAGCAAGAGCACAATACCATATTCACTTTACTGATGCACTACCCATCAACAGTTAAAATAGCCCTTACACAAACATTAAATAACAGACCTTTCATTATTACAAAACTACCTGGCTCACTGCCTGGCTGTTACAGTATTCTGCAGAGTGCCATCTGCCATTCCATTCGCCGCCTCCACTGTCAATCAGTTGTATCGCCTGGTCCCGCCTCCACCAATCACAAGCGGCAGCACGGCTCCATTGTGTGTGTGTGATCCGAGGGAGAGAGTCAGATAGTTCTCCAACTCTGACAGTGAAATCCTGGTTGTTCCCCACCCACCTAGGTTATCTAACTATCGCGCCGCGCCGCCGCCACAACTAGAAACGATGGCCTGGCAAAAAAAAAAAAATTATAAAAAAAAATAACTTGACGGTCACCAAACCATTCGTTTTGACAGGAACTAATGTTAGCTAGTTAGCCAGCTAGCACCGGTGACCGGTGTTACGTAACGTTGTCATTCACCCATTACTAAATCTAGCCATGTTGGCTGTTTTCCACCATTTGCATTGCTGTCAAATATTCAATTATTTTTACTACGAGGGTACCGTAGGCTTACCTTGTCAATGGACCTGGACAGATTTGTTAAATCAGAATATCCATTCCAGTGGTGGTCCAGGGATTGTTTAGTCCTGCAGCCGCTTTGTCGAAAATAAACCTATTGAATCTTGAAACATCTCCAACAAAACAATTGTCCTCTGTTAGCCGAACCAGTTAGCCATTCCAGTTCGCTTATAGTTATCGACATTAAAAGTACGTTGTCCCTTCCCGGCTCTTGCCTGAAAAATGCAGAGCTGTGGTGTCGGCCTTCCTTTTGCTTTGATGAGCAATTGTTGTTCAAATGTTTATTTAGTGAAATCATTTAGTAATAGATACTCGTCAAGATCTCTGTCACCTTCCATTGTTGTTGATTGATTGCTAGCTAAGCTACTAAAACTTCTAACAAGGCCGCAAGGCGAATGAGTTGTCACGTTTAGCTTTTAATGTGATTTGATTGGTCTTGAACTTCTGGCCCAGCCACCCAGGCGGAGGCAGCCAGATCTTAGTGGAATCCCCAGGTCACCAGGCTGGTGCACCGTTAACACATTCAGCACCAGAAGTCGCTGTGGGCCGTATGGCTGTGTGCCAGCGCTTTAATGAATGGGGATACATGCCAGCGTTTGCAGGGCTAAAACTATATTAAATATCATAGCTATGGATATAAAACAATTGCCCATTTGACATCGAGTATCTATCGTTCAATTTGTGAAAAAGAAAAAAAAATGTCATCCATACATTCCCGTTTTATACCGTGGTGAATATGAGTATAGTTTTAGAGCAATTCTGTGTAATCCCAGGAAACACCGCTAAACAGCGTTTAGTGCATTCACTAGAAACCGTGCCATTCCTCGCCTGGATCAACAATCAATCTGAAATCAACGCTATATTATCGGTATTATGTTTCATCATGCATGCATGAAAGGGTGGGGGGGGGTTTCTATGCTTCGATTGTCACCAACGGAATACGTTACACAGTACATTACAGACACACGCTCCGATCGCAGGGAAGGAATTATTGGATCAACGCAAGATTGATAGTATATATCCCTTACCTTGACTAGGATGTACTGCAAAAAGAATATTCCAATTATCTGATTGCCATTCCAAGTATTGATGTCGATCGTGTTGCCAACATAATCCACCAAAGAACATGAATCGACGGTGCTTGATACTTTTAGGCAAATGTTCTCAAAATATGGCTAGGGTTTAAGAGGTTAAAGACCCTGCACAACCAGCAGTGGTAGCATATAATACAACAAAAATAAACAAGCATTACTTTCTGAGAAAAACACCAGGACACATCAAACTGGAAGCTAGTCATTCATTAAGGTTTCATACAATGTCACAGATTCCCAGAAATATACTATCATTAACAGATGAAACCTGCAAACACCCTGTCAAACATTGCACAATGTCCCTGAGATCTAATGCAACTTTAGAGGCCACATCGGTCATTGTTGGACCACACAGTGTACAATCACACAGGTGTTTTCAGTCATTCTGTATGATTACACCTCTGCTTTACTTTTTGTGTATACATGTTGTCCTCCTCTCCTCTCAATGACTCTATGGTTAAAGTCTGGGTTGTCTGACAGGTTTCTTCTCCATATAGAGAGCATGGCCTCTCTTGCACATCATGGTCTTTGTCAATGTAGCAGATCACAAGCACCAGCTGACACTGAGTGTAAATGTCCATAGTTCCATCCATCAGTCTGGATGGAGACAAAGTCTGTACTCCTGATCTCTCAAAACTGAGAGCATGCAGTCAATGAGTTAATTCTGTACTGTCTTAGATGTTCCCTTAAACACAGTAGCAGTCTGCAGATGCTCTTGTAGAACTGCATCTAGTGGTGCTAAAACAAATCCACCAATACTTCCACCAATAAAAACACCAGGATTTTCTGACCTTTCAACTTTCACACCATGGGCACCCAGAAGGCACCACAGTGACATGGTCTATTATTTTAGACAGGATGTGCCTGTCTTTGTCAACCTCCTTATTACGGATTCCTATCCTGTAGCCTTTATCATTCCCAAACATGGCTAGTCACATTGCATTTTCCACATGGATCCGAGTATGTTCATGCTTTTTAGCTTTTTCTAAAAAAGTGATTTAAATCAGTTGAAACTGTCTGAGTGTATTGTCTTCCTCTGTCTTTTGATTGCTATTGAATTACGATGTCCGGCTGATCAGTAGGGTTGGGCACCGAAAACCGGTTCTAATTAGGAACCGGTTCCTAACTTCCGGTTCTGGAACCGGAAGTAATATACCTGCATTTCGATTCTTAAAAAAAAAAAAAATAATAATAATTTACTTTGTTAATTAATACCCTAGTTACAGTACAGCAACCAAATTAAACTGTATCAAGTCAACTGGAAATGTGAATAGTATGAAAAAAAAAAAAAAAAAAAAAAAAAAAATTCTCCTGCGAAATAAGCTGTGACCTGCACCTCAAAGAATCGGAATCGGGAATCGTTCAGAACAGGAATCGATATGGAGAATCGGAATCGGAACCGGAATCATTCAAATCCAAACGATGCCCAACCCTACTGATCAGGTCCAAACTCTTGCTCAATGTTCTTCTCTCCAAGGGTGTTATTTTAGCGACTTAACTGAATTTCCTCTCTGCATTTCGCTAAATGACACTCTCCGTGTCTGTTGCAATAGACCTCCTCAACTCTGCACCAGGCAGTGCACGTAATCTCTTTGTTTGTTTGTACAGATCCAGATGTACCTGGCAGCCACTCGCTCTCTCGCACTGTGTTATCAGCAAAGAGGCTTCCCGTCTCTGTTATCAGCTGGCGCAGGAAAGATGTACCCAGACAAGCTCCTATCTCTTGTACTGAAGAGGAGCGAACCACGTAATTAGCGTGTAACAGTAAATCAGTAACTTTAGACAACATAGAACATTTCTTATCTATATTTTTATTGCAGATTATACATCTTACTAACTAACTATATGCCATTTACCTTGCTCATTTAAAAAATATAAGTCTTATTCAATGAAGAGCTACAGTATGTGATTCCTCTTCTTGTGGGGAGAGTTGGGGTGGCGCCCTCTATTGACCAGACGCCACTGAGCTTTAAAGGAAAACTCCAACATTTTGGGAAATTAGCTTATTTGCCATCTACCCTGGAGTTAGACAAGAAGATACATACCTTTTTCTTCTCTGTGCATGCAGTATTGCAGTAGGAGTAGGAATAAGTTGGGAACTAGGCTAATGGAGGAACCTACTTCCAGTGACTGACGCTAAGTTAGGCTAACGGTGCGCGTCTTCCTACTCTTACTGCATGCACAGAGACGAAAAAGGTACGTATCTTAACACTCCAACATTTTCGGAACCCTGGAGTTAGACAAGAAGATGCATACCTTTTTCTTCTCTGTGCATGCAGTAGGAGTAGGAAGACGTTTGGAACTAGGCTAATGGTGGAACCTACTTCCAGTGACTGACGCTAAGCTAGGCTAACGGTGCGTGTCTTCCTACTCCTACTGCATGCACAGAGAAGAAAAATGGTATGTATCTTCTTGTCTAACTCCAGGGTAGATGCCAAATAAGCTAATTTCCCAAAATGTTGGAGTTTTCCTTTAAGTCTATCTTGTTGACACACATTTATAAATGGCCTTTTCCAGTGTTTAGCATTGTTTTCTAGCTATGTGGACTTATATTAATGGGGTCTACAGTATGTCTCTAATTCTCATTTTGGCGCATTCTTCAAATTCTCATCTCACAATATTGTCCCTCACTGAAGTGAGTCATCTGAAACTTAGCGTACCTTTGACGTCAAAAGTTTCTCATCTGCATAATAACGCCCGCCCCCTCTATGTTTGTTGTCAAACAAAACGGGCAAGATACGTTGTGCTGTTCCTGACTGCCAAGCAGCGAATATGTCATCAATGGGCCAAGTTTGTGAGCTATGGCGATCGCGACTTGTGGAGACTATTAGAAGAGGACAAAACTGTTAAAGTTAGAGGTTATATGTAGGATTGCAAGTAACTGTCTAACTATACATAACTGTTTCCACTGACTGTACATAACTGTTTCCACTGGAGGGCGCTATAGGCGGAGCTTTTAATGTTACCGCCAGGTAGAGTATAAAAGCTGATGCAGACTCCACCTTCTCTCTTCCCCATCTACCTCTCACTGAAAGGAGACCTCATGTGCTGCTGTACTATGAACCAATGCAAATAATAAACCATGCCGATCAAGGGCTCAAGATAGAAACCATGCCTCATGAGTATATTATTGTCGCCCCATAGCCAATTCTGTCAACAAAAACAATCGCACTTATGGATGATAACGTGCGTTTTAACCAGACTACATTGGACTCAGCACTTAGAATAGAATAGAAATACTTTTATTATCCCGTGGGAAATTAGACACTGCAAATCGCTCACATTTAAACATTTAGACAGGACAGGTCACAATTTAGAATGATAACACAAATCAAATCAAGTTGCCTAGGATAAGAGTAGAGTAAAATAAAATAGGATAAAATGAAATGAAATAAAATATACAGAAATAAATACAGTAAGAATATACTGAGCATACTGAGCATGGGGTAAACAATTTGGTCAATATAATTATAATTTAAATCTAACTAAATGAAATATGAAATATATATTCCAGTATGTTCCAGTATTCACAGTGTCACACGGTGCAGTATGCTTTAGGTAGTGTATTGTCCTCCTTGGGTTCCAATAAGACCTAGATCTATGTCTGGCAGCCGTCGCTGCCCTCTGTTGTGGAGCCTGGAGGCCGCTAGTCGCGTCCTCCTGCCACTAATGAGCTGCCGCTCTGTGCTCAGTGATGCAGTGAGGCACAGTGATGCATTATATAGTCTGATGGCTGTTGGAATGAAGGACTTCCTGTGCCGTTCAGTGCTGCATTTGGGTAGTGTGAGCCTAGCACTGGTAAATCATAAAAATACTATAGTCAAACCGGCCGAGGAGGTAACATTATTTGTCGCCGAGTTGAGAGCTCCCCAGACTACAGCTGGGCGATCGCCTACAATGGCGAACTATTAATTATGAAGAGGAAGAGGACAAACGGTGATGATCCATCCATAACATAAGCTGATAATGATATTGTGCTCCACAAGCAATGGGCCAAGTTCGTTTTTGGATTTTTGCAAAGACGAAGGATAATGCTGCCGTGATTTCCTGGCTGTTGCTAAAGACGGGAGCTAGCCTATACCAAGTATTCGGGACAGAAAGAAAGCATAGAATCAGTAAGTACATACAGTACAGTACAGTACGTCATAATTAGTTAATTAGCAGTAGGACCTCGTTCATTCATCCGTTTGTGTATTACGGTACTCTTCCGTGTGTGTGTGCGCCAAGAAAATCTAACATTAGTACAAGCACCGTGTGTGTGTGTGTGTTAGACGGAGTGAGAGAGCAAGCTAGCTTAGCTAACGTTATCTTAGCTCTGTGCTTCGTTGTATATATGTGTAACAGTGTTAACAAATACTTTATTATAGTTCAATTATGTTAAACTTGGGACACAGCCATGGCTATTTATATTTTATTTCGTTTTGTATGTGATGCATTTTACTTTGAAGTTGTTGTGTTGCATTGTGGGTCCTCAGCACACATGAATACCTTGCTGATGGTAAGATGGTTTTCTGTCTGCTCAGACTTAGAATACTTAATTAACATTATCTGTGCTTCATCAAAAACCCTGTTAGTGGCCAAATATGCACTTGTGTTTCATATTTATTGTCTAGTAACACTCGTTTTATATTTTGGTTCATGGAATTGCTTGGTTCATGGTTACAAAAAACGATTAGCATGCTAAGCTAGCTGTTGTGTTAAATAACAGCTCACTAACAAGGAACATGCTGTGTCTGAACAGGAGATGACCCAATGCTGTTTTGTAAGCTGTGGTTGTGTGTTCCAAATTGTATACAGGTATGTCTTCTGTGTAATATTGTTTATCTGGTTTTGGTTATTATTTTGCACAGTAAATACTTATTCAGGCCTACCTGCAATTCAGCATTTATTCCAGCAGGGCGACAGTGATGTTCCTGTTGCCTTTTGTTATGAAAAATGGGGCTTTAGAGGGAAGAGGTTATTATGATATTTTGTAATGTTGTGTACTGTATTTTCTTATTTGAAGTTACATGTATTTTATAAGTAAATGTTTTATTGTTATTAATTGTATTTCTATCAGACTTTGTTAAACTAATTCCACTATATGATCCATGTTTGATCCAAGTCTGTAAGCACACATGAATACCTTGCTGATGGAAATGACCCAATGCTGTTTTGTACCGGCAGGACAGAATAGGAGAGGTCACATATGTAGACCTACTTGTGTGTATTGCGAATAAATGATTATGTTCCTTGTGTGTGTTTGGGGGGGGTTTATCTTAGCTCTGTTTATTGCGCCAAGAAAATCTAACGTTAGTACAAGCACTGTGTGTGTGTGTGTGTGTGTGTGAGTTAGACGGAGTGAGAGAGCAATCTTATTATTTCTTCCTGTCATTTTTCTCTATACCCAAAATCGTATGGCATGGGTACCTGCTTCGGTGTCATCCCTTTGTGGATTGTATTGTATCCGAAAACATATGCTTGAGCCATATTTGTTTGTGTATTAGGTTCACTTTTGATGTTAGTAGAGTAGTATGGGCGGAGCTACAGGTGGGGGTCTGTCACTCAAATCGCATTCCGAGTATGGGCGGAGCCCAGCCTCAAAACAGCTTGAAATCTTGAAGTGGAAAAATGCTGTTTTAGAGTACTTGATTAGAAATACAAAACAATGAATTTTTTGGGGAAAAAACTTACAGATGTGTTCCATAGACTCACAGGAATTGTGTAAAATTGCCCAAATAGTGAAAGAAATAGTAAGATAGTTCCCCTTTAACAAAGGTTTGCACATTTACAACAGACTAAAATCCTAGGCTAACTTACAGTGCAAAAAAAACTGTGCCTGACTTGAGTCAGTCAGTGCATAAACAAGTGTAGGCTACCTGCGCTGCAGAACAGACAGAAGGCGTTATGAAGCTGTTCCATGGGACCGGTTGAGACAGAGACAGAGGTTAAAATCGTTCTCCCATGTCTGCTTTTCTGCAGACATGGGAGCAAATAGATGTAGCAGGGTGGATTATCCCTGCTTTGTGGGAACGGTTGCTGGCAGTCACAAGGTAGCGGGACGCAGTAGAGCTCCGTCTGACTGCACCCTCGTCTTTGGGCCTGGAGGGTCAAACTGGGGCCCGGCAGTGGGAGTGAATGGGGCCCGGGATTAACCAACCTGGTTTGGTACTCTGGTCTTCCTCGCCTCTCCGGGGCGGTCAGCAGTACTCCCCAACTCGCTCTCACTTCCCCCAATACCTCCGTTAACCCTCCCACACCTAGTGACTGATATATGAATAAATAGATTCGTTCCTCCCGCAAGCAGTACCCTCCCTCAGTGACACTAGAGACCTTAAAGTGGAGATGAAGCAGTGAGCAATGTGATCCTAGTTTGTTTGTTGTGTACCTTGTGTAAGACAGGGTTCTATAATCAAATGTGAAATCTATCTTATTTGTCTGAAAAATATAATATCCCTGTTTTCAACATGGGGGCCGCCATTTTGTTGCTGACGTCATGGCTGACGTCATGCCGGGGGTTGGGTGTATACACTCTGGTTAGCTGCCTATATTGAATGGGTCAGTCAGCAAATAAAATGTTGCCTACAAAACAACGGGACCGCGGTGGTTCTGTTTGTATTGCTCCTGGCTGTTCAAACTAATTTTACCATGTGAGAGAGAGGAAAGTTGGTTAATTTCCACAAACTACCAGTGAAAAAAACAGTGTTGTTGACATGTTGGCTCGGCCTGGCTGCACTCAGGCGGCGCGACCAGCCTGTTGGACAGGGAAGGAGGATCTGCAGCGAACACTTCATTGCCTCGGATTATGTTGTTGGGGTGGGATGTTTGTCCAGAAGACCACTAATCAGCTGAAGCCGGACGCGGTTCCCTCGGTCTTCGACAGACAGACCGGCGTTGGCTCTCGGGAGCGATCGCTAGCTAGTTGGCACCAGCCGGGGCCCGTTATGGTTAGCGGGGCTAACCACTAGTTAGCGTTAGCAACCGGAGCGTCGCGGAGCATTCAGCCTGCTGGCTACCTAGACCCACTTCAACCAGCGTCGCGGAGCATTCAGCCTGCTGGCTACACAAGCTGTGTACACAAGCTGTGTAGCCAGCAGGCTGAATGCTCCGCGACGCTCCGGTTGCTAACGCTAACTAGTGGTTAGCCCCGCTAACCATAACGGGCCCCGGCTGGTGCCAACTAGCTAGCGATCGCTCCCGAGAGCCAACGCCGGTCTGTCTGTCGAAGACCGAGGGAACCGCGTCCGGCTTCAGCTGATTAGTGGTCTTCTGGACAAACATCCCACCCCAACAACATAATCCGAGGCAATGAAGTGTTCGCTGCAGATCCTCCTTCCCTGTCCAACAGGCTGGTCGCGCCGCCTGAGTGCAGCCAGGCCGAGCCAACATGTCAACAACACTGTTTTTTTCACTGGTAGTTTGTGGAAATTAACCAACTTTCCTCTCTCTCACATGGTAAAATTAGTTTGAACAGCCAGGAGCAATACAAACAGAACCACCGCGGTCCCGTTGTTTTGTAGGCAACATTTTATTTGCTGACTGACCCATTCAATATAGGCAGCTAACCAGAGTGTATACACCCAACCCCCGGTATGACGTCAGCAACAAAATGGCCGCGCCCATAATGCTAAATGCTTCAGAAATGTACACAACAAATCGTTTTTTCTTAGAAACTGCTTATTTTTATAACGTGACTTCTTCTGTGGCTTATCTAAATACTAATGTGATGCTATGAATATGTATTTATCGCACTGCTTCATTTCCACTTTAATAACTGAAAGGGGAAGGTGGGTAGGAAAGGGTTAAATGTATTAATGTTACCCGCACCAAAAGGGTTAGTGTTAAGGCTCAGGAATTGACACGCACACAAGACTCCCATCTACATCCTTTAGTGTTATTTAAGGACTGGTCAGTTACAAATACTCAATAGCAATGGGTCAAATGAAATGTAGTTCTCCTATTATTCGAGTTGTAACTCAATACCTTGCAGACAACTGATATTGTACACCCAAATAATATAGACTCAGATATTGCAGACCCAATTTTAATAGACCCAGATATTGCAGACTCCAATGTAACTGACTCATTACCCACGTCTGGGCTAGTACCAATAATAATACCTCTCTAAGGCTTTACATATATGGCAGCGTTACGTTACCCCCAAGAAAAGAAGGGTTAACTGGATGGGAAATTATTATCAAGTCAGTCAAGTCAAGAGTTTTATTTGTCACGGCATACAAGTATACAATGAAATGCGGGTGGTCTTGCCCGCAACGATGTGCAATACAGTGGTACAACATATAATAGAATCCAATACAATTAAAACATTGTGCAATAACAGGTAACAGGCAACATGGTGTTCATTATGAATGAACATACACGTTATCACACTCAAATGAAATGAAAATGTGGGCCCACTTTACCAAACAAAAGTCCTAACTAATGCCGGCATGAAATGTTTGTGGGGTACCCCTATGCACTGTGGTTAGCAATCATTATCTTCACCCGTAGGCCGCAACACACTGTGTAATGTACGATATGATCTTGGTCACCGAAGTGCCACTGTACTTAGCCAAGATGGCGGCCTCGCCCTCACCACCACTCGTCCGGGTGGTAAGATGGCGTCGAACGCTCTCGTCCCAGGAGCTAGCAAGCTGTGGTAGGCAGGGGGGCAGTAGCGGGCTGGAGGCGCGTGTTGGGTGGTGGCGACCTCTGCTGGAGAGGTGGCGTCCTCTGCTCCGACGAGACGAACTCCCGTGCTAGGCTGCTGACTGCCGGTGCTGACAAGCTGCTGGTCGACGAGCTGTGTTGGCGCGCGTGATAATCTGATGGCTACCTTAACTGAAGCTACTCTGTGGGTCTGAGAAGGCCCTCCTGCTAATTGAACATGCAGCAACGCACGGTGCCTCTAACCACCAGCTCTCTTCAGGCAACGCTTGCCGGGGGCACCTCGCTGGAGGGGATAACGTTAGCATTAGCCACTTCAATATACCGCTTACTTCTAGGATAACTCGCTGTATCACTAGGGTTGTTCCGTTAGGATGTTCAACACGCTACTAACGCTTATATTTCTATCATAACCCGAAATATACTTGAGTCCAATTACAGTCACCCGTGTGCTTCACGACGGGGCTCCTCAACGACACGTCTTCTCAGGTTCACGTTCAACGCCGAAGAGGCTGGTTCTCTCCACTTCCGTTCAGGTGACTTGCTTCTCCTCGACGCCTCCCTCCTGCGCTCCGCCTGCCACCGCCGCCCCCTGCTGGCACCGCCAACTAGCCCCACAGGAAGAACTGGGTGAATTGAATATGATTCAGTTAGTGTTTATAATCCATATTCCAGCCGGTGAGAGAAGGAGAAACTTGCGTCATTGTTCAGGAGAATATCAAGGGAAACTGGTTAGCATGTCTTTGTGCACAAAGGGGAGATAAAAGGCCAAGTCAGCACTTCTGAATAATAGTCAAATATTCAGGGTGCTACATAGACATCCTAACTAAACTAGACAGATTAATCTAAGGGTCAGTCCCCGACCAGGTGAGATCAGGGTAGGTTGAAGGACAGAGAGAAAAGATGGGTCTTAAGCAGGGATTAAAAAGCTTCGACAGAGCAGGCTTTAGCAGGCAAAGCAGGGTACATTAACATCAAATGAAATGTGCTGTATTTCTCATACTCACTACATTATGTCTTTGTACTAATAAACATTATCTTCGGTGCAATGTACACACCTTAAATATTCTCAAACATGAATGATAAAATATATCTCTGTAAAATGAACTTACAGTGCTTTCAAAGCACATGTCGTCTAGTGGCTTTAATGGGGACATTGTATTTTCCACTAGGCTACATATTCCGTTTGCTAAAAAGCCAGCGTCCTCTGTGACTTAATCCATGACTGAGTGAAATAGCATTACATGCTGACCTAGGGACATAGTGAGGGTTTGAGTGCACCCCTGTGTTTGCTCTTAAGAGTCCTACCTGGGGCAGGAACAGGTGCTGTAACCTCTGTATCCCCATTAGAGCTATTTCTTGTAGGAGGAACAGGTGTATTTACTTCTGGTTCACTATCAGAAGATTCCACATTCACTGGTTCAGGGACCATCTTTAGACTCTGTGTCCTGCTCATCTGATACCTCATCTCTCTCTATATTTACCCCCTGACCAGGCTTGGACAAGGGACCTCCTTCAGCACTACATACTCAGGATCTGTGTAGACTGGGGCAGACTCAGAAGGGGCATGGACAGGTCATTGTATAGGGGCAAAAAACCTCTCTCTCCTCAAAGCAGGAACAGGACCTACACATGGATTAACCCTGTGGATCCTCTTAATTGGACCACCCTCCACATGCTATACAGTATAAGTGGTACCATGGACAGCTACTACCCTATGAACAGTAGGATCCCAAGCATCTTGGGTCTTATTTCTGAGGTTTGTGGCAATGTGTATTAATTTATGTTTCTTAATTGTGCACTGTTGAGTCTGAGCTCGAAACACAAGAATGTCATTACCAGGGCGGCCGGGTAGCACAGCGGACTAAGCGTCTGTAAGAATCCAACTGCCAGCGGTGCCTCCAGCTTGGCCGGTCATCCGTGCTGACACAATTGGCAGTGTCAGTGGGTGGGAAGCCGGTGAGGGTGGGTCCTGGTCGTTGTAAACAGCAACTCCTACAGTTCGGTCGGGGCGCCTGCACAGCGAGGGAAGGATCTGGGAGAGGTAGTGTGACCTTCCACACGTTACACTCTCCCAGTGAGAGTCCGCGCTGCCAGGTGAAAAGAAGCGGTTGATTGGCTGCACATGTGATGGAGGAAGCATGTGATAGCCTCCACTCTCCCAGACCGACTGTAGGGGGTAAGTGCGCGACGACCAGGAAGATCAATACAAAAAAAAAAGAATGTCATTACCTGCAATGCCACCTGTATTGTTGTGTATTTGACAAATAAAGAACTTGAACTTGAAGGTACATCAACTGGGGGACAGTACACTTTGTTTGTCAAGCTCTACCCTTTCTGCTTACTCCTGCTTTGTTAAGACGCTCCTGGTGCACCACTAGCCAATCATGTTTCTTGTCCCGCACTTGCTCCTGCCCTAACAGAGCATCTACCGGGGGGTGTGGATGGACCCCGAACAGTAGATATCACCTTGTGTAGGCAGTAATTGCAATTGCATGAGGCGTCGCATTGTAGGCATGGACTAACTCTGCTAAGTGTTGAGGCCAACAGTACTTCTTCTCTGGTGGCAGAGTACACAAGAAATCATGGAGTGTCCAATTGTATCTATCATATTGTGCATTCCCCTGATGAGGTGTTTTGCAGGTTTTCTTTAAACCATACAGTTTACATAACTGCAATTACTTCACTAAAAGGGGGGGGGGTTCATTGCCTTCTGGGTCAAGTAGTCATTATGCATAGCAAGGGAAATGGCTACGGTTTCTTTGAAGCCCTGTAGCTCAGGAATGAGTAGTGTATTATCAGCATGATTCATAAGACGTAGATTGAAAAGTATCCGCCCGATTTGTACAAGTGATGGCTTATTTCATATCATGTAAAATAAAAAGTAAGTGAATCAAGCATAAGTTACAGACAGGAGCAAGGAAAAACTACATTGCAACGGGAAGACATTCTACATTCTGCAAGGAACAGGCTATACATGTATGTCGTCACTAAGCCAATGAAAATGCTTCTTCAGAAAATAGCAGCAGAATACAGGGCTAACACAAAGTCTATACGTAGTTATAGTTAAGACTACACTTCTCAGCTCAGACAGAGACTCTGAGGTGCTGTTGTATAGGTCCACAGGAATGTATGACATTCCCTGCATAAGTACACATAGTATTTGCCAGCTTGAATACAGTAAATAACAGTAAATTGTAATTTACAATAGATACAATTATAGATGGATAGATAGGTGGCACAAGGGGTTGTTATCTGTTATGACTGTGAACTAGCAGGTAACCTCTGAACCTTTCTGAAACTGCCCCCTTAAGGGGCGAGCAGTTCAGGTTTCATGCTGCTGTAATTTTTATCCACATCCACAGTCCCCTACTGGCATAATGCTATTACTCCTTTCTGCTTGCCCTGCTATTGATATAGGACTGTGCCTAATCCTAAACTACTGGCATCTGTGTCAACAGTGAAGGGAAGAGAGAAGTCAGCATAACCTAACAAGGGAGCACTGGTGAGCATCTCTTTCAGTAACTCGAAAGCTTCCTGACACTCTGTGGTCCATAGACTTCCAAACAGCTGTTTAGATCTGGACGGACTGGTGTTTCTGAGGCATTCACCATGTCATGTATTGTAGAGGGCCTACCAGCTGTGAAGACCCTTCTACTGTATGTACCTCCTATGATGACTACAAAAGCCTAAGAAGGACCTTTAGTCCTCTACGGTTCTAGGAGTTGACAAGGTTCAGGGCTAAAGACCATCTGGGACTGTGTTCAGTTGCGCGTTCTGCCTGCTGCCTTTAATTTAATTTAATTTAATAAAGTGATAGTTTTGGCATCTGGTCTATTTTTTCCATGCTCTGTTAGCGAATCGGACACATACCAGGTAAAAAAACAAAACATCAAAACTATAAACTACAGGATAAACTACATTGTTCTCTGCTGATACCTGTATTGTGTTTTTAATTAATACAAATGTATCTACACTGCTTTCATGGGCCACTGGAGGAGCTAGGGCCGATTATATTCAGTCTTCTGTTGTAAGGTTAGGTTTTTATTTACTTTCACTTACACCTCTAACAGTTTGTCAGTTGCCCATTCTTGACATCTCAACCGTGCATCGTCCCATTACTCATCAATAAGTATCATGAACCTATTCGGTTGCATCCCGATCCTACAGTATCAAGCAAATTCAGTATTTTCTAACAATGTCAAATACCTACTCTGTAATAAAAACCGTGCAAATGATCGGTATTGCGCAAGACAAGCCAATGCTGAGACAGAGAGGGAGATGTGGAAGAGACAGAGTAGGGCTGGGCAATAAAACGATAACGATAATTATCACGATATATTTTAATAATCGATAATAAAAAATAATATCGATAATAATTTTTTTAGTTTTTATTTGTATTGTGACCTGCAACAGGGCAGCTTTAAAACAGAGACAGTGGACAGACTTGTCTTTCTGCCTGCAACTTAAAGTAATGGCTTTGCTTGTCCAAATGACAATAATGACCAAATTGAGATTTATTTTTCTCTTGTGCATTTATTTAGTTTGCTTTCTAATTTAAAATGCAGTTTGAAACTGTCTGTAAACAGTAGGCTATGTGTGCTAGCAGAGCTAGTCGCAAGTCGCAAGTCACGGTGCATGTGTGCGGTGGTTTGTCCACCAAAAAAGCACCAAAAGATAGAAATGAAACTAGAGAGCCAGAACTGTTCAACTCCCCTGGAGCCACAGCCACTTTTTTTGGTACTTTTGCTTTCAAACCAGCTGCAGCCTGAGAACTGGAGTGTGAGGGGCTGTAACACTGAAGATGGCGGCAACGACAAAGAATTGCTGCAAAATAAACATACATTTGTTGTTTAAGCTGTAGCCCTATTTTCAGAAATGTTGCCTAAAGGTACATGCCTAAGTAAATGGAAGATTGCTCCACTTCTACAAGGTCAATTTGCATGTTCTTGGTATCGGGGAACATCTAGGGACCTGGGGGTATGTATTTCCAGTGTCAGAAATATTGTGTCTGTTACTAGGCTTGAGTAAATTGTAATAAAGAAAGGGAGAATATAAATTATGATTTTATTTTGCATCTGTGCCGGTGAATAACACCATGTTACAATTGCGCCACAAGAGATTTCGCTCACTGAGCTCATTCAGCACCTTCTTGAGATCAAGTGTACAAAAGATCTAAGCAAATTAATAAAGGAAAGATGATTAAACAGAAGGATTTGTAGATACAGTAATAAATTATAATACATTTTAATTATAAATTCATATTTGACCTTGAACTTGACCTTGACCTTATTATCGCCAAATCATCTATGGATAGGGAAAAGGCTCCTCTTTCCAATGGCAGTGTTAAATCTGGATTTAGTCATTTCCTCACGGTTTTACGATAAAAGAGATATAATTAGCATTTTTCCAATCAATTCTTATTTTCGGTAAATCTTATAAAACATTGGTAAAAATTAAAATATACACTTTGACTGCTGTTTTGATAGGGTTAAGGTCTTTACTCTTGGATACATTTGGGAAAAAAACACAACATTAATATCTTAACAACCAAGGGCCCACATGTTATTAATTAAAGCCCTATTTGTTGCCTGTCGATTGCCCTTTCAGGTGACAAAATCCGTTCAGCGGTTCTCGAGTTACATGCCGATATGTGAGGCGTGCGCCAAAGTACACATTACCACCCCCGAGTCCCGGGGGTCTAGCTCCGTCAATCATTTGGCAATCTCGAAGATTTTTGGACAGGGTTGTAGCCAATGAGTGTGGCTTACCAATGATACCCCACATGGGGATCTAATACGGTCTCTATTGATCGATTTATGATAAAGAAAAGCAGGGTATTTTTTTTAATACTAATAAAAATATCAATAATTATCTATATCAAACTATATGAAACATTCTATCGTGATATATCGTGATAAATTTTTTGGCCATATCGCCCAGCCCTAAGACAGAGCAGCGTGTGTCCGTTAGACCCAGGCATGCACATCTCCTCGGCCAGTCTCCTCTCCCAGAGGGCCAGCCAGCTGTCCACGTCATGGTTTTTGCTTTATTTCATCTTCTGTGAGGGATGCGTATAGCTGTCAATCCCTGGTCTCTGTGGTTAATTGCCTGATGGGTCGGCAGGTGTGTGGGCTTGATTGCACCTGATTCAGTGCAGCTGTGCCTATGGCAATGCTGAGCCTATTTAAGTTTGGATCTCGCAGTGTCAACTGCTTATTCATTTCCTAGTGTTGGCTATTCTTTTGGTCACACTTATTATATTGAAGTGTAGTGCTGATCTCTGATTCAGAATTTAGCCTTTATTGTAGTCATTCTTGTTTTGGGCTACTGGCATTATTCTACACACATTGGATCACTCTTTGGTTTGTCAATCAAAAGGATACATGTTATGGTTCAGCACCTTGGAGAGCTCATTCTATGTTCCAAGAATTATTACAAATATTTCTGGGGCTCCAAACAGGAAGAAACATCCTTCCCTATATTTATTAGATGGTCCCTGCTATTCTTCCTCGGACAATACTGCCTAGATTGAATTTAATAATGCAATAGTTTCTGTGTCTGATCTATTTTCTCTATGCTCCTGAATCTGACGTATACCAGATTAAAAAAACGGGCGAACAAAGACATTATTAAGGTTTTAATATGTCAAGTGTATGTCATTGAAGCTACAGATTAAGTGGTTTAGGGTGTTCTTTGGTTTTCCAGTCAAAGGGATACATTTTATGGTTCAGCACCTTGGAGAGTTCATTTTATGTTCCAAAAATTATAGAAAATATTTCTGGGGCTCCAAACAGCAGAACACACCTTCCCTACATGTAACTAACTGGGAACACGGTGCTGGTGTTGGAACCAAAATGGCAAGGCTTCTTTTGAGTGCCTGAGGTTATTGGTATATTGTAGTTGTTCTGAGTAGTGGTACAGTAAGTAATGCTTCTTTATTAAATAACTGACTCACTATAATGCTATTGAACCATTTATCATAAAATAATGTCTTGTTCTTATATATAATATTACAGTTATTCCAAATATAAGATCTCTGTGGAGAGAAATTGTGCTTGTAAATCAGTGCCCTTGTCAAAAGAACCTATTGATAAAATTGTATTTTCACGATAAGAGCTCCAAAGTTATGTACCAGTAATATGACATTGTCAATCCAAGTATTGATAATTATATATTTCACATATTTTAGAAGTTTGTTTTCATAGATAATTTTATCCAATCAGCGTCTTCAAATATGATGCCTGAGGGCGCTTTTCTCTAGCGCCCGAAGTAGAGTCTATTCACTCTATTGGCTGAGCATGGCATTCGTGTGACATCACGTCCCGTCCACCAGGAAATCCCATACGCCCGAAGGATAGAGGCAGGGTGTCAACGCTAAACGTTTAGCGCTAAACGAAAGACAACGCTAAACGTTTATTCAACATAATAATAATAATACATTTAATTTGTAGTGCACTTTACATTTGGAACCAAATCTCAAAGTGCTAAGATTTGACATCAATACAACGTCAACACTGTCTGCTTGCTAATGCTAGCTAACGGAACTGATTTGCCAACAGGAAAGCAACCAACAATATTGTCCGTGCGGAACCCTTATCCCCAACACATAATTCCGCCCCACCTAGAATCATTTTCACCAGCCGCCACTCTGGTGGGAAGTTCGTTCCACCATTGTGGAGCAAGAGACATTGAGACACAATGAAACAATGACAAAAGACTATATTCATTTGAATATTTTGACAGATTCTGCCACGAGGATCCCGTGGAAGTTGGAACACCACATAATGTTGCCCTGTTTCCTTACTTAATCCTATCTGCGTGCGCGGTCTCGCCCCTGAGACCTACAACAGATGTCTGTCAAGCCCCCTTTGGCGTCAATAGAACATTACATTCATATTGCTGATTTTATCAGAGTCCCCACCATTGTTGTTTGGCTTTGGTTTATGTCTTTCATTTCCCCCCCAGTCACAAGACTAATCCAAATTTGTTATTGCTGCACAGAGGAGGAAATTAATAAATCTATGAAAAGGAAATTAGAGTTCCAAACAGTATGTTGAATGGAGCATATTCATGCACATAAAATATATCACCTGGTAGTAACGGTAATACGATGTAAAGTTTATTCAAATAAGCTATTATTTTTGGCAAAATTTACAATAATATGTAACTGGATGTATTATGATCATATGATTAAATGCAACAGTTTCTTTGCTAATCACAAGACCGAGAACCCAACGAGCTATTATTCTATTTTAACCTATTGCATGAAGCCTAAAACACGGTATAACCACCAAGGATTGCTTCACATCCGTGTTGGTGGAAACACTGGACTACATACAATTTCCAAGCCACATAATTAAAATAGAAGCATGAGCTACACCGAGAAGAACACATTTTCATTTAGCAAGTATTTAGGTTGCTGAATGGACTGAAAATGTATTGAATTATGTAATACAAGTATTTTGCTTTGCTAGTACATTAGGCTATATTTGTATTTAAACAAACCACTCAACACAACAATTGCGCAAGACAGCTTGTAATGAGCAATCAGCTTTGTTGACAGCACACCACGCAGAGAGTTGGACGGTGTTCCATTCTGATTGACAAGCTAAAAGCGATTGGTTTTGATAGTTTATCAGTGAGCTGGATGCAATCCTACCTGGAGGGGAGAGAACAGATGGTGGAGGTAAACAGTACCCTACCCCCCCCCCCCCTCCCAGTGAGCTGTGGTGTTCCACAAGGAAGCATACTAGGACCGTTACTGTTCCTAATTTATGCAAATGACATGTCGTCAGCTTTGCAACTTGTTCCTGTTCACGGACGACTCAGCCCTGCTGGTCTCTGACAAGAACAAGTTACAGGTTGAAAAAACCCTCAGCTCTGAACTCGGCAGAATCTGCACCTGGCTCGCTGATAACAAACTATCATTACACCTGGGTAAAACAGAGTCCATTCTCTCCTGATCAAATAACAAACTCAGCAAGACCAACGGCTTCTCAGTTACAGTCGTGACAATATTGTTGTTGAGATAAGAGACTCTGTATGGGATTGTTAGTAACTGTCCAACTGTACATATGTTTACACTAGTAACTGTTTACCTGTGTAGACAATTGTCTCCCTCAGTGATTGCCTTGGTGCATATATATCTGTCCCCACTGGAGGGCGCTCTGGGCGTAGCCACTCAGGTATTCTACCTTAGGACGACTATAAAAGAGGTGCCCGCCCCTATCGTTCTCTCTTCCAACGTCTCTCAAAGAGAGAAGAGTGTTGTACAACTACTGCTTATGTGTGAATAAAAGAAGCCACGCCAGTTCAGGCACAAGATAGAAACCATGCCTCTTGACCACATTATTGACGCCCTGAAGTGAGTTCTGTTAACAGGTTATGGGCCCAGATAACGCCGGGGAGAAATAGTGGAGGTACTGTATCAAGCTTAGCTGAAGTAATAGGCTAGGATAGCGCCGGGAGCACCGCGTGGCTAGTCGCTAGGCCGACCGGAGTAAAAGCTAAGCATACCATTAACGAAGAGGATGGAAGGCAAAAGAGAAGACGGGTGGCCGATATTCAACGGAAAAGCAGAGAACTGTGAGCTCTGGGGAGAGCGCATGCTGTGCAGCATGCACGGGGCGGGACTAAAGGAGACGGTCCTGGCGACCCCCACGGGAGAGCTGACGGCGGAGGGGCACCTGGCGGTACTGAGAGAGAATCTCATCGGGCAAGGAAGACCCAGAGTCGTGGCCCTCTACATAGCACTAACGGGCCTGAGGAGTGCCGGAGAAGCACCGAGCGACGGGCTAATGGTGACGATGATGGTGAGAGGACTACCGGAGCTGTACAGGCCGTTCACACTCCTGATAACACACGGTTCAACGGACATTACGTTGGGACAGTTCAAGGCTAAGCTAAGGAACTTCGAGGCCTCAGAAGACACCCACCCAGCCGCCACGCAGGAGGGGGAGAGGGTGCTGAGGGCCCGAACGACGCCAAGAAAGAGAACCAGGACTACGACGGACCTGGCGTGTTGGCGATGCGGAGATAAAGGCCATCGGAGAGGCGAATGCACAGAGACTGTCTGGTGTGTCTTCTGCAAATCCACGGGGCACACAAACAGAGCGTGCATAAAGAAACTCGACCAGAGCGCGCGATACGCGCATGGACAAGATGGCGGCTACAGACGAGTCGGAGGCCACGAACAAAATGACGACTACGGACAAGATAAAGGCTGTGGACAGGATGACGACAGCGGATACGACGGCGGCGACTATCGACGTGAGATGAATCGAGATGACGCCCGGAGAATCGATGGCGGCGACTATCGACGTGAGATGAATCGAGATGACGCCCGGAGAATCGATGGCGGCGACGGTCGACGTGAGGCGAGTCGAGACGACGCCCGGAGGATAACGGGGCAAGGAGACTGCGCTTTTGGAGCGCGGACGGCGGACATCGCCGGACCGGCTCAGCCGCAGCGGACCCAGAGAAGGGGTCTGATCGTGGGCTGGACACAGGTGCGTCGTCCCATGCCATCAACGACAGGAGTCGGTTCAAGAACTTTGACGACACTTTCCACCCAGAGAGGCACTGCATGGAGCTAGCGGGCGGGAGACACACCTGCAGGTTGGCGCAGGAGAGGGGAGACGCACAGGTATGCCCACGGACAGCAAGGGGCGCCGGCGTGCGGTGACGCTAAAGAACGCTCTATACGGACCATCGTTCTTACAAGGACTATTCTCTGTAATAGCTGCTACTGCAAGCGGCGCCAAGGTATTCTTCGATAAAGGTAAAAATGTTCTTGTAGAACCTGACGGTACCCGATTTGACATAGAGATGTACCAGAGAATATATTGTAGAACCTGACGGTACCCGATTTGACATAGAGATGTTCCAGAGAATATATTATCTGAAAACGGAGTGTAATGACAACGACCAGTGTGATAATGATGATGTGTATAGCGGGACGGCCAGTCACGATATTCAGACATGGCACGAGATTACGGGTCATTGTAATTACGAGGATTTACTGAAACTGCAAGTAATGTCAGAGGGTATGCACATTGAGGGGGAGAAGCGTAGACCTAACAAATATTGTGCAATGTGCAAAACGGGGAAGTTTACCCAACCGAGATACAGAAATCCCACAGACAGAGTAGGGGTATCACTTGTACTAGTTGACATGGACCTAGCAGACCCAGTAAGCAACGAGTCCATAGGAGGTTTTAGATATGTACAGGGGCAGTGTTTGTTTACTTTATCAAAGATGTACAGTCTTTTACAGACGTGTGTACAGGGGCAGTGTTTGTTTACTTTATCAAAGAAAAGAGTGACATACTCCAGGCCATGGAAAAATTCCTGGCAGACGTAGCTCCTTATGGTACAGTAAGATGTTTGAGATCCGACCACGAAACTGAGTTCGCAAATAGAAAGTTCCAATCACTATTGTGAAGGTATAAGATAAAATACGAGATGTCACGTCCATATCCCACACACCAGAGCGGGGTGGCAGAGAGGGAATGGCACACCCTTTTCGAAATAGCTAGGTGTAAGCTAGCAGATAGTAACCTACCTAAGAGCCTGTAACAGCGCTGACAGGAAAAAAGTGTAATCTAGCCAGAATGCACCAATTTGGATCAGTATGTTATGTGTACCTGCAGGACAGGGGAAGTGTTATGTGTGCCTGCAGGACAGGGGAAAACCCAAGTCCAAGGATGTAAAAGGATTTTTCATAGGACACAACAGAGGAAGTCCTGCTCTCCTAGTTTATCATCCCGGTAAAGGGAGAGTGCAGAAACACATGCTAGTCAAGTTTGTCACGAAGACAACCTGTGAGAGCGAGACACAGACAGAGGAGCCAGAGCTGGACTCCAGAGCAAGGTGTGTAAAAATAGAAACACATCACCCCAGTGTACTTAGTACAGTTGTGCAGACAGACAGTCAGCAACCCCCAGAGGGCGATGACGAGAAGCACCTGAGGGTGACGTCAAGTGCCTCAAGCAGTGGGAGGTATTCCACAAGGGAACACAGACCCCCAGAACGTCTGACAGGCTATGCCAGGGAAGAGAGTGACGATACACCTATCCCCGTTGAGCACTACTACAGGGTAGTCAGTGGGGTAGACCCGACCTTTAAAGAGGCCACAATGTTCCCCGAAGAGGGCATGCATACAGTGGGAGGGAAAAATGGATGTATTCAACCAAGTTACTAGAGGGCAGGCAGTCAGTGGGAGGGAGATGGGGGGGTATTCAACCCAGGAAGGTATTGAAGACCACGGTAAATACAAAGTATGGTTCATAGAAAATTGATTGAATTTAGCCATATATTTGGTCCCACGTTTAAGTACAGAGGTGGATGAGTTACCAGGTTTAAAATGCTGAAATGGATCATATGTTTAAGTGGGTAGTGATTCTATGTCTAAGTACAAAGGTGGGTGGTTTACAATGTTAAAGTACAGAGGTGATCTATGTTTAAAAATACAGAAGTGGAGGATTTGATCATCGCTCCAGACCACAAAAGAAAGACCTAGGCAGGTTAAACCATTTTATCGGTATGGACTTCGAACAGTCTGTCAATTGTATAAAAATATCCCAGAAGAGATATTTTGTTTGACTGACGTGAGAAATGTATAGATAAACTGTGGGTAACTTCATTCTGTTGGACAGCCTGTACTCGCCCTGACCTATGTTCTGTAGTGAGTAAGGATGTCATAATATAATTTTTGTTGATCGCACAGAGAATCATTGAACTACGTCAAAATATGTTTTTCCGTTATCCCAGAGGTGCTGCAGACGGACAGCAAGGGCTTAAAGGCTTAGAGCCTACAGGGATACTATCAGCCTGTGAAGCTGAGTATATATCTCTAGCTATGACAATAAAAATGTGTTTATCTAGAGCTACTGCTCGAAGTGATGAAGATAAGATTATGAATGCATTGTTCAAGATGTAGTAGGTAATTGAAATATATCCTCTCTACCAAATATGGTGTTTTTGTAGAATGGGCGTTCTGTCTAAACCGTTTAAAATGATGAACATTGTGTATATATGGAGACTGTTGTTTATAAGGACAACCAGGGTACCATTGTGATTATTAGGAACCTGAGGTGTCAATATAGATGTAAACATGTCATTATAAATAATATCATCTCATCTGGTATGCGATCAGATAAGAAAGAATGACACCGGTTTACTGTCCAACGGACAACAGAGTAATAGATACTGTGAAGGAACCTGTTTTCAAATTAAAACTGATGTGATTTGCAAGGGTCATGTTTAATGTGAAGGTATTGAATGTCATACCCTATGAATGTTTTTGAGTTTATATATATATTATTTCCTTTGTAAAATTTTTTTCCCAGAAGTCAGCCAGTGCACTAAAAAGTGGGAGTGTTGAGATAAGAGACTCTGTATGGGATTGTTAGTAACTGTCCAACTGTACATATGACTGTTTACACTAGTAACTGTTTACCTGTGTAGACAATTGTCTCCCTCAGTGATTGCCTTGGTGCATATATATCTGTCCCCACTGGAGGGCGCTCTGGGTGTAGCCACTCAGGTATTCTACCTTAAGACGACTATAAAAGAGGTGGTGCCCGCCCCTATCGTTCTCTCTTCCAACGTCTCTCAAAGAGAGAAGAGTGTTGTACAACTACTGCTTATGTGTGAATAAAAGAAGCCACGCACAAGATAGAAACCATGCCTCTTGACCACATTATTGACGCCCTGAGTGTGAGTTCTGTTAACAATTGTCACAAGGAAAGATGAAATTACATACCTGGGTTCCATCTAGAGGCAAATCTTTCATGTGACAAAATGGCATCCAATGTAATCAAAAAAGTCGACCAACGAACTAGATTCTTGTACCGGATCTCTTCTCTGGTAAACAAGAATACCCTGAAGACTCTGGCAGGAGCACTCATTCAAGGGTACTACGACTATGCTTGCACCTCATGGTACCAAAGCACCTCAAAGGCGCTAAAAACTAAATTACAAACATCTCAAAACAAACTGGTCAGACTACTGCTTGACCTTACTCCTATAGAACCCACCTCACCCCTGCCCACTTTGACAACCTAGGATGGCTTAGAGTAGACAACAGAGTACAGCAACTTGCAATGGGCCTGGTCAGGGCCGCCTCAGGGGGTGTGCGAGCAGTGCGGTCGCACAGGGCCTCGCGGGAAGGGGGGCCTCGCAAAAAAAAAAAAAAAAAAAATTATTTTTTATTTTTATTTTTTTTGCGAGGTCCCCCTTCCCGCAAGGCCCTTTTTCATCACAGACCTAAAATCTAGTTTTGCTTATATGCTTATATATTTCACATTAGACACGTTTGTAGAATGTGTCTGACTTGTTCCTGGGTCTGCAGATATACTCACTATTGGAGCTCAGCCTCTGGGGTTCTGCAGCAGACACACTATTGGTTTCAACGAAGGGAGTGGTTTTACTTACATCATGTGTAGTACACTACGCTGGCGTGAGTCAGCTGCGTTTGACTATTATGCTTAGTTATGCCAGCCAAGACGAAGAAAGAGGTCGGTCATTATCAGTCGGTCGGTCACCAAGGAACGTTGACGAAAGGCGGGACAAATGGCCGGAGCCTTGTCATGATGCAGTCGGGATATAGCCATGATGATGATGTCGGCTAGTAGCTAGCTTAGCTAAAGGCTATCTAGCGTTAGCTAACCTAGAGACATGCAGCCAAGATGAAGAGGATGGTCGTTTGGCAGATGAACTTCGTCAACTCCACGCGGTTGTCTCCATCCTCTTGGACGTTTGGTGAGTTTTTAACCTATTCTATTAACTCTATTCTATTCCCGCCGTGGACATCGCTCTCTCTCTCTCTCTCTCTCTCTCTCTCTCTCTCTGGAGCTAAACTGGCCGACTAGCTATTGTAGTACTACTAGTAGCTAACGGTGTGTGCCTGGTGTCAGCACCTGGCTGTATGTAGCCGCATAGCTTGCTTCTGCGTTAGCGATAGCCTGGTTGAGCTAACTGTTAGCCAGTTAGCTGTTTAGCTTCGACGTTAACTGCCGGCTGCGCTCGGCTGGGAACGTTCGTTTGATGCTATCAGTTAGCCTTGAGTTAGCTGTTAGCTTGTGCTACGACCATTGACATTAGCCGTGAGAATAGCAGGGGGTTCTGGCACTCTGACTACGACATCATCTTTGACAGAAGATGTAGTCGGGCCTGCACCATGACAAGGCTCTGGCCATAGCTTATTTGTCCCGACAGCGAGAGGCCTTTCGTCAACGTGGAGACCTGTGTTGCGGCCTTTCGCCCTGCGTTCCTTTTGTGCAGGTAAGATTAATGAAAATGTCATGACATTACCCCACTCTTCCTTCCTTCCCCTCCCGAATGTTTTGTTAATAACGATGTTTTTTTCCAGGCAAAACATATGCTACTTCACAACATTTGGAGATACGACATGTGCTGTGTGTGAATGTCTTGGTCGTTTGTGTAGCTTGGGTAGCGTTGGGCCGTTGGCCAAAGCTGTGTGTGGCCTGGTGTTACAGTACCTGGCTAGCCTATTTAGCTGATGTCGGCCATTGGCTCCTTGCTGCTTTGGTTTCTCTGGTATAGACCCTCTTCTCGTTGGATTTAAGTGTTGATCTTTGTCCTTTTGGATCTCTCATACATGCTCTAGTCTCTCTCTAACACACACACACATGACAAACACACATGTTCTCTCTCTCTCTCTCTCTTTCTAACACACACAGTCTGCCTATGGCGGCCTTTCTCGATGGCTAGGCTGTGCTCAAGGATCTTCAGTCACAGTGCTCAGGTATTCTGCCACTGTGTACTCTCCGTTTAGGGCCAAATAGCATTTCAATTTCTTTCCAATGTGTCTCTCTCTCTCTCTCTCTCTCTCTCTCTCTTGGATTTAAGTGTTGATCTTTGTCCTTTTGGATCTCTCATACATGCTCTAGTCTCTCTCTAACACACACACACATGACAAACACACATGTTCTCTCTCTCTCTCTCTCTCTTTCTAACACACACAGTCTGCCTATGGCGGCCTTTCTCGATGGCTAGGCTGTGCTCAAGGATCTTCAGTCACAGTGCTCAGGTATTCTGCCACTGTGTACTCTCTGTTTAGGGCCAAATAGCATTTCAATTTCTTTCCAATGTGTCTCTCTCTCTCTCTCTCTGTACACTGTATATTGACTGTAGAACGGGAGCTCTCTCTCGCTCTCTCTTTTGCTATATGTTGACTGTATCATGCCCCGCCTCGGGCAGCGCTATTATTTAAGAATATGTTGACTGTATATAAAAAAAAATAAAAAAAAAAATATATATATATATATATATATTTTTTTTTTTGACCTTTTGGGGGGGGGGGGGGGGGGGGGCTCGCGTTAAATCTCGCACAGGGCCTCGCATTTCTCCCAGGCGGCCCTGGGCCTGGTCTACAAGATACACTACACGACCAAGGTTACCATGTGCATGTCAAAATACTTCCCAAAGGTCAGTGAATACCACAATCACAACACCAGAGGGAGCTCCACAAATCATGTTAAACCCATGTAGCAGGGTGGATTATCCCTGCTTCGTGGGAACGGGTGTGCACCGTCACTGGGTAGCAGGACACAGTAGAGCTCCGTCTGACTGCACCCTCGTCTTTGGGCCTGGAGCGTCAAACTGGAGGCCGGCAGTGAGAGTGGATGGGGCCCGGGATTTACCAACCTAGTCTGGTACTCTGGTCTTCCTCGCCTCTCCGGGGCGGTCAGCAGTACTCCCCAACTTGCTCTCACTTCCCCCAATACCTCTGTAACCTTCCCACACCTAGTGACTGATAGATGAATAAATAGATTTGTTCCCCCCACAAGCAGTACCCTCCCTTGATGACCACTAGAAACCTTAATGACTGTAAGGGGAAAGTTGGATAGGAAGGGGTTAATTGTATTAACGTTACCCACACCAAAA
This sequence comes from Notolepis coatsorum, assembly GCF_963971535.1. Lineage (NCBI taxonomy): Eukaryota > Metazoa > Chordata > Actinopteri > Aulopiformes > Paralepididae > Notolepis > Notolepis coatsorum. The sequence goes on along the minus strand of NC_140167.1, from coordinate 32,835,329 downwards.
GAGTTATTCATGGGCTCAGGAATGGACACGCACACAGAACCCCATCTAATTCTTTATATTAATTGTACTGTTCAGTTACAAAGATTTAATGGCAATGTTTAAATAGGATGGAATCTTACCATTACCCAAGTTGTAACTCAATACCTTCTAGACACTTATATTATACACCAATGTGCTTGACTCATCACCCACGTATGGGTTAGTACCAGGGATAATACCTCTCTCAGGCTTTAATTATATGGTAAGGATAGTACCTCTCTAAGGCTTTACTTATGGTACCACTGGTCAGTAACCTTCCCGCAGGGGAAGGGTTAATTAGATGGGAAATTATTATTAAAGAACCAACACGTTATCACACTCAAAGGAAATGAAAAAGGTGGGCCCACTTTACCAAAACAAAAGTCCTATACTAATGCCGGCATGTAATGTTTATGGGGTACCCCTATGAACTGTAGTTAGCAACGTTAGCTTCACCCGTAGGCCGCATCACACTGTGTACTGTGCAATAAGATCCTGAGCACCGAAGCTCTATTGTACTCAACCAAGATGGCGGCCTCGCCGCGCCACCACTTTCCGGGTGGCAAAATGGCGGCGATCGCTCTCGTCACGGGCGCTAGCAAGCGGGGCTGGAGCAGAGGGAGCAGTAGCGGGCTGAGAGCGCGTGCTGGGTGATGGCGACCTCTGCTGGACGGGAAGAACTCCCGTGCTGGGCTGAAGACAGCCGGTGCAGAGCAGATGTCGAACGCCGGCGAAGACTGGTTGTTGACGGCCGGTGCTGGGTCGACGCGCGACAATAATCTGGCCCTACCTTAACTGAAGCTACTCTGTGGGTCCCAAACAGCCCTCTTGCTAGCCGCAACATACAATGACGCAGGGTGCCTCTAAACACCGGTCCTCTTCAAGCCACGCTGGCTGGGCACCTCACTGGAGGGAATATCGTTAACATAAGCCAACACTTGGCTATACCACGTTTCTTCTAGGATAACTCGTTGTATCACTAGGGTTATTCAGGGGGGAACATGCAACACGCTACTACGCTTACATTTCTAGTATAACCCGTAATATACTCAAGTTCAATACGTTCACCCGCGTGATCCACAACGGGGGCTCTGTCAAGACACGACCGACCAGGTCCAAGTCCAATGTCGAAGAGGCTCGCTCGCCTCACTTCCGTTCCCGTTGACTTGCTTCTCCTGCTGCGTCTCTCTCGTGCGCTCCACCTGCCACCGCCGCCCCCTGCTGGTACCGCCAACTAGCCCCACAGGAAGCACTGGGTGGAAATAATATGATTCAGTTCACTGTTTATAATCCATATTCCAGCCGGTGAGAGAAGGAGAAACCTGCGTCATTGTTCGAGAGAATATCAATGGAAACTAGTTAATATGTCTTTGTGCACAAAGGGGAGATAAAAGGCAAGTCAGCACTTCTGAATAATAGCCACATATTCAGGGTGCTACACCCAGATTCGGCTCAAACAAGGGACTAAACACGTTTCGCAATTATGCCACATTAATGTGGAACGCCCTACCCAAAGCTGTAAAGGAATGTGAATCACTACCCACTTTCAAAACCACTCTCAAAGAACACCTACGGGAGACTGCAATTCGAAACTGGCCCCTGTAAATGTCCTAACCCAACCCCCTCCAATGTGCAGTAAATTACCAAGTATGGTTTTGTCAATATTCCAATGTACAGTTTTGCTTGTACAGTTGTACAGTGTTCCCCCACCCCTCCTACCCAACCCCCCCACCCCACCCACCCAGCCACCTCCAATGTACAGCCCCCCCCCACCTACCCAACCTCCTCCAATGTACAGTTTTTACGTCAAATGTATATACTCTCTTTTCTGGACTCTTTTTGTATCACAAACAGTACTGTATTTGCAAATCTGGTATGTCATAAATGTATAGATGTAGCAGTACTGTCTATCTGTATGTCATGTATGTCATAATATGTCCTGATGAATTGAAAATGGGGGACCCTGGCCTGATGTAAACAAGACGAAAGTATTTCTCTGGTCTGCATCCCCTTAACAATTGTGTGTATTGAGCTGTACTGTATTGTACCCACACAGTCGTAGAGACAGCTCTGCGTAGGAGTGTGTGTTGACAGAGGCTGAGAAGAGAGCTGTGATTGGTCCATTGTGGTGGGTGTTTCCGCATTCCGCACAAGGATTCCGCAGAGAACTGTCAGCAGAAGCGCAAGTGGGAGTGTGGTGAAGTCAGGGGACTGTCGAGTCTCTGGAAGGAAACATCCACAGTCATACACCCAAGAGAATATCGGTCTGACGCCAAAGATAGAAGATGCCTTATATGCTCATCAGTACACAGATTCGGCTGGTTTGTATCCTCCATCTGTCAACTTAGGCTTATGTAGGCGCATGCTTTATGAAAGACGTGCTCGTGTTGGAGATTTAAGCTTTATTTATTGGGATCGTTGGGATCGTTACTGATAATCAATGTAAGGTTGTCAGTTGCAATTGACGGTATATCGTTATGTAATGGGCCACTCTGCATGGACAGAAACAACAAATAGCCTATCCTACAACGGGTGCAGCGCGCGCATATGGTTGTTTTTTTGCCATGGTGTCCGACTCCTAAATTAAAACCACATGTAGCCTAGTTGTAGGCCTGTTGATGTATGCGCATGTTCATTTAGTAATTTTTTACTTTGTCTTTGCTACTCAAAGCCCCATATAATTTCGATATTATCTGAGCATTCGATACTGTATTTGGGGGCGATCCCGGCCGTTATTACAAGATGAAAATGCCCACCTGCCAAAGCGCAGTACGGAACTACGCGCGAGATTCAGCGATACACGCAGGCACTGCTTGCTGAAACGAAAGATGCTGCAAACACGCTTTCCTGAGCCTATAGTCATCAAAGTGTCACTCTAAATTATGAATGGTCAGTATAGTGAAATGAAGACAGCATGTCAGTTGATATGCTGTTCGTTCTGTTTGCAGGAGAATGGTCCCACCAATGTTGGGGATGAAACATCTGATCCATATATAATGAACTTCTTGGGAGCTCGGAAATCCACCATGTTGGGGAACAATTTGTGAGTATTTTAAATGAGTGAGTGAGTGAGTGAGTGAGTGAGTGAGTGAGTGAGTGAGTGTGTGTGTGTGTGTGTGGATAATTATGTATCCAGTATATTGAGGAAAGTCACAAACTACACTGAAGGCAGGTGTCATCATGCATGTCTGTTCACACAACATCCTGAGATATTAAAACCTTATTGTAACGGCTTATAGTCTTTAAGTAAAGCCTTCTGTCCTGGGTGTCCTCTAGGATGACAGGGCCCTCTGTAGAAGTTGTCTCTGAAGGTTTAAGAATGATCCTGGCGTCACGGCTGGGTCCTGTCTCAAGTCAACAGATCTCTCTGAACACTATAGTGGGTCCTGTCTCAAGTCAACAGATCTCTCTGAACACTATAGTGGGTCCTGTCTCAAGTCAACAGATCTCTCTGAACACTATAGTGGGTCCTGTCTCAAGTCAACAGATCTCTCTGAACACTATAGTGGGTCCTGTCTCAAGTCAACAGATCTCTCTGAACACTATAGTGGGTCCTGTCTCAAGTCAACAGATCTCTCTGAACACTATAGTGGGTCCTGTCTCAAGTCAACAGATCTCTCTGAACACTATAGTGGGTCCTGTCTCAAGTCAACAGATCTCTCTGAACACTATAGTGGGTCCCGTCTCAAGTCAACAGATCTCTCTGAACACTATAGTGGGTCCTGTCTCAAGTCAACAGATCTCTCTGAACACTATAGTGGGTCCTGTCTCAAGTCAACAGATCTCTCTGAACACTATAGTGGGTCCCGTCTCAAGTCAACAGATCTCTCTGAACACTATAGTGGGTCCTGTCTCAAGTCAACAGATCTCTCTGAACACTATAGTGGGTCCCGTCTCAAGTCAACAGATCTCTCTGAACACTATAGTGGGTCCTGTCTCAAGTCAACAGATCTCTCTGAACACTATAGTGGGTCCTGTCTCAAGTCAACAGATCTCTCTGAACACTATAGTGGGTCCTGTCTCAAGTCAACAGATCTCTCTGAACACTATAGTGGGTCCTGTCTCAAGTCAACAGATCTCTCTGAACACTATAGTGGGTCCCGTCTCAAGTCAACAGATCTCTCTGAACACTATAGTGGGTCCTGTCTCAAGTCAACAGATCTCTCTGAACACTATAGTGGGTCCTGTCTCAAGTCAACAGATCTCTCTGAACACTATAGTGGGAGATCCGGGAGAGGCACCCTCTGGACGTCATTACCAAAAACACTGTTTCTCATGGAATTATAATGAAATAATAACCATTTCGGCACCCTTCCAATTCAGAGATCAAAACACTTGTAGCATCGACGCCAAGGCTCTCTGAACCGCGGTTCTGGCAGCTTATGGTGGCGGCACAAGGCCCTATAGGATATATTATATCATATTAGTGTTGCTTCCATTTAGGCAATTACCTGTACGTATTGACGGCTGATTTGAGCTTAGGTAGAAGAACCATTCGGCCAAGAAAGGCGACTGCTGCTGCTGCTTTGCAGAGTTAACCATCCGAGCTGATGGGATACAGATTAGGGAAGTGTTGTCATCGCAAATCTGACTCAAAACACTGCTGGGAAACAAACCAACGTGTGGAAGAGGATGTGTGGATGTGAATAAATAATTAACAGCCTTCTAGTTTCCAGGCAGAGTTTACCAAAAGAGAGGGAGAAACCCCACATCTGTGAGATATATAGACACGCTTTGTGTTGTTTATGCCCACATTTAGCTCACAGTACCACGTGGACGACCCGCCTCGCATGGTGCTGGACAAGCTGGAGAAGCTGGGCTTCCGCGTGGTGACCATGACGGGCGTGGGACAGACGCTGGTGTGGTGTCTCCACAAGGACACGGAGATGGAGTGATCTGTGCCGGAGCCTTGTGCGTCGTCTCTCCAGTGTGTGTCCGTGGCAACAGAGAAGTATTTTGAGCGGAGCGCTTTGGCTGCAACAGTGTCCTCTTGCCGAGGGCGAGTCCACACAGTGCCTAGACCCGGGGACTGTAGATGATCATCCAGTCAACATTCAAAGAGGCGGCTGGATTGTGCTCATGAACTTTGTTGTCATCTTCACTCTTACCTTCTGTGTGTTTATAGAGTAGTTTTAGTTCCTCAAATCATGAAAGTTCTTGCCTGAAGACAAAAATGACCTATACATGAGGTTAGAGATTTATTCCTGGAGGTTATAGGTCACAGATTGTACAGGGTTATGGAAGTATCATGCCAAACACACTACATTCCAGGGAGTTCATAAGGCTGCATGCTGACCGGTCTGCTGCTTTAGGTGCCTTATTGGCCTTTTGACTACTGTACGTGTGTGACCTACGTTCGGTGTAATGTGTACAGGAAATTAAAGCCAATTACAAAGGTTGTTTATTTTGCTAGGCCGTGTCAGAAAGCAAACATTAATCTTCCAACCCACACACAATCATCAACCATTCCGTCCCCCTTGTCTTGCCCATGTAAATGTTATTTTTGTAAGTTCATCACGTGTATGTAATTGAATCAACTGTGTAATGAATTATTAATAATAAAAAAAAAATATATATATATATAGCTATATATCATCTTCTCAAGCTTTACTACAAGAACAGCTAGGAATGGAAGGGCCATAGAATGAGGGGCAAATAAATACTGTTCATGGCTTTCTGAACATGGTCTAGCATGGGACGAGAGCACACTGGTACTCAAGTCGGAACCTGACGACAGGCCTGTGGCGGTGGCTCATTTTAGGTCCGGATCCACGGTTCAAGAAACCCTGTTTAGACAATTCTATCATGTAGACATTCCTCAACCTCAACATTTGATAGTTCAGTTAGCAAAGCACACACCCTCACAACAGTGCCTCCTCTTCCACGTGGAACTTGTGTGCCTGCAGCCGCCTGGAGTTGGACCTGAGACCAAGTAGTTCTGCAGTAACATCTCGCAGAGATGCTCCTTTGCGAGGTGTTCTCTTAACCCCCGGTGATGAGGGTGATGGCAGCCCTGTAGCAGGTCTTCAGAGTGGGAGGAGCCAGGCTAAGCCAATGCTGGGTGGTTTCATTACAAACTCATTTACTACTCCAGTTCTGCCAGCGTGTGTCTCAGGCCGGCCTGGATCACTAAGCCCCAAAACCAGACCTCAGCCAGCCTCCTTCCATCCAGACCCCGGCCAGGCCTGCTGCCTCAGACGTGCCTTGGCCTCCACTTCTGCAACCCAGAAACATAAAAAGGAAAAGACTCGCCTAATTCCTCCGCCCCGTGACTGCTGAGGTTCCAGGCTCTGTAAGCGCCCGCCGACCTGCCGGCTTTCACACGGACGATTTGAGAAAAGACCGGGAGGACCCTTGAAGACTCTGGGGGGGGGGGGGGGGGGGGGGGGGGGGCGCGTGCTGAATGGACGGCTCTTATAACAGGCCTGTCATCTCGTCCCGGTTTTCATGCAGCATGGGCCCCCGCCAGGCCCAGGACAGGGTTAGAGGACGACCCGTTTCCTGTAACTGTATTTGTTGTAATTTGGACACAGTTTTGTGTTTGCAGGGCTTTTTTCTTTTCTCCCCTTTGCTGGGATATGAAAATGACCATGCATAAACAGAACCATCTGAGGGGATTTAACAGGAGAAGAGGGTGGTGGTGGGGAGGAGGAGAGGAGAAGAGGTGGTGGTGGGGAGGAGGAGGAGAAGAGGGTGGTGGAGAGGAGGAGATGGTGGTGGGGAGGAGGAGAAGAGGTGGTGGGGAGGAGAAGAGGTGGTGGGGAGGAGGAGAAGAGGTGGTGGGGAGGAGGAGAAGAGGTGGTGGGAAGGAGGAGAAGAGGGTGGTGGGGAGGAGAGGAGAGGGTGGTGGTGGGGAGGAGAGGAGAACAGGGTGGTGGGGAGGAGGAGAGAAGAGGGTGGTGGTGGGGAGGAGGAGAGGAGAACAGGGTGGTGGGGAGGAGAGGAGAAGAGGGTGGTGGTGGGGAGGAGGAGAGGAGAACAGGGTGGTGGTGGGGAGGAGGAGAGGAGAACAGGGTGGTGGGGAGGAGAGAAGGTGGTGGTGGAGAGAAGAGGGTGGTGGTGGGGAGGAGAGAAGAGGGTGGCGGTGGGGAAGAGGAGAGGAGAACAGGGTGGTGGGGAGGAGAGAAGGTGTTGGTGGGGAGGAGAGGAGAAGTGGGTGGTGGGGAGGAGGAGGAGAGGAGAACAGGGTGGTGGGGAGGAGAAGAGGGTGGTGGTGGGGAGGAGAAGAGGGTGGTGAGGAGGAGAGGAGAACAGGTGGTGGTGGGGAGGAGAGGAGAACAGGGTGGTGGTGGGGAGGAGGAGAAGAGGGTGGTGAGGAGGAGAGGAGAACAGGGTGGTGAGGAGAGGAGAACAGGGTGGTGAGGAGAGGAGAACAGGGTGGTGAGGAGAGGAGAAGAGGGTGGTGGTGGGGAGGAGAAGAGGGTGGTGGTGAGGAGAGGAGAAGAGGGTGGTGGGGAGGAGAGGAGAACAGGGTGGTGAGGAGAGGAGAAGAGGGTGGTGGTGAGGAGAGGAGAAGAGGGTGGTGGGGAGGAGAGGAGAACAGGGTGGTGGTGGGGAGGAGAAGAGGGTGGTGGGGAGGAGAGGGTGGTGGGGAGGAGAGAAGAGGGTGGTGGGGAGGAGGAGAGGAGAAGAGGGTGGGGAGGAGAGGAAAAGAGGGTGGTGGTGAGGAGAGAAGAGGGTGGTGCCGGGGAGGTGAGGAGAAGAGGGTGGGGAGGAGGAGAGGAGCAGATGTCTCCCACCACGCCACCCTCTGCTCCGCAGCGCGGCCCTGGAGTGATGGGGAGATGGATGTCTGGGCTGGATGCTGCGAACGCTGCCATGAGACTTCTAAATAACACCATGACAGGAGGAAAGCCGCCACACAGACCCATGAATAGAGACACACGATTACACCATACGCGTCCCCCTGGGGGAGTCTTATTTTGGTCGGACAGATGTTCCGAAGCCAGACGGAGGCCAGGCGGTGTTGCAAACTCAAAGAGTGACCGCGGCAGTCTGACGCCGGCAGGGGTTCTGGCTTGATGTGGGTCAGTGGAGACATCGCACAGCGGGAGCCCGTCACCTCGGAAGGACGTCCACGGGAGCGTCTTCTAGGAATCTGTTGTGAAATATGTTCTGAAACAGCTTAGAGTAATAATGAGTCCATGGGAATGACATATCTCATAAAGGAAGTTCATTTTGATCCAACAACACGGCAGAACAGGATGGGCCTGTGCCTGCTTAGTGTTAGGCTGCTCCATTGGTTACAGGACCTTTCAGCGAAACAACATGGGCCATGGCGTAGCTTGTTTAGATCAATCATTAAGCAGACAGTAGATGGTTTTGGCACGGGCGACGCTCCACAGTGGACCGTTTTCACACATTTTACGCATCACTTTTACATGTATGGAACGAATAAATCACATTTATGTTTTTAAGGTGAACCCGGGGAAGCTGAGCTTTGTATAGGCCTTGAAATTGCACAGTCCACCGGGTAATTTGGAGCAGAGCTTTAGATACAGTGTATACAAAAGCCCGGGGAACAATCACTGTATAACCACCAGCTCTGTAATGGGAGGCCCTCCGGAGTGTATTCACTTTTCATCACGTGAGCCCACAAGAATTCCCATAAAAAAAACAAAATACTGAACCTAGTGTTCCAATCTATGCCTGATTACTGGTCTAACATGGAGCAGACACGATTTCCACATAAGTCACATCGCACGGTCTGCGGTCACAGAAGAGTACTCATTCCACTTGTACGACTGTGACAGAAATTAATTGTATATTGCACTCTCTTGGCTGCGAGGGGGAGGTAATGGAATACTGGGTCGTCACAGTTTTAGGAGAGAATGGTACTGACAGATGCAAATTACATGATTGTTGCATTTAGATGACGTCTGAGGCCGCTCTCCTCCGGGGCTTTGGCAATATACAGTCAGTGCGAGGGTTTTAAAATCGTATTGATAACAGAATGGTCTTAACAAACGACTTTAGATCAACACGTATCCCTTTCTGGCCCGGCATCAAAAACCATCAGGGCCTTCTGTGTTCCGTAAGCCAAATGCAGTTCCTACTACTGTGCGTCAGTGAAATGAGCTGCCCTCTGCATCCTCACCGAGTAAGAACTTACATTACTTAAAAAATATATAAATAAATAAGATACTGTCCATTTATTTAATACGTTTATTTTGCTGTACATGCATGAAAAAAGGTTCAAACAAAACACACACAGAAGAGGCTTTATGAAACTAAAGCGACAGGTGCATTATTCTGTTCATAGTATGGATTAGCATTTGAATATTCAATAAAAAACATAAAAAAGAACTACTCCAAACTAACCGAACCAAAAAAGAAAATCCTCTGAGATCCTCGCCTTCACTAAACACATAATAATCCTGACTGTTTCCCATGTATTCCTCAAATTAAGGAAACCAAATCCAATTTGTTCAATGTATTGAACGTAGGAGACATTTTAAAAACCTAGGCTGAATCAGTGCAGTCGACACAAACAAACTGATCAGCTCCAGTAGAATCTGCCCGTCCCTAGGTCATGATCCGGGGTCTGGCTGGTGTGTAAGAGACGTCCAGGACTGGGTCTCGTCGTCCCGGGGTGTCAGGGGGGCTAAGGCTTGCCCGCCTCGTCATCGTCCTCCTTCTGCATCTCCTCTATCAGTTTCTGTCTCTCGGCCGCCTGCCTCATCTTCATCAGCACCACACTCTCGTAGTCCCGCTCAGTGCTCAGGGAGCCCTGCAGATGAGAGAGAGAGAGAGACACACACACACAGAGACACAGACAGACACGCACACACAGACACAGACATTACATAAATGGTAAATGGCTGCTTTTTTATCCAAAGCGCTTTACAATTTGTTACTCACATTTTACCCATTCACTCACACATTCACACACCGACGGCGGAGGCAACCATGCAAGGTGCCAACCTGCTCATCGGGAGCAATTAGGGGTTAAGTGTCTTGCTCAAGGACACATCGACACGCTGCCCGGGAGGAGCGGGAATCAAACTGGCAACCTCCAGATTGCCAGACGACTGCTCTACCTCCCGAGCCACTGTCGCCCCACATACATAAGTAGTGGATATTACATAAGTAGTGGATATTACATGAGTGGATATTACATGAGTAGTGGATATTACATAAGTAGTGTATATTTCATGAGGAGTGGATATTACATAAGAAGTGGATATTACAGGAGATATTACATGAGTAGTGGATATTACATAAGTAGAGGATATTACATGAGTAGTGGATATTACATGAGTAGTGGATATTACATGAGGAGTGGATATTACATACCGGTAAGTAGTGGATATTACATGAGGAGTGGATATTACATGAGTAGTGGATATTACATAAGTAGTGGATATTACACGAGTGGATATTACATGAGTGGATATTCATGAGGAGTGGATATTACACAAGTATTGGATATTACATAAGTAGAGGATATTACATAAGTAGTGGATATTACATAAGTAGAGGATATTACATGAGTAGTGGATATTACATAAGTAGTGGACAGTGTTGGGAAAGTTCAAAATCTTTTAAATGAACTAGTTGAGTTCATGGTTCATAATTCAAAATGTTGAACTAAAGTGCATGGTTTCAAAAATTAACTAATTTATAGTTCTTTTTTCAATACGTTGCTGCAAGCTATTATTTGTAAAGATTGCCACAACCCATATAGAACCACAGACAGCAATCAGAATACTGGCATTTCCATAACGCTTTGCTGCCGCCCATTCAGTCCACACTAGTATCAGCTGCAGCTTTCATCTCTACAGTATATTTTCAAAAACATGAGGAAAAACGTTGCTTCAATTGTCTTTATTTTGAAAACAAAAACAGGACTTTTGCTTGGTTAGACTGGGTGTTTTTGTTTTGTTGCTGAATGATTACGTTTGCTGTCCTAGTTAAATAGAAATGGCGTTTTGGCAGGATAACGCGTTGCCGTTTTGGATACGCGCCAAAACTCGCCGACAACGTGTCATGTAATCTGCGCGGAGCCGTTGTTGCTCAACGCCCATGCGCAGTAGATACCGACATCTGCGTGCCCTCACCAACGTCCGGTGACGACAGAGCTGTCCCAAATAGCTGCAGCTACCATGTGTTGTCAAGTTATTGTTATAATGAGCCAGTCCAAGCTACAACAGTCTGCATTCCCTTAACAATTGTTTGTATTGAGCCATATTGTATTGTACCCATTCTGCAATCTGTTAAATAAAGTTTACATCCATTCATTCTGCTAGCATTAACGATTGCATGAGCAGCTGGCTAACGTGAGCTAACGTTAGCTACCAGACCCTGTTAGCTCAGAGCTCCTCTTTCAATCTTAACAAGCATTAAACAAAATGGCCCAGTCATCTATTCACTTTTGTTTAATACATGAGGCGTTGTCTAATGTTATCTAGCTACTGATAGCTCCTGATATCATCAGTTTGGTGCTGGCTGGCTAACGTGAGCTAACGTTAGCTGCTAGCCACAATGCTATACTGTTATAATGGCATATCCCTATCGCGTTAGCATGTAAGCTAACAAAATCTGCGATATTTTTGTGAGACTAAACTATCCGCTCTTGGTGGTCAATTGTGTTGATGTTAGTTTTGTTTCATCAACAAATGAGAGACAGAACACACATTGAATGTATCCGTTTTGTTTATTGCACTTTTATTGCACTTTCTTTGCTGAAAAATAAATGCTACATTGGCTAAATGGCTAACGCAAGGCATTTAAAGATGGTGGCTTGTTGATTTTTTTGCAGGAAGTGTATTGGCACATCAACTTCTGATTGGTTGAAAATTGCCTTCATGTTCGCCACCTACTGCCACCTACTGCTTTGGCATTGTACTACATCACTGTGCTCAGGAGGCAAAACCAATGTCTAACATGCCTGCCATTACGTTGCATTCTGGAAAGCGAATCTGACCTTGAAAACTAAACGAAAATACCCCTGTGTGTAACCGACGCCTCAATGTGCCGTTTAAGGTTTGCTGTCGACGTCGTCGATGTACGGACTTGCTTCTTCAAACCGGGTGGACAACGTTTACAGACAAACGTTAGACCTTTTCCGTCTGAGTCAGTACTGACTTTAACGTTAAACTCTTAAATGCTCAAACGCCAACGCCGTAGAGTCTGTCTCTGAGCGAGTGCTGCTAAAGCTGCTCTCGGCTTCGTCCATGATACCAATGCTCACAGATTCCGCGGTTCCACATTGTTTGTTGTGAGGAGTCTGATGACGTATATTTTAGTGCGACAGCCAGGGGTGACAGGCCAGATTGGGTGGTTTTCCGCATTATTTTTAAGTCTGTTTACGGTGTGTTTTAACTGGGTTTTCGGCTGAAAGGCATATGAAATCTGGCACACCTTTGCACGCCGTTATAATACAGTGCTGAGAATGAACGCACTTTTAAACGCTGTTATACAGCGCTGATAATGAACGCGTTCTCAATTACGTTAATTTAGCGGAAATACAGTACGTTCAGTTCACGTTCGCCCAAAATATGAACGCGTTCATGAACGATCGTTCATTGAACGCGTTCAGGTACATCACTGGTAGTGGATATTACATGAGGAGTGGATATTACACGAGGAGTGGATATTACATAATAGTGGATATTTCATAAGGAGTGGATATTACATAAGTAGTGGATATTACATAAGTAGTGGATATTTCATGAGGAGTGGATATTACACAAGTAGTGGATATTACATAAGTAGTGGATATTACATAAGTAGTGGATATTACATAAGTAGTGGATCACACGGGACTGTATGAGTCAAGCTCTCGTGTGACACGTCTGTATTCTTTCTTTCATACCGTGTGTCGGGGAGCGCTTCAGAACACACAGAGCGAATGACACCACCACCACTGTCGGATGCTCCGTCTGTTTGCTTTCACAACCGAGCCGCCAAGGGGACGAGAGGAGATTGACCTCAGACAGACGCGCTCCCCGTCTCAATTAGTGTCAGGATGACTGGCCCGGGGGAGGCATGCACGAGACCAAGAGACCTGGCTGCGACTGTGACAGAATAATTCTGTTGCCTGAGGTCATTAAGCCCAAAAACGAGGGCTGGGATTGGGCCCCGATGGTGGTCGAGGGGCTGTGTGTGTGTGTGTGTGTGCGTGTGTGTGTGCCTGTGTGTGTGTATGTGTGTGTGTGGGTGTGTGTGTCTATGTGCATGTGTGTGCCTGTGTGTGCGTGTGTGAGTGTGTGTGTGTGTGCATGTGTGTGTGCGTCTGTGTGTGTGTGTGTGCATGTGTGTGTGTGTGTGTGTGTGCATGTGTGTGTGCGTGTGTGAGTGTGTGTGTGTGTGTGTGCATGTGTGTGTGTGTGTGTGCATGTGTGTGCGTCTGTGTGTGTGTGTGCATGCGTGTGTGTGCATGCGTGTGTGTGTCTGTGTGTGCGTGTGTGTGTCTGTGTGTGTGTGTGTGTGCATGTGTGTGCGTCTGTGTGTGTGCATGCGTGTGTGTGCACGCGCGTGTGTGTGTCTGTGTGTGTGTGTGTGCATGTGTGCGTGTGTGCATGTGCGCATGTGTGCGCATGCGTATGTGTGTGTGTGCGCACGTGTGTGTGTGCGTGTGTGTGCGCGCGTGTGCGTGTGTGTGTGTGTGCGCGCGTGCGCGTGCGTGTAGGAGCTGGGCATCAAGCACTCGCTGCACAAGAAGAAGCTGCAGCTGGCCCTGCAGGCGCTGGGCTCAGAGGAGGAGGATAATAAGGGCAAGCTGGACTACAACTGGGTGACTAGTGAGTATCAGACCAGGGCCCTATTCCCCGTACCTGGTTCAACTAAGTCGATCAAGAGTCCCATTATCCAGATTCAATTAACCCGATGTTTGAAGTCGGGATTTTCCTGTTCCTCGAAGGTGGATTCAGTCTCGTTAACTCGAACCAGACTTGAGACCCAGGATAAGTGCGCGCGGCCGCTTCAGTTGAAAAGCCAGCACGTATCGATAGCAGAGATCCTGATTTTCTAACGGCATTGATTGATTAATTGATTTAAAACTTTATTAACAGATTGCAGTACGGCTCATAGCCTCGCCGACAAGTTAAATGCATAATCTATAGGCTAATTTGAAGTCCCTCATTACCCCAATCAATCAGATTATATTTCTTTAAACTTGCCTGCTGGATTGAATAATCAAATGAGATCTTGCTAGCGAAAATAATTAGTTAACTGTTATACAGAATTACGATACGGCTCTCTTACCCATTGATTGATGTATAGTCAATCTTTAACTTATCTCCAATGTGGTCTAACGGGTTGTTCTTTTGACTTTCACACAGACGACCGTAGGGATGGGAATCGAAAACCTAATTGGCCGATGCCTGGAACCGTGTGGCTCCCGTGACTTTCGATTCCCTTATCGCTGCCTACAGTTGCGCAATAATGTTAGCCGTTAGCATGTAGCCATGGCAGACTCTATTTGATTCCTTAATGGCTCGAAATTGCCTGGGTTTTGGTAATATGCTCCCGAAATGCTCCTGCTGTTTGGCTACTTCTATGTGCAGTGAAAACTACTTGAATGCTTTAGAACCTAGTCATTGATTTAGATCAGGCTGAGCTAAAATTAGCCGCGGAGCTAACGTGAGCTAACGCTATTTAATCAAGCTCACAAAGAGAGATAAACAGCTGACAGCGGATAGTACAGGTACAAATACAATAAAACAGCAGGTGGGGGCTGTTGTGTAAACCTTGTACTCTTTAGTTCACATATAATGAGAGACGGAATGTTTGTTTACAAGACTGTAAGCCAGGAAGTACAGTGGTGCAACATACAAATGTGTCCGTGTAGCAACACAAGCCAATACCTTATAGGACAGGGGCCCGGGGAGCTCTCTCTCTCTGTGTGTGTGTGTGTGTGTGTGTGTGTGTGTGTGAGAGAGAGAGTGTGTGTGAGTGAGAGACAGAAGTCAGAGGAATAACAACCTGTTATTCAATAGATTAAATTAGTTTAAGAATAAAAAAATAAATACATTTTAAGAGAATCTCAAATACATTATTTTATTTAAGTGTAGGCTATAGTTAATGTTTTATTTTTTACAGTTTTTGTATTTTTCTGACATGGGGGCTCAACAATAAATGACAATCAGAAATGTCAAGTTGCATGTTATTCTAACCAGCTTAGACCCCTACGCTCTGCATCTTCTGGCCGCCTCAGACCTACTCCTATCCGAGCTCCGGGAGGGTCATCAAAGAGAAGTCGCCTATTCTCAGTCCTTGCCCCACAATGGTGGAATGAACTACCCACCCCAGTTAGGACAGCCGAAACCCATCCAATCTTTCGCCGTCGACTAAAGACGCACTTCTTCAACCATTATCTGAATAAAAAAAAATATATCTAACCCTAACTAACCGTACTGTCATGCACTTGTCCTAATATACTAACCAACACTATAGCACTCAACACTTTGATGAACATTGTTACTCAGCTGATAGAGCTGTACCCTTCCTGATGACTTGTCGTACAGAACTTGTAAGTCGCTTTGGATAAAGGTGTTCAGGTAAATGACAAAATGTAAATGTAATGTCTAATCTACAGTATCACAGCTAACACCTGCTCACAGCTAACACCTGCTACAGTGTCACAGCTAACACCTGCTACAGTATCACAGCTAACACCTGCTACAGTATCACAGCTAACACCTTACTACAGTATCACAGCTAACACCTGCTACAGTATCACAGCTAACACCTGCTACAGTATCACAGCTAACACCTGCTACAGTATCACAGCTAACACCTGCTACAGTATCACAGCTAACACCTGCTACAGTATCACAGCTAACACCTTACTACAGTATCACAGCTAACACCTGCTACAGTATCACAGCTAACACCTGCTACAGTATCACAGCTAACACCTGCTACAGTATCACAGCTAACACCTGCTACAGTATCACAGCTAACACCTTACTACAGTATCACAGCTAACACCAACTACAGTATCACAGCTAACACCTGCTACAGTATCACAGCTAACACCTGCTACAGTATCACAGCTAACACCTGCTACAGTATCACAGCTAACACCTGCTACAGTATCACAGCTAACACCTGCTACAGTATCACAGCTAACAGCTAACACCTGCTACAGTATCACAGCTAACACCTTACTACAGTATCACAGCTAACAGCTAACACCTGCTACAGTATCACAGCTAACACCTGCTACAGTATCACAGCTAACACCTTACTACAGTATCACAGCTAACAGCTAACACCTGCTACAGTATCACAGCTAACACCTGCTACAGTATCACAGCTAACACCTGCTACAGTATCACAGCTAACACCTGCTACAGTATCACAGCTAACACCTGCTACAGTATCACAGCTAACACCTGCTACAGTATCACAGCTAACACCTGCTACAGTATCACAGCTAACACCTGCTACAGTATCACAGCTAACACCTGCTACAGTATCACAGCTAACACCTGCTACAGTATCACAGCTAACACCTTACTACAGTATCACAGCTAACACCTGCTACAGTATCACAGCTAACACCTGCTACAGTATCACAGCTAACACCTGCTACAGTATCACAGCTAACACCTGCTACAGTATCACAGCTAACACCTGCTACAGTATCACAGCTAACACCTTACTACAGTGTCACAGCTAACACCTGCTACAGTATCACAGCTAACACCTGCTACAGTATCACAGCTAACACCTGCTACAGTATCACAGCTAACACCTGCTACAGTATCACAGCTAACACCTGCTACAGTATCACAGCTAACACCTGCTACAGTGTCACAGCTAACACCTGCTACAGTATCACAGCTAACACCTGCTACAGTATCACAGCTAACACCTGCTACAGTATCACAGCTAACACCTGCTACAGTATCACAGCTAACACCTGCTACAGTATCACAGCTAACACCTTACTACAGTATCACAGCTAACACCTGCTACAGTATCACAGCTAACACCTGCTACAGTATCACAGCTAACACCTGCTACAGTATCACAGCTAACACCTGCTACAGTATCACAGCTAACACCTTACTACAGTATCACAGCTAACACCTGCTACAGTATCACAGCTAACACCTGCTACAGTATCACAGCTAACACCTGCTACAGTATCACAGCTAACACCTGCTACAGTATCACAGCTAACACCTGCTACAGTATCACAGCTAACACCTGCTACAGTATCACAGCTTACAGCTAACACCTGCTACAGTATCACAGCTAACACCTTACTACAGTATCACAGCTACAGCTAACACCTGCTACAGTATCACAGCTAACACCTGCTACAGTATCACAGCTAACACCTTACTACAGTATCAC
>NC_140167.1:32815568-32817798 GCF_963971535.1 Notolepis coatsorum | reverse complement strand
ACGGCGTGGGACTTTATGGCTGGAGACCTCCCACACCCCGAGCGTATGCGTGAGATTTACAGAGGTGATGGCACCTGGACTTCGATCAGAGAACGGTGCCATCGACGCACTTTGTCATGGCATGTTATGCAACCTTACGTCTGCAGATCACTCGGCGCCTCCTCCTCCGAGCCAGCCAGCCAGACAGCTTGCCAGACAGCGTGCCAGACGGACAGACAGGCAGGCGAGTCTCTCCCCCCCATAGGACTCATCACTAACTCATCAGGGGAGAAACAGTGACGCCATAGGCCGCTGACAATGACTGATGGATATGTTTGGGATGCACTCCAAAAAGAGCAACAGGGGGATATTAGAAAAAGAAAATTCCCTAGGACCAGAAACAGGATAAAGGGCTCTGTAGTGCTGAAGATAAGATGGATCTGTATTCATTCATGTGTGTGTGTGTGGGGGGGGGGTCGTCATAGCAGCAACAGGAGAGGGAGAAGAGAGGTACAGGCAGGATAATAAGAATAAGAATAGAAAATATAGTAATATAAGTATAGGGGGGGAAATCTGCAAATGCACTGAATCTCTGGACAGCTGAGAGATAATGCATCCTCTATCAATAATATCACTATGCGCGTATGTACAGCCCACCCTGGTATAATATACACACTTTATCCTAAGTCAACCCCAGGTACAAATAGACATAGCTAACCTAGGTCTACCCTGTACTAAAGTGACCTCAATGAAAACAAGTATTTTGCTTCACATACTCACGCTAAATTCATTAATATTGTATTACGATACAATGAAAGTACGAGTTGATGAAAGTACAGTTAAGCCTACAATGTGGCGATCACACAACAGCACTTTTCATACGCTAAGGGGGATAAAGCCTAAAATTGCCCGAACGCTGGCCGTCTCTGGGCTTCTCAAGATCATGGGGGGGGGGGGGGGGCAGGCTGGAGAACACACAACAAAGAACCAGAGTCCACCAAAGCCTCAGTGTGGGCTTCCAGCGCCAGTCAAAGCAATATCTGGAAACACTTTTTATCCTGCAACAACAAAAACAAGCTGCTTCCTAGATTTCGGGCCGACATAGCTGCTCCTGACCACAGTGCCCACGGCACGCCGGGGCAAGAGGGATACAGTTCAGCCGGGGCTCCAGCAGTGGGGCCCGAGCGGTGTGGCCCCCCCCCGAGGCCCTTCCGACACGAGACAAACACCTGAGTGCAAAGCCCGCCTCCTGACCCTGCCGCACGGCAGGTCCCGTGAGGTTGACAACCGCAGAGAACACTATAGCTCTCCACGCCGATCCTCTGCTAGCATGAAACCCTGGCTTCCTTTAGCACCAAAACAACAGCTTTGTGGCGGAAGGTGGAGGGGGAGAGGAGCGGTTTGGGTCAAAATTCTCGAAGGGGGAAGATGCTCCAGAATAGAAAATGCTCTGTTCCAGTCTCTTGGATAAATGTTATGATAATTTCATTTGCGTGAGTAATGTCTGGTCTCGCGGGCTGTTCTGGCGCAGAGGGAGAGAGGGGGAGGAAGGAGGGGAGAGCGCCAGGCCCATTGTTTATTGGAGCCGTTTGAAAGGGACTCGGAGGAGCAATCACGGACAGATCCGTCCGCTCCCCGACACCCTCCAAACGTTTAACCCCATGAGGACGAGGGGTGAGCCGTAACCAGGGCGCAGACAGACAAGAGAAGAACCACACTGTGGTCCACAGGAACACTGTGTTCCTCCCGAGCCTAGCCCTGGCGAGACCTATACGGGTCTTATCGCTGCTGTATCCCCATGTCAACTCCTGTATCTCCAATTTTGGTCATTTTCACCCTGAACTGAAAGTCTACACCGTTCTCTTATGTTGTGACCAAGTTTCATGATCCTAGCGTCCATGAAACCCACTGAAAACCTCATGTGGACTTTAAAGAAAAAAAGAAAAGGGGAAAAAAACACATGGGTGTCAATCAGAAGACAAGGTTGTTTCTCTCGTTGACTGTTTGAAGATACAAGGTTTTCACCCTACAGCATGTGTTATACAGGAAGACGTAGATTGAGATGAAGTACTCAAAAGGAAAAGGCCGTGAGAGAGAGGGGAAGAAAAAAGGAATGATCAAAGAGCAAAAAAGCACCTCTGGGGAGACAACGATGAACATTATACCTACAATCCCTCTAAAACCGAACTCCACACTACAGCAAGGAAGGAAAAGGTGCTATTCTAATTCCCTTCCCATGACGGTATGCATG
>NC_140167.1:32760568-32810568 GCF_963971535.1 Notolepis coatsorum | reverse complement strand
CGTTTCGAGAATTTCCAAGTTTTCAAATATACTTGCTTCATGTACAAGGTTCTGCATGGACTTGCCCCTCCCCCATTGAATGAGTTCATCCAACAGAAAGGAGACACTGGCATTACCACCAGGGCCATCAGTAGAGGGGACTGTAAGGTGCCTTTTCAGTATACTACCATTGCAAAAACTGTGTTCTCTGTTAAAAGTGGTAACTACTGGAATAGCCTACCAGTTGTGATTAGAGAGTGCCCTACATACTCCATGTTCAAGACCCATCATAAACTGCATCTTAAGGCAAACCAGAACTGTGATCATTTTTAATCTGATTTAGTTTATGCAACTTGTTTATTGTTTTATTGCCAGCCCACACACTGGCCCACACACCGGCCCACATAATGGTCCATACACCGGCCCACATACGGCCCACACACTGGCCCACACACTACACCGGCCCACACACTACACCGGCCCACACACTGGCCCACACACCGGCCCACACACCGGCCCACACACTACACCGGCCCACACACTGGCCCACACACTGGCCCACACACCGGCCCACACACCGGCCCACACACCGGCCCACACACTGGCCCACACACCGGCCCACACACCGGCCCACACACCGGCCCACATACTGGCCCACACACTGGCCCACACACCGGCACACACACTGGCCCACATTAGTGGCCCACACACCGACTCACACACCGGCCCACACACTGGCCCACAGACTGGCCCACATACTGGCCCACACACCGGCC
The DNA here is from genome assembly GCF_963971535.1 of Notolepis coatsorum. Taxonomy (NCBI): domain Eukaryota; kingdom Metazoa; phylum Chordata; class Actinopteri; order Aulopiformes; family Paralepididae; genus Notolepis; species Notolepis coatsorum. Next base: position 32,809,813 of record NC_140167.1, on the reverse strand, counting down.
CACATACTGGCCCACACACCGGCCCACAGACTGGCCTACATACTGGCCCACACACCGGCCCACATACTGGCCCACACACTGGCCCACATACTGGCCCACACACTGGCCCACATACTGGCCCACACACTGGCCCACATACTGGCCCACACACCGGCCCACATACTGGCCCACACACCGGCCCACACACCGGCACACACACTGGCCCACACACCGGCCCACAGACTGGCCCACACACTGGCCCACACACCGGCCCACAGACTGGCCTACATACTGGCCCACACACCGGCCCACATACTGGCCCACACACTGGCCCACACACCGGCCCACAGACTGGCCCACATACTGGCCCACACACCGGCCCACACACCGACTCACACACTGGCCCACACACCGGCCCACACACTGGCCCACATTAGTGGCCCACACACCGTCCCACATACTGGCCCACACACCGGCCCACACACTGGCCCACATTAGTGGCCCACACACCGACTCACACACTGGCCCACACACTGGCCCACACACTGGCCCACACACCGGCCCACATTAGTGGCCCACACACTGGCCCACACACTGGCCCAAAAAAAAAAGTAAAAAAAAAAAAAAGTATAAAAAAAAGGTTTTTTTTTTTTTTTTTTTTTTTTTTTGGACCAGCCCACTTTGGTTCCGGCCCATCGGGATTCGTCCCGAACGTCCCGATGGCCAGTCCGCCACTGCATACACGGACAGTAAAATGTGTGGATAACGAATCACTTCTTTTGAGATATGATGCCTGTGATACCGTTTAAGATAAGATAAAATAAAGTGTCAAAGCAGCATGGGGGGGGGGACACAGAGCTTCACAGTCCTATACAGTCCAGTATCTATATAAACTATAGATACAATATAAAATATAAATACAAATACAATATAAAAAGTACAAAAAACAAGATAGTCCAGTGAGTGCACCCATGTGTTTACAGTACTAGAAAAGCAATTATTCCACTTGGATTCCTCCTCATGTCATGCCATGTACAACTACATATCTCTACATGCTACTACCATCTCTCACACACACTCATCTAGTCCCTGCTATTCATTGGAAGCTTGACTAACTCCTCATTACTAGTAAATATCAAGGTTGTCTATTCATTTATATTTCTCATAAATGACAAATTAGCATGCGTTCTAACATTTCTCCTCAAAAGGCTATGAAAAATACATTGGTTCAGAATGTGCATTTTTGTTACCGAGTTACTGGAAGTCATAAGATAAGATACGATAAGATAAGATACAATAAGAAACTTTCTTTTATTGTCATTACACTGCTGTGCAAGACAACAACACAACTAAACTACGATGGCACTTCCTGATATAAAAAAAAAAAAAAAGTCAAAATACTCAAAAGTACTCAAAGTGCTATCCAGTGTGCAAATAAACAATAAGTAGCATACAGTCTAGCAGCAACAAAAGATGCAAGTACAAGTATCCGTAGCAGTGCAAGAGTATAAACAAGTATGACGTATGAACATATTGCACGGTAGCGAGTTCAGTCATTGGGGGGAATGATATATATATATGATATATATATATGTGTGTATGTGTACATTTGTGTGTGAGCGTGCGGGGAGGGCGGTGGGGTCAGGGCAGGCCATGTTCAACAACTTGACAGCTTTGGGGGAAGAAGCTGTTTTCTTGGAGTCGTGTGGTGCGTGCATGTATGGTGTAATGTATTGTGAGCAGGCTAATGGACTTCCTTTAGCAGACATGCAGGGCGGGCCACACCTGTGTTTATGGGAAATAGCAGGGATTTGAAAAGTAAACATTCAGAAATTAGCGTTTCAAAGCCTGTGTCGGAACATCGCCCCGGCGGCCAGAATAATGACCAGTCACATTAATCCAAAAATCCAAGAGGAGCAGGTGCATTCTATAAACAATGGCTGTCTGTTCACATCAAGCTGACCGTTATAATCCAAGACTTGCATCTGGTGTTGGGAGACGCAAGGAACAAATATGGCATCTTGTATAAACTTTAACACAGCAAGAGTAAAAATTGGACAATTAGATTTATGATGTGTTGTTAATGGAAAGGAAAACACCTTCTCAACACGAACGCAACCTCCAAGTGTTATAACTATTGTTTCTCTTTGTTTCTCTCCTTTGCCCAAACAGTGTTTTTTGTTCCTAATGGGGCTCCGTCTCTAAGGCTTCGCTTCGGTCCAAGACTTCCCCGCTGAACACTTCGTGGAGTTAAGGACTTTTAAGGGTAAATCGGGACATTTAAGCCTCTGAACAAGATGCCGCTGAGGACGTCTCTGTACAGGAAGCCGGCGTCGGGCCGCTGGTCGAGGAGGAACACGAGGAGCCACAGGGAGGTGCTGTCGGTCAACATGATCAGCCTGCCGCTGGCCGACTTCCGCCACGTCTCGCACATCGGCAACGACGCCCACACGGACAGCTTCGGGGACTTGTCTTTCCTGAAGATGGGCCACGGCCTGCTGCTGCAGAGCTCCCAGAGCGAGCAGAACCTCTTCCTGGCCTGCTCTCCGCCGCCCAAACCCCCGCGCCTCAACCTGGACGAGCCCGAGGCCCCGGAGAGCCCGGACTGGACCAGGGACCGCCGGCTCGCCTCCCAGAGGAGGAAGAAGTGCAGCTCCATGCCCCTCCTGGACAGTGAGGAAGGGGAGGAAGGGGAGATGGAGGTGGGGTACCCCGCCCACAGGGCCTGTGTTGTTCCCAAACAGAGTCACAGTCCCGGCTGGGGCAGCCTGAGTTCGGGAAGGGACGGGGACTCCACGGTAACCTGTGCCGAGGACACGGCGGGCCCGCAGGAGGAGGAGGAGGACAGCAGTCTCTCCTTCAGCCTGGACCTGGGCCCCTCCATACTGGATGACGTGCTGCAGGTGATGGAGCAGCTCCGCCATTAGAGAGGAGGGCAGCTTGTAATAATGACTAACAGGACATTATAATACTAATGGAGGGCTGGGGAGGTGATCAGGCTCAAACCCTTTGGACTTTGTGCAAACGTGAGTGTGGAGGTATATTAATTTCCCCATGGACCAAACTGACAACATGCTTTCATCCTCAACGGATACCAAGCAATAACATATGACTCTTGAACAGAACTGTAAAACTCAAGATTCAATTGTCTCTGGAGGTAGTCTAGAGTATACCACTGGTAAGAATGTCACACAGGACATCGAGATCAAGAACGTCTGCTTTAAGTTAACATTGTCCTTTATATAAAACGTTTGTTTCAGTAAAACAAGATGACTTTGTAACACACAAGATCATCTCCAAAAACATCTCGAGTTGTATGTGAATTTGTAGAGTTGCCAGGTGCCAATTTACATCAGTTTGTTGAGTGTATCCAAGAGCACTGAACTGTGGCTCATGGTGATGTTAAGGGGTAAACATTGACATAATTTCCCATAAACGGTTAAGCCCATATGAGCACAAAGAGACCAAGTTAATGTTCGTCTAGCGTTGCCTGTTGCAGTGGTAGATTAAGTGTCACAGTTAATGATTGATCTCCTTCTTATATCAATCTCCAAAAAAATTTACCAAGACATTTTCACCATCTTTCACCTTTTTCTCCTGTATACTCCCCCCTCCCGACCCCCGAGTGCTCGAGAAGATGATTTCTAAGACTAAAGGAGTGTTGTGTTTAAGAAAAAAGAAAAACCCCACGGTCCTGGAGCTGCAATGCCTTGGCTCGTGGTGTCCCTGCCATTCCATTGTGTGGGAATAGGCCAATTCCTCGTCCGCACGCATCCCAGAGGCCCCACTCCAAAGGTAGACCGAGGTACCCCCCCCTCCCCTCCCTCCCAACAACACAGAGAAAACAAACACTTAGCTCTGCTTCCAATAAAAGCCAGCCAGTGGTGGCAGTTTGGGCTGCAAACCAAGCCAGGCCACAGGTCCAAGACCTCAGAGAGATAGAGAGAAAGAGAAAGAAAGAAAGAGAGAGAAAGAACGAAAGAAAGAAAAGACTGCCAGTAAAAGCTGTTTTCTTAGCTGTAAATTGGAGTCCCTTGCTCTGGCGAGTGGCGCGCGAGAGAGAGAGGGAAAGTGCTGAGGGGTAACGTGATACTTTCACTTGTGCAGGGGGCCATGGAGGCTAGCGGTACTTGTAGAGACAGACATTACTATTGGGACTCTGATGAGAGTTTAAACACTACCTGCTGGACAAACACCCCCCCACGGCACACGAGAGAACTGCACACACACAGGCACGCGAGTGGACACACACACACACACACACACACACACACACACACGAACACGAACACAAGCGTGCTCATATCCAAACACATGCACGCTATCCCAGGTCCCCCCCTCCCCCACCTGCCAGTGGGTAGAGGCCAGACAGAGCCCCAGTCTGCACCCTGGCGGGGGGGCTGTCAGCAGGGGCAGAACCAGTCACATTCCTAGGGCCTCCCCTGGGCCTTGCTGCTAAAAACCACGAGACCGCTGGTGCCCCCGCTGCTCGCAGATGTTCTAGCGATAGATTTAGCTCTCGGTCAGATTGACACAGTCGATGTTTGCGGCTACGTCTTCTGCATCTGTATCCGTTTCGTGCGTCTTCCTTTCCGAAAAAAATAAGAAAAAAAACTGATGGGATGTCATTGACGTTGTCAGCTTGTTATATGTTTATGACAATAAGATATTGTGGAACGTTCTCACAGTGAAATATGTACCGTATCGTATTTTCCTTTGGGGGTGGGGAGTAAAAATGAAAGAATTCCAAGATTGGTGGTTTTGGGGATAGGATTGCTCGTGTCAACATTTTAGGAGCGCTTGTATAAGACTGTTTACACACTCTGGTGGACTGACGTGTGTTTGGTTTTCTAACGCTCAGGAGCCGCTATGGAGGCAACTTACACACTACCCCCCCCCCCCCCCCCCTCATTACGGACCATAATGGAAATAAGCTTTTAGCTTTATTGTGTTTATCCTTGATAACCTTTTAAGAATGCATGTTGTTTTTCTTTTTCTAAATTATCGAATAAAATCAATCCATCAAAACTGGTTCCAGCGGAATGACAGCCTTGGACGATCTGAGACAAGCAGCGGGACAGAGGGAGAGACAGACAGATAGACACACAGGACTAAATTACACCAGAGACAGAGGGAGAGACAGACAGACAGACACACAGGACTAAATTACACCAGAGACAGAGGGAGAGACAGACCGACAGACACACAGGACTAAATTACACCAGAGACAGAGGGAGAGACAGACAGATAGACACACAGGACTAAATTACACCAGAGACAGAGGGAGAGACAGACCGACAGACACACAGGACTAAATTACACCAGAGACAGAGGGAGAGACAGACAGATAGACACACAGGACTAAATTACACCAGAGACAGAGGGAGAGACAGACCGACAGACACACAGGACTAAATTACACCAGAGACAGAGGGAGAGACAGACCGACAGACACACAGGACTAAATTACACCAGAGACAGAGGGAGAGACAGACAGACACACAGGACTAAATTACACAAGCGTGTCACACAGGGCTGCATTTTGAAGTCAAAGGTATTCCAATGAACTGAGGCTTGAAAGAGCTGATTAGTCACCACAGCGCTGAGGCAACACCTTCATCACAAAGCGCTCAGACCACAAGGTGGCATTTCAACTGCTAGGGTGTGTCTGCACCTTTGTTAGCCATTACTATCTGGGAGACGTCTTTGATAAGGAGCGGAACAAGCCATTCATTCATGGTGGACTTTACTTTGGAGAACAGTTGCCTGTTGCGCAAGGTTTTCAGGATTTCCGTTTCAGGGAATTTTGCAATTGCAACTGCATTAGCAGCGACAGTTATGACAGGCAAGATATTGAAATGAAATGTTTTGGCGCAGAGCTGCGGTAAACTCATGTCTTCCCCTCCCTGATGCTCATAGATACACAAAATCACACACACACAGGACTAGCTTTTGTAAATTGTAAAAGTATACAAAGCTTTTAAAGATACATAACAGTGAGTTACAGAATTTTGTAGGGCTGACCTTCGAATTTCTTTTTGCCATTCGAAGCTTCGGGGCCGAGATTCGATTTTAATTCGAAGCTTCGAGATAAAAAAAATATATATAAAAAAAAGTATAATACCGGTAATTATGTTGTGGGACTTGTACAGCACTTTGTTCAACTTTGTCAGTGCTGTAAAGTTTAAACCTTTTTAAATCTTAGACAAACTAAACACTTTGCTTTCATGAAATATTGTAAGCCGTCATTTGAGGCTTTATAAAAGCAGCACAATGAACACAAATCTGTCAGTGCCGAGTCTGACCTCATCTTAAATAACAAAAAGAATTGCTTGTTGTAGTTAACAAAGAGAGGCAGAATTGATTTTGCACAACATTTTATATATTTTTTAAAATAGAATTATTCTTATTTTTTTTTATATATTCAAATTTTATTTTCCCATTCGAATGCCATGCCCATCGAATGAAGCTTCGAAGCTTCGAAGTATTTAAGACAGCCCTAGAATTTTGTATCAATATCAATCTTAACACTTTCTGGGCCAAAAACGTCGTACAACGGGTTTCAAGTTCATGCGAATTCTGCCAGATCACGGCGTACGACGTTATTTTTTATCATATTTCATATTTTCGCCGTGGTATTCATATTTCCCTCACGGAGGCTGGTCTGATGCTGTGGGACTCGGCACAACATTGCAACGCTTCAATACTGCCACCTGGTGGATGATCGGCGAGTTGCCAAACCGGAAATGCCGGTTGGATATCGGTGCGTCTCCTAAATACGTCCGGCCACTTGCTTATCGTTGCGGGACTCAAGACATGTGTAGCGATCGCTGCCATAACTCAATAATCGACATGATTTGGGCTGTTATTATTATACAAACTGGAAATGGATCGCCTCGATCCCCATCAAATAACTGGGATCTTTTTGCTCCAGTGTCATCGCCCAACGGTAAGAGGAGGCTGACGTTACTTTCAGCCTGTTTGTTTATTATTATCCATACAAACTGCTCTGATCAATATATCACCCATACTACATGAAGCATTTAACGACGATCACGGAATTATAAACGACCCCCCCCCCCCCCGTTCACCCGCGCATGATCAGTCATAACGTTTAGGACCATGTACAGTTGAAATTTTTTATATAGCGTGGATCGGTATCAAACGGCATTTGATCATCTATATATGGATTTATGCCTATATCTCACATTCTAGGAATTACTGCAGAAAACGATAAAAACATATTTATATTCTAGACAGTATTTTTGTATGAATGTGTGAATGAAAAAGTTAAACGTTCCTACATCCTGAACGATAGATAATCGATGTTGAATGGGCCATAGTAATGTCAATTTAGCAATACAATTTTAAAAGTTATAGCCCTGCAAAGAAGGTAAACATCTCCATAGGCTTAGACTGGTGGCAATGATCAAACATTGATGGATATAAGCGTGGCAGTTAATGTGTTAAGGCATCGAATGGAAACAAAAGGCTTACACATACAGTGCCAGTGTGTATAGTATAGTTTGGGATTTCAAGTTTACAACTAAATTTTTTCATTGAGAAATTAAACCAAGCATAGTGAGGTTTAAGAAAAGCAAACGGCGTGTATGAAAAGAGAATAACTGGGGGGCGGCTGGGTGGCGCAGTGGGCAAGGCGCTCACCACTAACGCAGGAGATGCTGGCATCGAGCCCAGCTCTCGGCGTTGCTTCCGGCTTGGCCGGCCGTCATACTAACACAATTGGCAGTGTTAGAGGGTGGGAAAGCCGGTGGGTGGGGATTGGACGTTGTGGACAGCGACTCCTACAGGTCGGTTGGGTGACGCCTGTACAGCAGAAACAGGAAGTATCGGGGGCAGCGTGAGCCTCCCACGCGTTACTCCTCGCCACTGAGAGTTCGAGCTGTCTGGTGAAAATATGCGACAGGCTGCCTCCTCGTGTACCGGAGGGGACACGTGATGCAAGGCTTCTATCCTCACTACAGCCAACCAGTGGGAGGCATAGTCTAGAAACGTTCAAGACAGGGGAGGGGAGAATTGGAATTACGAAATTGGGATGGGAGAAAAATAGAAAAATAAGGAGGAAAAAGTGGATAAAAAAAATAATAAAGAGAATAACTGGCACGTTACAGTATTTAATGTTTTTTTCATTCAACATGGAGACACGTTGAAAACACAAGTAACACATTTGAAGCCATTTCAACTAAAGTTTGTGTTGGAACGGTGATGAAAAATAAATCAATGATATGGGGTTTCCTTAATAGCTTTTTTATGATTAAAGGAATCATTGACATCATTTGCTAAACTGGAAATACCGCCCCTGCGGTTGTACGCCTCTGCCAACCGTTTGCAATCCCCCTCCCTTCATTCAGCTCATCACCCCTCCAGTATTTCAGCACCGGCTCTGCAGCCTTTCCCACCCAGTCGGAAGCAAACCTCCCTAGTCAAGTGTATTTGGAAAACTATTCCATTCGTTGTCGTCTAGCTTGTTATTCATTGTCTTTGTTCAGCTGTATGTCTATTAGTGTGCGAGTTCATTGAGAGAAACAGAAAACAGAGTGAAATTCCTTATATAATGTGTCTACATGCTTGGCCAATAAATGTGAAATATTGTCACAATCTCCCAGCCTGTTCCTGAATTATGGCACTGAATAATGGCCAGAAAAGTGTTTTTGCAGATGTCACAGTGAAGAGACGTTGTCATAATTATCTAATTCATTCTTGAGTTATGGCCAAATATTTGTTTTTGACAATAACCTTTTGAGTTTTTGACCACCAAAATCTATTCAGTTCATCCTTGAGTTTTGTGCTAAATTTTAATAATGGGGGCGGGGCTTAAGTGTAGTGGGCGGGGCAAACATAGACAAACATATTACATAGTAATATAAACATAGTATATAAACATAGCAGATGCCCCGGTGAGTCCAATGACGCCAACCGTGAGTCTGTACAACAAACTGTTCACAAGATATAAAAAGCGGTGGGGCTTAAGTGTAGAGGTGGGGCTTATGCATGGGAACGTAGTTGAAACCAATGAAAGTAGTAGTCTATATACTGAGTTCATTGACACCTCCCATCAGTCTGAACGACAAACGATCATCCATGAGAGAAATGGACGGACGTGAGGTCACAGTGGCCTTAACCTTTGACCCACAAAATCGAATCAGTTTATCCAAATTAAAAGAAATTCCCTCAAGATCAAGATTCAAGAGTTTATTCATCACATACATACCAGGGCATACAGTGAAATGTGGTTGGCCATGCCCGCTACGATTGTGCAAAAATACAATAGTAATAATAGTAAATAGTAATAAAATAAGTAGAATAGACATGATAAAATAGACAAATCACTTAAAGGCACTGGGTCCTATGTACACTACTATACAATATACAGTTTTTACTTCTATGTCCCTATGCTATACTTGCTGTTACTAACTATACTATGCAATAATCACAACAAGTTATTTTCTTAAAGTGTCCTTTTTCCCCTTCCTTTAAAGTGTCCTTTTCTTGTGTGTTTAAAGTGACCTATGGTGTGTTTGTGTGTGAGCGAGTGTAGAATGTTGTGTGTGTATGTGTGTGTTCATGTGTGGAGAGATAATTTACATGTTTTCGGGTTGTCTGTCCTTCCATCCCATTCTCGTTATTGCGATATTTCAGGAACGCCTTGAGGGAATTTCTTCAAATTTGCCACATCCACTTGGACTGGTCTCTGACCACAGCCAAAGTAAAACATAAAACACAAACTAAGTGTTATATATGTTTATAATGGATTAGTTGTTGCAGCCCTACCTTGGCTACCTTACATGCAAACACAAATCCATGAGTGCACACACACACGAACGCGCGCACACGTCCGAAAAAACCCTCAGCTCGGAACTAGGCAAAATCTGCATATGGCTCGCTGATAACAAACTATCATTACACATGGGCAAAACAGAGTCCATTCTCTTCGGTTCAAATAACAAACTCAGCAAGACCGACGGCTTCTCAGTTACAGAGGGTGACAATATTGTCACAAGGAAAGACGAAATTACCTACCTGGGTTCCATCCTAGAAAATGGCATCCAATGTAATAAAAAAAGTCAACCAACAAACTAGATTCTTGTACCGGATCTCCTCTCTGGTAAACAAGAATACCCTGAAGACTCTGGCAGGAGCACTCATTCAAGGGTACTATGACTATGCGTGCACCTCATGGTACCAAAGCACCTCAAAGGCGCTTAAAACAAAATTACAAACATCACAAAACAAACTGGTCAGACTACTACTTGACCTGAACCCCAGAACCCACCTCACCCCTGCCCACTTTGACAACCTAGGATGGCTTAGAGTAGACGACAGAGTACAGCAACTTGCAATGGGCCTGGTCTACAAGATACACTATACGACCGGGGTGCCCATGTACATGTCAAAATACTTCCCAAAGGTCAGTGAATACCACAACCACTACACCAGAGGGAGCTCAACAAATCATGTTAAACCCAGATTCGGCTCAAACAAGGGACTAAACACGTTTCGCAATTATGCCACAACAATGTGGAACGCCCTACCCAAAGCTGTAAAGGAATGTGAATCCCTGCCCACATTCAAAACCGCTCTTAAAGAGCACCTACGGGAGGCTGCAATTCGAAACTGGCCACCGTAAATGCCCAAAACCCCCACCACCTCCTAATAGACAGTCTCCTCCCCACCGCATGTATATATTCCCTCCCCGCCGTATGTATATTTCCCTCCCACCCACCCACCCCCTCCTAATTAATGTACAGTCCCCTCCCCATCATATGTATATACTCTGTCAGGACCTAGGGGTAACAGTACTGTATATTTGAATACCGTTTATGTCACAAATGTATCAGTACTAAATACCTATATGTCCCTATGCCATAAATGTCATGTATGTTGTGTATGTCATAAATGTCTATATGAATTGAAAATGGGGGACCCTGATGGAAACAAGACAAACGTCTTTCTCAGGTCTGCATCCCCTTAACAATTGTATGTATTGAGCCGTACTGTATTGTACCCATTCTGCAATCTGTTAAATAAAGTTTTCATTAATTCATTCATTCATTCCGTGACCGGTGTGACACTCCATTGTCTACACCTGACACTAAGTGAAGCGGAACACGCGGCCAGGCCCCGCGCTGCCCGTGTGAGAAGAGAGAGGCTGTAATTGGAAACAAATTATCTTGCCGTTGCACTAAACCGGCCACACATCTTAAACTGTGAGGTGCCTTCTCCCCATCTGGTACTGTTTCTCCACCCGACACAATCCCACACTTGCAATCACTTAGAATACGGAGAAACCCTGTCACTTCGCAAAAGAGAGTGGCTTTAATGAGGTCCTTTTCCTACCAGAAAAATAAAACATTTCAGAAATATTGTTTTGACAACTGAGACATGTCTCATCCTCTAATAATTGCATTTGGCAGCAAAGCCTAAGCGCTACCAAAACATGTGACAGGGCGTCGCGGGGGGGGGGGGGGGGGGGGGCTACTGCGGGGGGGTTACCGCGCAGGCAGGGCTTTGTGTGAAATTGATATTGTTTATGCTTTCTGCATAGTGTCACGGCACATTGTGGAACTACCCGTTCACACATTTATTTTACATTTCAATAGTGTTCCAGGGCCAAGCCAAATACAATGGCTTCCCCCCATCGCATGATAGCCATGATGGGCCGGGGGTATCTTGAGACCTTGAGAAGAAGTCAGAAAACCCACAAGAATCTTTTTAAAAGTTCACTACACCATAATCACAACAGGCGACTCGGTCCATGTCTAATGAGGAAATGCAAACATGTCAAAAGTGGAGCTCTGCGCTCGAGCCCACATCGTGAGTGTTGGCGTTCCGCAGACCGCCTGGCCGGCCACTGATTCTAGACCGTCTCATCGAGGAGACAGATCTGTGTTTGACCCAGAGGTTCATATGCAGGGCCTAAGGTGCCTCCTCTCTCTCTCTCTCTCTTTCTCTCCCTCACCCTCTCTGTGTGTCTCTCTCTCTCTCCCTCTCTCTCCCCTGTCCGAGCTGAACCTGTACAAGCCTGATAATGGGCGAAGATGATTAGATCTGCTCAATTTAGGCCGTCCTGCGGCTAAAGCAGGTCTGTCCCGACGGAAGTCTCTAATTCTACAAGGTCTCTTATCCCCATTCCCGGAAAAAGAGCCCCAAGTCCGGCGGCGGATCTGGCGGCTGCACGGAGCGCCTCCTAGGTGAAAGTGCAGTTTTCTAAGCGGGAGCTAACCGTCGCTCTGGAAAAGCGATCCCTGAAGAGCTGATCTACCACATCTGGTTCACGTCGCATCGCGTCGTGACGAGCCTCCGCAACTCTCGAGCCTGTAAATGGGAGAAGCAGGCGCTGAAACCCCCCCCCAGTCCAGTCCACAGGCGCACTCTAAAATACACGCCGCGTCGAACCACTCCAAGAACATGTGAGTGAGGACACAGTGATTCATGATGCCATCAGACATCCAGAGATGTGGAGTGCTGGCTGTAACGAACGGTACATATGGCTCCATATTGATTCCATATTCTGAGCCTGCGTGGGAGGCGAGGTATGAATTATTAGTCATATTGGCGAGGAATCCCCTATAGTCGGCCGCAGATGTGAAGCCTGCTGTGACTCAGCGGCTATTCACCGTTCTTTGAGGGACGGCTGTTACAAAAAAAAGCCTCTTAAAAAGAAAGCAATTCTTAAAATGTATTTGAGCCCCATCTATTACCACACAAACCACAGTTAGTATTAAAACTATTGTTCACGGAATGGATGTATCATCCCCTCTTTAGGTCTGGCAGTGTAATTAATTTAGGATTCCTGCCGACACGCAACTGTGTGCGTTACAATTCCAGAAAAAGAAGGAGAAAAAAAGGAGGAAAAGGGAGGGGGGGGGCTTGAAGATATTGGAGAATGATTTACTGCACATATTTTATAAACCTACTCGTTTCACAACCACTCATTATGAGAATTTATTATGGCACTGCGCTGCGATGCACGACAAAGCATGCTCGGGAGGTGAAACCAAACCCTATCCAAATATGAGGGGTCTGAATCAAGTCGGGAGCGCGGGGAGCCATTCCACACACACACACACACACGCACACAAACACACACACACCGTGGCGGAGCACGGGCCTGGATATCCACTGAGGAGGAGGAAGGAACGAGCGGGTTACAAATCATATAGTCACAGAGCAACGTCCCTGTCCTCGCGGAGCGGTAAACAGAGCCAGGAATATTTTACATTCAGCAGCTCTACAGTGATATGTCTCAGTAGACTACAGTTTAAAAGTCCACTAGACCACTACAGTACGGTACAGTGAGTGCTGTCCAAGGTCTCTGGGCCCACAAAGGGGGGTCTCTTTAGTGGACGCTGTGGCCCCAGCTGCAGTGGGTCCCCTCACCAGTGGCCCCGGACTCTGTTATTAAGCCCAGTGGAGCTGGAACTGAAGCGGAGGTTGACATCATAGTGGGAAAGCTGCATTCTCCCACTATGCTCCCTTTTTATGGAATACACTGCAAGTAAAACTTTGTCTAGAGGCACTTCCTACTGTGAATGCTTTTAAAGGTATGCTACGATTAGCCCTTCATGAAACATGTAACTGTTTTACCTGATGCTATTGCTGATCTGATTGTGCTCCTTGCCACTGCACAAATGGCCTTCTTCTGTATTTATATTTGAATTGTATGTTTTTTGTTTAATGCCCTGTTTTATGTTGAAACTTGTTGTGTGCCGTGTTGGTCAGGACTCCCTGGAAGAAGAGATCTTGTATCTCAATGGGACATTCCTGGATAAATAAAGGATAAATAAAATAAAAAAAATTAAAAATAAATGTGTGTGTGTGTGTATGTGTGTTTGTGTGTGTGTGTGTGTGTGTGCGTGCGTGCGTGCATGTGTGTGTGTGCATGTGTGTGCATGTGTGTGCATGTGTGTGCATGTGTGTGCATGTGTGTGCATGTGTGTGCATGTGTGTGCATGTGTGTGCATGTGTGTGCATGTCTCTGGGCTCCCTGCAGCGAGACCCTGACCCCTCCAGCTCGAAGCAGGATTGATGAGGTTAAAGGAGCGCGTCCTCGCCCTAACTGCTCCTATGTGATTGCAGCTGGAATGAGGGAGAGAGAGAGAGGGGGGAGAGAGAGAGGGGGAGAGAGAGAGAGAGAGAGGGGGAGAGAGAGAGAGGGAGAGAGAGAGGGAGAGAGAGAGAGAGCAATGGAGGCACAGAGGGTGGGAGAGGGATTTCAGACAGACCCTTTGGACCTCCAAGGCTGTCATTTCTTTGCTCTTTTCCTCTCTCCGTCTCTCTATACAGATCCCCCCCCCTCTTCTGGTCTCCACTGACCACTGGCCAGATGTGGGACAGTATTACTAATGTCCACACTGGATCACCCATTATGTCATGCGAGGGCCTCTTTAGCGAGGCGCACTCTCGCCGAGGCCTAATGCGAAAATGACCCCCGTCATAATCGTGTTTTCATTCTCAAAACGCCCGACCCCGAAAAAGGTAATAATACAGCAGATGAAGAAGCAATCTGCGTCGGATATCTGTAAGGCAAAACCGGTTACCATAATAACATTAAGGCAGATTAGCGGGACAAGTCCCAGTGCGCGGCACTGTGAACCCCCGCGGGCCGGCTGGCCCTGACGAGCGGGGCCCTGAGTCACCGCACTGGGCTGGAGGGGTGAAACCCAGTTCACCAGCTGCTGGAGGGACAGCGAGAAGAGAGTCTGCTGGTCCAAAATCATACATAGACCTCATACTGCACAGTCATAATGACCAGCGCAGAGGGGAGCTGGACCAGAGAGGGGGGGGGGGGGGGCATGAAGTCATACTAATCTAATGACAAGAGAGAAGGCTTTGCATATTATCAGTGGACACGGCTGGAATGAGTTAGAATGAGTTAGAGGCGAGGTGTGTGTGTGTGTGTGTGTGTGTGTGTGTGTGTGTGTGTGTGTGTGTGTGTGTGTGTGTGTGTGTGTGTGTGTGTGTGTGTGTGTGTGTGTGCGTGCGTGCGTGCGTGCGTGCATGTGTGTGTGTGTGGGGGGGGGGGGGGGGGGGGGTTCTCATAGTGGGCTTGGCCGTCCTCCTATGTAAACTCACAGTGGGGCCGTTATGTAATGGCTTTAATAGTTTGAAATAAATCAGGTGATAAAAGTGTGTGTCATTGTGATTTTATTCATGCCTTGTTTACGGAAAAACGACGGCGGCTATTTCAGTATCCGTCTAGGCGTAATGCCGTATCTGACGAGGCCAAGGTTTGTCGTATATTACTGGCTCTGCGAGAGCAGGCAGAGAGGAGGCTGAGGGAGACGTGACGAGGGCTAGCCGAAACCAGGCATCGCCGTAGGGATATTTGGGCACCTCTCGTGCCAGGCTACCATTAGAACACGCCGCCCCTCTCAGGTGTGGTTCGGGAGGGATTGCTGCGTTCCTGGGGTCTCCCAGGTCAGGGCCCCCACTAATGAGCGGCAGGCCAGGGGCCTCAGGCCAGCGCCGGGGGCCAACGCTGAGCCGCTCCAAGGCAAACAAACTGAAACCCCTTTAAACCAAACACATTGTTCTGGGCCAAACGAAGGCAGCTTGAGCGCTGGGGCAATATTTGCACCACTGATACGAAAATAAAAACCCCCGAAGGTTTACATACCTCTCTTTGCGGGACAGTGTTTAGGAAACGGTGTTTGGGTTGGAAGCAGTGGACATGGGAAGATTTTGTAACATAGGGCCCAACTCTATGATTAATTTGGGGGAGGAGGGTGGGGGTGATCAGGACTAAGCACATTCTTGATGTTGGATGGTTCGTAGTGGCCGGCTGTGCTCTGGTTGACATACCTGTAAAGGCCCAAACTGGCCAGGAGCTGGGATGACCTCTGGCTGTCCCTCAAGCCACGAGATCTTCAGGGGGTTTCCGTTAAGGCCACCCTCGTTTTTACATGCCAGTTCCTGTGGAGACAAAGCACGTTGTCAGCAGATCTGCTGAGAGGGTGGTTTTCTCCCAGAAATAAAAGGTACTCCCTCTGCATGATCTTTATTATGTCTTCCACCCGGGCCTTTGTGTGGGGTCGGTTGCTGTATAACATACGGTATGTGAAAAACACACATGCAAACATGGTTGGAGGGGTGGGGGTGAACTTTAGCTGGCCAAAACCCCCCCAAGCAGGGCCTGAGATGTGCCAACGGAGACCACAGACCCCTGAGCTGGGAGCCTGAGATGTGCCAACGGAGACCACAGACCCCTGAGCTGGGAGCCCTGGCGGGATGGCAGACATGTTCTCTGGAGGGGAACCACACGTCACGAACCGCAACAAAACAACACACAGCCATCACAGCAGACGTTCCCTCCGGACCCAGACACGGGGGGGGGGGGGGGAAATACAATGGGACGTATCGAGTCTTTCCATCCTGCTGGTTTGCATCAGCACACAGACATACAGACGTACTTTACACAGAGGTATTATTGCAGTTGCACGATCGGGGTCTGACAGAGTGGCCTGGGGCTGGGACGTCCGTGCCACATGTCGTGTCTACTCACGATCAGACTGTGATGGTCACCTTCGTGGCCAATGCGGAGCGCTTGTAGTGAAACAGGCAAACGCACGTCTTCGAGGGAGACTTCAATACGGAACAACAAGAATAAGGACAATTGTCTGGGGAAGACCGGGGTACTTACAGCTGCTCGGACAGATGCAAATTCGACCACAGCGCTTCCTCTCTTCTTACCCGATACGAGTACATTCAAAACATCCCCGTACTGGAGGGAAAAACAGGACAGGGAGGGAAAAGAGAGAAAAGAAAAGGGAGAGACGCAGAACATTCAAATTAGTACTAACAACAAAAACCATAACAACGGAAATGCAAAGCAAATGCAGACTCAATAACTCAAAATGCTCATCTGGAAATAAAACTAGCATCCGATATTTGCTGGGGTGAATAAAAGGAAACAAATATTGCCTTTATATATATATATATTTTTTTTTGTGGCAGACCCAGCTCCTCTAGCATCAGTAATCACAATCTAGGATACCTGTCCCCTTTAGTCAAGCCGTATGCCAAAGATCTTGTGTGATTTTCAATCAATCCTTGAGGTTTGACAAACAGGTCAACTCTGTAGTGAAATGGTGTTTTTCTTTTACCAGCGAGTCTCAAAGATCAGGACCTTTCTCTCTTTTCACCCAGATACATCCCCGCTAGGTCTCTCCCAGGTCCTCTGGGGCTCTTGGTCGTCCCCAGATCCAGGTTAAAGTCTATGGGAGGATTGTGCTTTTGCTCTTGCTGCCCCGGGTTATGTGGAATAATCTTCCACATAATATTAGATCATCTGAATCCATTGGGAACTTAAAAAAACAAGACTTTTTACTCATTAGCTTTAAAGGTCAAAAAGGTCATCCTTTTTGTTTGTTATTTGTTCTGTTTTTGTTTAATTTCATTTAGTTTGGTTCTTGTTCCGCCCGTCCGGTTTTATATGTCCCGTTTCTGTGAAGCACGTTGCAACAAACTGGTTTGTATTTTAAACAGTGTCATATAAATAAAGTTGACTTGACTTCATATGAGGATAAATCTGAATTCGCTCTCACGTCCGGGAGTAACGCCGGTGACATTGCCAAGAGTATCTATCATACTCTATGGACAAAAATGTGACCTCTGTGATATTTCATAAGAGAGACAAGTCTGGGATATCTCCAATAACAATATGCAGCATGTCATCGTTTCTAGTTGCTTTTTTTTATGCTGTGAGAAACTTCCATAGGCCGTGTTCTGGTATGGAGGCTCAAATTAGCCATGGTCCTCATCCAGCTCCCTGCCACTAGAGTAGGGATGAAGGGGTGGAAGGAGGGCTGCTTCTTTTGGGTCCGATATGACATGTGCAGCAATATGTTTTAAAGAGCCTGGTTCCTGGATAAGACAAGACTCAATTTGTCACGGGTCATGTCTCATTGGGTCCCATGGTGAGATTTGAAAACATCGCTCATCTGGAATCCTAAAATGGACTTTCTGAATCCTGAATATGGTTCGTCGTCTGAAAGATTTATAGAGAGGGAAGATCTATTTGGCCTGTGGTGGTGGTGGGGTTCCTCAGTGTCGGTCTCTGTGGTGAAGGGGCTTGTATGACGTTGAAATAGAAGCCTTCTGGCCATCAAGCTCTCTCCTGGCCCCGAGGCAGAGAGCCCGCTGGGAGCGGAGAGTCCCTGACGGGACAGGCCAGGAATGCTAATGAGGGGGCTGAGGACACTGTGGAACTGTCCAACTGTGACAAAGATGCACGGTCTCCAAAGGCCCTTATTTCATTGTCATCAAAATATCTTAATGTGTGTCTTTTTCCCCCCAGAGGAGACGTCAGGTTGCGGGAGTCCAAAGTATACACACGTACGCAAAATAAAAAAGCAACAATACCCATTCTCCCACTATCCTTTAACCCCGCCTCTCCTGCCGGGGAGCACCCTATTGACGGTGTTGCGTGCTGAGGAGAGATTGAAATGCCTTTTTTGGCGGCTTGACGTCAGTGACACTTGCCCTCTCCTCCTTCCAGCCCGGTCTCCGCTCCACCTAACAACAGCCCCCGTGGCAGATCACACAAGGTGGTTCGCCGCTCGCATGAGAAGAGCACATTTCCTGGCCGCTCCCTTGGCACGGCCAAGCGCGCCTGGTAACGGGGGCACTAACAATGGTGTGCGTTGCTTTAAAAGGGCACTACAACGGTGCCCTCGGCGCTTTCGATGCAACAAAACTTAATGGCCCTCGCGTAAAAAAAAAGGGGGGGAGAGTAAAAAGCCAATCTACTAAGCACTGATGTCATGCAGACCTCAAACGTGGCCGGACTCTGCAGGCAGGTCTCGTTATGCGAGAAGAGCTTTGGGATTTGGGATTTATTTTTGGTCATTTATTTATACAGGTAAAAGAAACACATGAGACCGAGATTACTCTTCCACGTACGACCTGTTTACAATATAATATAACACTTTGGACAAACCAAGTGCAGTTCTGACAAAGACTGTAAACATCAACAAACATGTGTATCAATTAGAACAAGTACAAGTAAAAATCAGAGTTCGAAATATTTCAATCTTCTAACAGAATGAAATCTTCTAACTCCAAGGTTTTCTGTAATTCATTCATACGTGGGCAATATTAAAAAACAGTTTTGCCAGCTCAGTTTTAATCTTTCTGTGGTGTATGTGGCCACATGTCTGCTCACCACATCGCTCTTACTTAGTGGTGTACCGATACCAATACTGGAACCGGATATAAGGCTGATATACAAGGCTGAAACAGGGTGTTGATATTGAAGAATTTCGCTAATATTAAAATCTGATACCAAGAGACAAGAGGGATATCACAGAAATGTGGCAGAAATGTCTGCCTTTTTCTCTCTCATTAAGAAACTTTTATTTTGTCTTGATAATTTTGTATTGGCCCCAAATAAGCCCATATTGACCAGTAATGGTTATGGATCGGTTTGGTATCAATGTAGATAATCACATCTAATTATTTCATCATATTACCGGATATCAGATCGGTCTATGGGAGGTGAACATTTTAAACTTGTTTTTCTTTTTGTGACATCCTTTTGTAAAAACAGTAGCGTTGCAACAGTGAATATTTGATGAAGTTTTGATTTGATTTGATTTTTTATTTGTCTCAAACATAGAAACATAAAACAAGTAAAACAAATAAAAAATGTAAAAGTAAATAGTCAAAGACTATTTCCATACAGTTTAGTGTTGTCACGATACTGGAATTTCGAACTTCGATACGATACCTTGAAAAGTATCGATATTCGATACCATTTGCGATACCACGGGGAAAAAGGTTCAATCTTAAAATGTAAAAAATAAAAAATAAAAAGATATATATATATTTTTTTTTTTTATAAATTTAGCTTTTGTTGCTGGTTGATTCTCCTCAGCTTCTCTCTGGTACTATAAGAGAAGATAAATATAACACTTGGGTACAATACAGTACAGCTCAATACACACAATTGTTAAGGGGATGCAGACCAGAGAAAGACTTTTGTCTTATTTACATCAGGGTCCCCCATTTTCAATTCATCATAACATAATGACAATTTTTTATTGTTAAATTAAATGTATTGCCTTTTTTCAACTGCAAAGTAAAACTTTGTCAACATGTTTTATCTAATCAAATAAAGTTCAGTCTGTGCATCTCACTTCAATAATTTGTATTGCAGAACATGGTATTTTCTCAAGCAGACAGATGTAAACACTGTAATCTGTGTTGCATGTACCTGACAAACTGAACTGTTTGTATTACAGTCATATTCCAACTTAACTGAATGCACATGTGTGTGTGTGTGTGTGTGGACTACTGTACTATTACAGGTATTGAAATTAACAATGCAACTTCCTTATACAAAAAAAATTAAAAAAGATTTATATATTTTTATGAATAATTAAATATCGATATTGCGGGAAATGAGTATTGAAACCGTTTTAAATATTCAGAATCGATATGTATCGAAAAATCGATATTTTTGACAACACTAATACAGTTCAATAAGTGTTCGAGAAGGGACAGGGGGAAGTAAAAAAAATAATAATAATAAAATAATAATAATACATTTCAAGCCCTGCCCCTTCCTTACAATATTTTACATTATAATACAAATTAAATAATATAACAAAAAAATTCTTAAAAAAAGTACAGTTTTTAATATATCCAAATGAGAAAACATATATATTAGGCAGTCACATTACTGCTCAAGCTCCTCTCTCTTATATGTGTCCATACGTGCTTGTTTATAGCTGCCTTTAATATTATTGCTTAATTTTATACTCACATCCAGACCATTTCAGAATGATACCCCACTTATTATGAGACTTATTGATGGGACAAAGGTGACTTTCAGGACACCCACCTTTTGAAGAAGCCTAGAGAGGACGTCTTGAGAGTAGCCCCCGTTTGTCTCGTCATCCTTCTTACACTTCCACCTCAACTGTAAAGGCGCAGGGACAAAAAAAGGAGTCAATATTGCCCAAGAGGAATCATAAGAATTCTGCAAAAGTTGTCTCAGTGTTTCATAGATTACATCGGTTTGTTTGTGTTGGCCCGTCACGTGTTTAGGTACCATGTTAAATCTCTCCGGTCATAATGTCCGGTGAGAATAATTCCAGAGTGGACCAAAGTGGCCAAGGCACTTGCTTGATCCCCATCCCCAGTGTGCCAGCGGAGAGAGGGTCTCTTCATCTCTGTTTCAGTACACAGCGGAGCACGAAGGGTCTCTCCACTTATTTACCTCAACGACGACAACAACATTATGGCTAAGCTAGTCAGAGACACACTTTGGGGAGTAATGCACGACTATTGATGGGACTTATTTTTATTTGGAATATAATGTATAAGCTAAAGTAGCCTACTTTTCAATAAAAAATATAATAAATCTACATGTCTTGATGATGTCATTCTTTATATAACCTTTATATAGCCTTTAATAGCCTAGCCTGTTTTTAATCTCAATAAACACTGATAATATTTGACCGGAATTTCTCCCATTTATCTTCCAGGACACCTGGACCGCCACCAATTTCTTCAAACGGAAACCCTGAAGCTGATAGAATATCACATTAACAATAGATTTTGCAAGCAAGAAACCCTTTCCAAGCATGCAACCCTCACCACAGTTCAACTGTGTCTCTTGCCCGTATCAAATTGCCACTACCACAAAGCACCTAGGAATCTGCGGGAAACAATGAAGTCATACAAATAATTCACTAATTTCATAATCCCAAAACAGTTGAGTGGCCACAGCTGACTCATGTAAGCTTGGATAGTACGTGAGACCGTATGTAGCTGGCTGTGTCTGGTTCTGCCTTGGTATGTTGGGACAGAGACCGGAGCTCTGGAGGGGGATTTACTTTAATGGTATCCTCTTGGAGCACCGCTCCAGCACCACCTGTGAGACCTGTGGTTAATCTCCCTTCATAACGGATGTGCTGGGCAGCCAGTGAGAGAGCCCATATTAACACACAGGGCCCTGGACTGCAGACAGCCGTGCTGTTGACTCACCTGCTTAAACACAAACCCACAGAGTGGAGCACAACACCAGTCACTTTAATGACCAGGTAATCTGAACCAGGTCGATGCCGAGGGGATGTGTGGCATCAGGCGGCGAGAGAGAGAAAGAGAGAGAGAGAGAGAGAGAGAGAGAGAGAGAGAGAGAGAGAGAGAGAGAGAGAGAGAGAGAGAGAGAGAGAGAGAGAGAGAGAGAGAGAGAGAGAGAGAGAGAGCTTCTGAAGTGCATCATTGAGAGGAGATCATCTTAAAGGGGCACTTCACCAAGAACAATGCTGATTTTCTTTTGCACATAATCTCACACGTCCAAAAACTCAAAAACAGTTTTGCACACATTAATTTAGTTTGATAGTTATTGAAAGTAAATTACTTTTAATATAGCCACCGGTGATGTCATCGAGGACATTGAATCCTTGTGTTGTGTTAATAACAGCTCAATTAAATGATAAGGTAGCAATCCCTATAAAACAAGATATTGCTATTTAAAATGTTTTACAAATATTATTATTATTTTACATCACTGGTGGCCAAATTCAAACAAATTTACTCTCAATAACTGTCAAACTAAATTAATGTGTGTCAAGAGGGGTAAATAAATTAGCATTGTTTTGGGTGAAGTGCCCCTTTAATGCTGATACAAGGCCAATCTAGAGGTTATAGAGCCTCTATGAACTATACCTGCAATAGGCAGGAAGTAAAAACATTTCTCAATTGATTCTGTGCTTGGTATTCCACATTTAAAGAGGAACTAAACCTCGTTTAAGAAGTCATACATGTTATTTTTGTAGTCTAAGACAGTCCAAAAGTAACAGTAACTTGCTCTCTTCAAGTAAAAAACTCAAAACATGTGATGTCATCTGGTATAGATTCTGGAGCTCCTCCATAGACAATGAATTGGGAAGGATGGTATAGATCAGTGGTTCCCAAAGTGGGGGGGGTCGCGGGGGGGGTCGCCAGATGATTTAAAATATATATATATATATATATATATAATTCAAAAAAATTAAAAAAATCTAAAAAAGCAGTCCAGGCCAGTGTTTCTAGTTGCAGCAACGCAATAGTTAGATAACCTAGGTGGGGAACAACCAGGAGATCACTGCAACTCACACAAGTTGGAGAACTATCTCTCTCTCTCTTGCTCTCACACACACACAAAGGGAGCCACATGTGATTGGTGGAGGCGGGACCCTTACAAAAAACAAAAAATCCATCAAAATCAGTGTTGTTGCTAATCATTGACACATGCTAGCCTGTAATAACCCCCCCCCCCCCCCCCCCCCCCCAGAAAAATCTACTTTGCATTTGATATATTGCAAATATATGCCATCACACACACTGGCATTTAAAGGGTTAGAATTATAAAATGAATATGTGGTGTTATGATCAGGGCTGAAGTTGAATAAAAGATTGTATTTCTTTCAATCTGACATTACAAAAAAACTGAAAATCCATCAAAATCAGTGTTGTTGCTAATCATACATATGCTAGCCTATTTTTTAACAATAATTTGTGATGCCATCACAAACACTGGCATTTAACACTTTGATTAATGGCGATGCGGTGCGCCTTACCGCCGTTGAATGCCAGCACCCACTTCAATTGTGAACGCATAATCTCTGTCTTAAATTATGGCTATGTGTCTAATCTGCCCGTCGTTTATCAATGACTTCTTTGCAGTCAACATTGTCGAGACGGATTGTTTTTTTTTATCGTTCATTTCCGTTTTATAGCATTTTGAAAAGCCCTCGTTTTTCAGGAAAATATAAAGATTCTGTGATAAACGGCATTTACTGGAATATTCTGGCATACACAAAAAATTTCATTTTTCAGCCTATTTATGAATAGTTTTCAAATAAACGCTAGATTATCGATAGTATATGTGTACTTATGCACGCTAGAGAAGCGATCTGAAAAATATATTCTCATTTCCTTATCAGCGAGCACACACTCACAGCTACACACACACATATGGGACACGTTGATATATAGGTCAAAATAGATCCGATTACCCCAAGACTGGTAAAATAAATTGCTTACCTCATATCAGATGTTCTCCAAAAAGATTATTCCAATTCCTGATCGCCATTCCAAATATCGATCGCGTTTATTGATTCAGCGTTGGGTACTGGAAATACATAATCCACGTTGTTCTGAGGGTCGGCGATGAACTTGGGTCTCTTCAGATGCCTCGCCGGAGAGTAACATGAGGAGGCTGGACCGCCCCCCCCCCCCCCCCCCCCCATCAGTCTAAACCAGTGGTGCCCAACCAGTCGAATCTAAACAAACATTCCGTGGGACCACAAAATCAGTTTCCCGTTCATCGTCTATGGAGCAGCTCTAAACTTTATACCTGATGAGATCAAGTTTGAGTCATAATTCTCTGGTTTCTGACTTTGTAAGAGAGTAGTTCATGTTCACAAATAATGACTACTAAAAACCTTCCTAGGCCATGGAAATAACATTTGGGTGGTGTTGGGCGGCTGGGTGGCGCAGCGGAGATTGCGCTCGTCACCAATGCAAGAGACACCGGGTTCGACTCCGGCTGTCTGCGTTGCCTCCGGCTTGGGCCAGTCGTCATACTAACTCAATTGGCAGAGTTAGCGGGTGGAAGTCGATGGGTGGTAATATGGACGTTATGGACAGCGACTCCTACAGGTCGGTTGGGGACGCCTGCACAGCAGAGACAGGAAATGGCAGGGGTAGTGAGAGCCTCCCACACGTTACACCTCGCCAATGAGAGTCCGCGCTGGCAGGTGAAAAGATGTGACAGGCTGCCTCCTCGTGTATTGGAAGGGACACGTGATGCAAGGCTTCTATCCTCCCTACAACCGGCCAGTGGGGGGCATATGCGAGCAACGTTCAAGACAGGGGAGGGGAGAATTGGCACAGCGGGTAATTGGGATGGGAGAAAAATAGAAAAATAGGAGAAAAAGTGGATAAAAAAAATAAAACCATTTGGGTGGTGTTCTCTTTTAACACATTCTGTGCCAAAAACGGAAAATTACGTGTTTGCTCGACAAGCACGGGGAGAACACTGGGGTTTCAGGGGGTCAGCCAGAACGGTTTGGGCTTATTGCACAATAGGGCTGACCTTCAAATGATTTTTTGGAATTCGAAGCTTCGGGGCCGAGATTCGATTTTAATTCGAAGCTTCAAGATAAAAAATAATATATATATATATATATATATACTTTTTTGTTTTTTTTATGTTGTGGGACTTGTACAGCACTTTGTCCAACTTTGTCAGTGCTGTAAAGTTTAAACCTTTTTAAATCTTATACAAACTAAACACTTTCATGAAATATTGTAAGCCGTCATTTGAGGCTTTATAAAAGCAGCACAATGAACACAAATCTGTCAGTGCCAAGTCCGACCTCATCTTAAATAACAAACAGCATTGCTTGTTGTAATTAACAAAGAGAGGCAGAGTTAATTTTGCACAATTATTATTTTTTTTTATATATATATATTCAAATTTTATTTTCATATTCAAATCCCATGCCCATCGAACGAAGCTTCGAAGTATTTAAGACAGCCCTATTGCACATAACACGTTTTATCTCGCGATCTATGAAAAAAGACTGGATTATCTTGGAAATGCCTATGTTGCACTACAAGTAATGTTTGTCAAAATGAGCCACACCATGTCTCCACAGCTATAATACAGAACACACACAGCTTCGCAAACATAGTGAAACGACCGCGGAAACTACTATAAAGCTGGCTTTCTAGGGGTAAAGATAAGCGATACACGTGGCACCCAAAGTGTTAAAGGGGACCTGCATTGCTATTCCTAGCACTATTTGGGCAACTTTACACAATTCCTGTGAGTCTATGGAAGACATCTCTAAGGTTTATTTAAAAAAAATCATTGTTTTATATATATATATTTTTTTTATTGATCTTTTTCCCCCTCCTTTTTCCTCCGATTCTCTCCCATCCCAATGTTAGTCGTTATGCCAATTCCCAATCCCCTTCCTGGTCGCTGCGCACTTACCCCCCACAGTCGGTCTGGGAGAGTGGAGGCTATCACGTGCTTCCTCCGACACACGTCTAGCCAATCAACCGCTTCTTTTCACCTGGCAGCGCGGACTCTCACTGAGAGCGTGTAACGTGTGGAAGGATCACACTACCGCCCTTAGATCCTATCCGCGCTTAGCAGGCGCCCCGACCGAACTGTAGGAGTCCCGACCTACGACCCGGACCCACCCCGCCAGCTTCTCCCACCCTCTAATACTGCCAATTGTATTAGTGTGAACGGCCAGCCAAGCTGGTGACAACCCCGGAGCTGTGAGCTGGATTCGAACAGGCGAATCCAGCGTCTCCGGGGTAGGTGACGAACGCAATCTCCGCTACGCCACCTGACCGCCATTTGTTTTATATTTCTTTTTTTTTTTTGATCCACTTTTTCTCCCATTTTTTCTATATTTTCTCCCATCCCAATTTCGTATCATCCAATTCAACCCTCCCCTGTCACGAACGCTGTTTCTTGCCTCCCACAAGCCGGCTGCAATGTGGACTAAGTCATACATAGCACAAGTCCCCTCCGGTACTTGAGGTAACAGCAGTCGCATCTTTTCACCTGCGCAGCTCGACCTCTCAGTGTCGAGGAGTAACGCGTGGGAGGCTCACGCTGCCCCCGACACTTCCTGATTCTACTGCGCAGGCGCACCAACCGACTTGTAGGAGTCGCTTGTTCACAACGTTCGATCCCCACCCTTCAGTTTTTCCCTCCCCGTAATACGGCCAATGTGTATTACTGCGGACGACCAGCCAAACTGAAAAACAATGTGGAGAGCTGGATTCGAACACGCGAATCCTAGCGTCTCCACACTGGTGGCGAGTGCCTTAGACCACTACACCACCTAGCCGCCCTATTGTTTTATATTTCTAATAGAGTACTCAAAAGCATCATTTTCCAGCCTCAAGATTTCAGCCTGTTATTGGCTGGGCTCCGCCCATAAGCACTTTCAGTGACAGTCATCCACACAGTCTGCAAGTGGCAGACAGACGGAGAGAGAGAGAGAGAGAGAGAGAGAGAGAGAGAGAGAGAGAGAGAGAGAGAGAGAGAGAGAGAGAGAGAGAGAGAGAAAGAGAGAGAGAGACGCAGGTCCCCTTCTCTTTCTCTCTCTCCCTCTCCCATTTGAGGAAGTCTTCCACTGTGCCGCGCGCTATAGACAGGGTGTTAGTTTTATGCTCCCGAATCGAGAGAGATAGAGAGGGGGAGAGAGAAAGACAGAGCGAGAGACGACAGCGCGACGCGCGTGTGTGTATGTGTGCTCTGTCGCAAGGGTCTATCTGATTCTCCCTCTCTCTCTCGCTTGCTCTCTGTCAAACCCTGTTTGGTGCGCTACAACCACAGAGCCAATCGGATCACTATCCGCTCCATCCTCGCCACGTGACGTCACCATGCGAGTCAAATCAGAATGACCAGATTTTTTCGAACCAGGAAATGAATGACCTGAATGACGGCAATCCGACAATATGGTATTTAGAGACACAAACACATTGATACTAACTCCTATTACTATAATACAATGCTAGACACTGAAAAAAGACATTTATAATGCATGTCACCTTTAACTCACTGGAGGCCAAACCCGAGATAGTCCGGGTTAACTCACCATGCTCTGGGCGCCAAACCCGAGAAATCTCGGGTTTTAATCGATATTTATTTTATTAGCGATATCCATTCATTTTTCATCCATCCAGCCTGACGTTATCATTGGGAATGGGTCTGAGCTCGCAAAGGGCAAATACCGCCGCCTATCATCTCCCGGATGGTATTGCACATCATTGGATTGGATTGGCTGGGACTGTGCATCAAAAAAATAAGAAATCAGATGTGAGGTAAGGACTTTATGTTACGAATCTTATAGCAATCAGATGTTCCTTTCACCGCCATCGGAGCGCGCGCGTGTGTGTGTGTGTGTGTGTGTGCGTGTGTGTGTGTGTGTGTGTGTGTGTGTGTGTGTGTGTGTGTGTGTGTGTGTGAGGTTCGCGCCGACCAAAGTACGGAGAAGTGATTTTTCAGACCCCGCTTCTCGTCGTGCATGAGGACACATATACTATCGATAATCTAGCGTTTATTTGAAAACTATTCATAAATCAAGCGACAAATGGCACGATTTCTAAGGAAATACATTTAAGCTCGATTTGCTGGAGTTTATTGAGATGAGACAGAACGCCCTAGAAATATATTGATATTCATCACGGTATAAAATGGAAATGTATGTATGAAAAAATTATCTGTTTCGTGCATGTTGACTGGAAGCAACTCATTGACGATCACTGTGTTATTTAGATCTATTGCTATTATATTTGATATGTTTTAAACACTTGCAAATAAGTCCTATCCTCCATTGGATAAAGCATTGGCACCGAAGGGCCATCAGCAGAGGGCGCTGTTGGCCCTGAATGAGTTAAGAGATAAAAAAATATATATATTTATTTCACTGGTAGTTAATTTTTTGGGGGGGGGGGGTTTGGACAAATCTAAATAAAGTATGATATATCTTAGTATTGAATACATAAAGTATGATATATCTTTTGTATTGGTATCACCACCATTACCATACAAAGAAGCATCCTCGTACGCACAATATTGGTGAAAATTGTTTACTTTCTTTGTGATTAACTCATTCCCCGCCAACAACGAGATTACTCGTTATTGGGAGCCGACGCTTGAACGCCAACAACGAGTATACTCGTTATTTGACCGTTTTTCCTTTTTTTCGATATTTTTATTCATTATTCATCCAGGGACCTTGGTGTTACCATATTAGGGAATGAGTCTGAGATCGCCAAAGTGCAATACCGGCCGCATCCAGCTAGATGGAGGTATCGAGCACCCTTTGAAAACCTTGTATCTTGGCCTGTGCAACGGTCAAATGTCACCGGGCTCACTTTTCTTTGTCGGGCCAGTCTAGCGGTTCTCCCGGTTGCATTGAAGCGCGTCAAATATCCCCGATCCATATGTTGTGGTGGGTTATGTCGTGGATCAAATGGACATCGGATGTACCAGATTGCAATCAAACAATTGGAATATCATTTTTGGAATACTTCAGATCACAATGCTTTTATACCGATCGGGCTGATAAGCGTTTTTAGTGTTCAATACGAATGCCGTTACTGGCAATAAAATAATCAGAAACGACCCCCCCCCCCCCTTTCATGCATTCATGGTGAAACATAATACCTAAGATATAGATTTGATTTGGGAATAATAGCGTGTACAGGCAAGAAATGGCAACGTTTATAGTAGAATTGACGTATAAGGCTATTACTCAGCCCTTCGGGAATTACCCCAGACCACACTATAACCATACTTATATTCACCACGGTATAACACGGGAACGTGTGGATGAAGAAATTTATTCTTTTTCACATATTGAACGATAGATAGGTGATGTCAAATGGGCCATAGTATTGTATCCATAGCTATAATATAGAATATAGTTATAGCTCTACAAACAAGGTGACACACTTCTATCTTTTAAAGCGTGGCAGTGCTAGAACGGGACGGGGCCCGACTAATCCCTGGCGGTCAATGAGTTAAGCAATATGCAAGCATTTGTAATTATTATTATTATTATTATTATTATTATTATTATGAAGCATTGTTGTAGAGGGGGTTTTCTTCTTTTCGGTGAAACCTCTCCTACCCATTTCCATAGCACGGCAGAGTGTTTGTTGGCCTTATCACACTAACTATCTGCTGCAGTATTATAAATGACAGGCAGTGACACCTGATCCAGCATTCTGCTCAGTGTCAGAGTAACAGGCTTTCTGGGAAATGCCCCGTCTACATAAGACTATTTTACAAACAATCATGTCGAAAATGCACATTTTCTTTCCAATAGCCGTCCCCCTCTACCCAACGATAACCTTCTTGCCCATTAATCTTCTAACGAGGCGTAGAGGCGGTTGGGCGATGGCCAGGATTTCGGGGGCCGGTCTGACGCGTAGCTGGAGAAGGTTCTCTCGCTACTAGTCCAAACAACTTTACACAGATGGGAGATTCCTGGCAACACCCAGCTGATGTTGGAGCATTTTGATACTTGGCGTAAGAAAAACACAAATAACTTCACAGATTTCAGGAGAACACGAGGAGAGAGAAAAAAATCAAACAATAACCGCTTCGAATTTCAAAAGACGCGTAGTCGTAATAGGGTTTTCCCGTAAACTGTAGAAAATAATTACTTTTAAAGAAATTACATTCTGTGCAAAATGTTGACATGCACGAAGGCAATTATAGATATTGCTATGGATCAAGAATCCAATATACATAGATTTCAAACCTGGGTCTAAGCCCAAATAATAGATATATATATAAAATTAAAAGGGTTTTGGCTTCACATGAAAGATAAAGTACTGATAGAGTACCCAGAATGAATCTTGCTACTAGGAAAATGAGAAACACAATAATAAACTGTTCTGATGTCAGAAGAAAATAATAGAAGCGTATCAACTTTTAGATTCAGGTGTAATTATTAGGTAAAATTAGGTCCTTCATTATTTTCACAGACCTTGAAAAGGTCATCCATGCTCTTATTTCTGTTTAGGTGACTATAACTCCCTCCACTCAGGGCTGAGTCAGAAAGCCACTTGCCGCCTGCAGTTGGTACACAATGCTGCTGCTAGACTTTTAACTAACTCTAGGAGACAAGACCGTATTACACCCATCCTTGCCTCTCTTCACTGGTT
Source organism: Notolepis coatsorum (assembly GCF_963971535.1). Lineage (NCBI taxonomy): Eukaryota > Metazoa > Chordata > Actinopteri > Aulopiformes > Paralepididae > Notolepis > Notolepis coatsorum. The sequence continues at coordinate 32,779,108 of NC_140167.1, read as the reverse complement.
GCCTGGATCATTTTAAAGTTGATTTTAAGATTTTACTGATAACTTTTAAAGCTTTACAAGGTCAGGCTCAGAGTTATTTCAGACCTGTTAGTCTCCTATGAGGTCCTAAAACACGCCTAAACTCCTGAATTTCCCCAAGGGGATCAATAAAGGAATATCTTATCTTATCTTACCAAAGGTAATCAGGCTTTTTCTGTCCGGGTTGTGGAAATCTGCCTGCCTGAGAATCTCAGACTAGCTAAATCAGTGACATGTTTTAAGTCTCTTCTCAGAACTCACTATATATAAAAAATGAATAAATAAATAAAAAAAAGCCTTTTCATAGTAGTTTTATTTTATAAATGTTTTTAAATTTGTTTCTTTGTTAACAAATTGCTCTTCATTTTTAACTATGTCTTATTCTGCTCCGTGAAGCACTTTGTAACCTGAACAGTGCTATACAAATAAAGTGTATTATTATTACCACATACATTAATGCTGCTTCGCAAACCGGTTTCACAAACGGACCTGAACCTTATTAAAAGCCAGATACTGATATCATATGTGTTTTCAGCCGTCGAGACACAACAGCCCTTTGAGAGAAATCTACGCAATAATATTCCCATGTACGTGAAATATGACATTTTACACCGTCGGACTGAACGCTGCTGTTTGTTATCACTTCTCTGAATACACAAGCGGTGGTGGGAACACATCGCTGCACGAGATGGCTATCAGACCTTAAAACCAGATTAAATATCTAAACACATTAGCTAACGTCCCCTGGCGTGCGTTAATACGCGAGCGCTGGGTGGTTTCCAGGAGGAAATATAATAAGACCACTCTTTGCGTGGTTACGGGTCTCCTGACGACGGCGGGCCTACACTGGAGGAATGGGCGTTCGGGGAGCGGGCCTACGTGCTCAGGAGTGGTCATGGCAGCGTATGTGGTCTCCAAAATACATCACGAATGTCTCCGTTTCTATAAAAAAAAAAGAATATATACATATATATTAAAACCCCCTAGTGTATGAAATACCTCGGAGGTTCGGCCTGTGTTTTCACTCAGATGGAGGGAGAGATCCCTCCTCGTGCCTCTCTCCCTCTCTCCCAAAGAATCTTAACTCTCACCTTTAACCTCTCCTCCCAGGCCACATCCCCCTAAATATCAACCAATAGCAGAAAACACTTACTTTTAATTTGGGGGTCACGTTGCTCTTGGAATGTCTTCCAGAGTCTGAGAGCAAAAGTACAGGGGGTGGGGAGGGGAGACAAAAAACAGACAAAGAGACAATTATTCATCCAAGCACAAAATAGGACACAGAAAAACCTGCATCTGGGATGGTTTTTCTGTCGAGGCAAACAAATCGACTTAGCCGCTCCATCGTTTTCTCAACGGGGGACGGACAGCCGTCTTAAATTGACCACCCATGGCCCGTCTTCCGCCGCGGCCTGGTGGCCAGCCGGCTGGGGCTCCTCCTGGGGTGCTGGTCCAGCGGAGGACCGGGAAGCCTCGTTGCGTGCAAAGATAAAAGGTCTCGTCGAAAGACGGCGCTGACCCCGTTTGACATAGTGTGCAGCCGCAAAGTGGGGTCTAGTCTAGGCCAAAGACCCAGCACTCCCCTGAAATACCAAATCCCCCATAGACTCGCTTCACTTAAGACGCTCAGAAGGCTTCCAGGACGGAGACTTTCAGGCTTGTATGTTAATGTTACCAGGAAGTTGAATTGTTTGATGGACAACTTTATGAGTGTGGTGCAAGACACTAAAGTAGTCCTTTCATACTGTGTTCTTTATTATCCCACTGTTTTCCTAAGCGACATAATAAACTCAAAAGTACATGCTATTGGGTAAATAATGTCTGGTTAACCACACGTTGCCTGTTGGCCGCCGTGGCTTCCTAGACAGACTTGGAAAGGACAGCATATGAGGTAAAGGTCCTCAGAGAGGTTTTGGGAATAGGACTGGATTGAACCAGACTCAACTGAACAGAACCTTTTGAATTGGTTGAATGGCCTAGGCTGTACTAATTCCATATCAGAGACAGTAAGGTGGGGAATCATGGGGGGGGTCATGATTTGATATGAAATCAATTCTCTATTTACCACGATTATCTAGGCAATTTGATACAATTACATTTTGGGTTGATTTTTATCTTCGTAAAATCTGTAAGCTTGTAGATGGTGTGAGTCGTTCTGCTCGGATAATCACAGAAATCTGTAGGATTTAGCTAGACGGCGATTTACAGTTCTAAGGTCATGAGAAAGTTGAAACCATATCACGAGACTGAAAGAAATAACGTGGCATTTGAGAATCGATTTTCAATCTTAAATGATAGAATGTCGACTCGTCTTTTTTTTACTTCACCCCTAAGAAGACTGTCTAATATTACTGTTAATATAAAACAGAATGTAGACAGATGAGAGTTAAAAGAAGTCATCAGATGCTCTTGGGACTTTGGGAAAAGACTACTGTAAACAAGCTGGATCCCAGACACTCGAAAAAGTATATCAGGAAGGATAAATAAGTTAAAAAGCATGGCTACATCATGTACAATAAAGGCTTTTTAACGTAGTTCACATGATGGAGCCGTGTCACAATAAAGGTTTTTTAACGTAGTGCACAAGATGGAGCTGTGTCACAATAAAGGCTTTTTAACGTAGTTCAAACGATGGAGCCGTGTCACAATAAAGGCTTTTAAACTTGTTTCTCTTTGATTGCCTGGGATCCTGCTTCTTGTTCACAGAAGGTAGACACACTCTGGTGACAGCACCTGTGTCTGTGTAGTCTGCTGGGTGCTGTTGCTGTGTTTCTCGTTCCCTCTTGATCTGTTCCCTGATCAGCCTCTGTTCCTCCGCTAGCTGTCTGGACCCCTCCTCTCTCAACCGGTATATCTGGTGGGACACACACGCGCGCACACGCAGACACACACAGTAAATAATAATTTCTTTTCAAATATATATATATATATATATATATAGCCTACAGCTATACTGTCTTTGAATTATCAGGAAGTGGATTTAAAAGGATATTTCACTTTAGTAGAACTTCAGCACCAGTTTGTTTATATAATACAGTATAATATTTAGACTTGGTCTATAAATGAATGGACGTGAATGAGGGAGCCTGACACCTGGGAGGAATGGTGGTGTTGACAGCAGACGGCAGCAGTGGTCACTGGTCACTAGTTTCCTTGCAGATGCTCTTACATAGAGCTGCTGAAACGTGCCACGCTCTACTAAAGTGAAATATCCCTTTAACACAGGGAAATAGACATGAGCATTGATGCCATTTCTCAACCCCATCTCTCCCCCCGTACTAATCAAAACAACAGGTAAACACGCCTCAGAAAAAAACCTCATCTTAACAACTCCCACGGTGAGAGAGAAAATGGAACAGTGCCACCTAGTGGTAATCCCACCTCCCCCCAGCCATTCCCAAATCCACATGGGCCCGTAATTAGGTGCATGAGCCACATTGAGTGCAGGGCCGTGACTCACCATGAAAGCATGCAAAAGCTTTTCATTTTATCATTGGCCTTACAAACAAAGTGCATCAAGTCATGCAATATCACCTAATGGATTTACCAATAATTATTATATGGCAGAGAAGGGGGAAAAAGGGGAGGGAAAGAGGAGAAAGCTCCAGAGAGATAATGCTTTGTTCTTGGCCCAAGTCTCTGGTGGATTTCAAGTCAGAGGGGAGTCTTTGACAAATAACACAATACATGCACCTGTGTGTGCTCTGTTGTCTCCCGGACCACCTCGTTCCCAGCACATGGCCGAGGCCTGCAGCCCGTTTTCATTCCTTCGTTTCCCATCAGGAGTGTGGTAATACTAATAAAACTTCTAATACTCATTATAATCTTTTGAGATGAGATTAGATGAACCGTTCTGGGTTTTTCCTTTTCTTTGGAAAGTTTTCTCTGAATTCTCCAGTTCTAGAACCCTATAGCTTTCAATGACACTAGTCAGCGTTTTCCATTAGCCGTCAAAATTCTAATCTCAGAGGCGAGGTTGTACACCTGAAAGTGTTAAAAGGTAGACTCTATAATGCCACATAACAGCAACCTCTAGGTAAAATATCCCCTCTTTGTACTGTACTTTGTTTACATTTTATGTTTTGGTCTGATGTGTGGGTTGTCAGGAGAAATTCACACTATAATATAATATTATATATTAGTGCTGTCAGGCGATTAAAAAATTTATATAATTAATTACAGGATTTGTAATTAATTTATCTAATTAATCGCATTTTAATAGCAATTATCGCATAACCATTTTAGGCATGATATTCTATATTCATATTTCAAATTGCATGTGTCCGGATGGCAGAATTCAGTACTGTATCTACAAAACCTTCTGTTTAATCATCTTCCATTTATTCATTTGCTTAGATTTTTCAGGTCTGGTCAATTTTAGCATGGTGTTATTCACAGTCAAAGATTAAAAAGATTTATTGATATTCTCATTTGGTTCATTCCAATTTACTCAAGACTAGTAACAGACACAGTATTTCAGAATCCATATTCCCTGAGATCCATAGATGTCCCTAGAATCAGATACCAAGAACATGCAAATGGGTCATATTAAAAAAAAAAGTCTGTAAATGTGTATTCTACGTTCTTATGGAATGAATAAGATAAAAAAAAAAAAAAAATGTAAAAATACCAAAAAAAAAAAAAGATTGTATTAATTTCTTCTATAGAAAGGCTCTAGATTTTTCCGGTTTTAGCACAACATGTAGTGCACGCATTTTGCAATTGCTCCGCTCCCACCAACGCTAATTTCGTTTAAAAACATTATTTGGACAGTAAAGAAAGAGAATAGACCACATCGTATGTATTGTTAAGACCCTCTACTAACCATATCAAAAGACAAAATGGTTAAAGGTAGAAAGGCGGCAGAGAAAATAACTACGGCAACTTCAACGGCGCAGGACGTAACAAAACGAGGAAGACACTTCCTAACCGTCGCTGGTTCTGAGCCGACGGCGACAAGCTCCGAGGAGGAGAAGGAAGAGGACAATTTACCGGGATCATCGATTACGGTCCCCGAAAGAGAGTTAATAGAGACCAACATAAAAGAAGGTACAGAATCAAGCTCCGTGAAAGCGAGAGCAGCCAGATTTATGGATTCCAACGTCACTGCATCTATCTACCATATGCCGCCAACTGAAGAAAGCAGAAATCCACCCGATTTCAACACACTGACTAACCTGATGGTAGAACAGTCTAACCTGATGAAAGAACAGATGGTAGAACAGTCTAACCTGCAGATTACACACATCAAGGCGCTCGAGGCAAACGTCGATGCTAAATTCGATCGCATCGAGGCTAAATTCGATCGCATCGATGAGAAATTAGAAGAAGTCAAGAAAGCGATCGATGCACAGTCAAAGCGAATCACGACAGTGGAGATTTCGGTGACAGAAAACACAAAAGCAGTCAAGGCGAACGAAGGTAGCATGACAGAGATGGGAGAAGAGATGGAAAAAGTGAAAGAGGAATATCGGAGGGAAATACAAGGGCTTAAAAACGAAGCGATGGAGAGGCAACTAGAAACCCAACGTTACCACAGGCGGAATAACATCCGCATTGTGGGGCTTGATGAAGCAGTGAACTGCGAAGACATCAACTTTCCAAAAGAGTTATCAACGATTTTGGATAACACCGATCCAAACAAAGTGCCAGAAGTGGAACAAGTTTACAGAATCGGTTCCCAGGGGCAAAGTATCAACGGGCCGAGAGTCATCATTGTCACTCTGCGGAAAACTACAACAAGGGATGACATCATCAAATATGCTCGCAACCAACGTGGGAAGCTGAAGTATGGTGATAAACCAATATTTATCTACGAAGATTTGAGCAAAGAGGCCATCATCCGACGTCTACCATACAAAGATGTGATGCAAAAGCTGTACAAAGCCGGCTACAAGCCAAGGCTAGCATATCCGGCGCTGTTATCATTCTTGGGCAATAACGGCCGCAGATCAGGTCCATATACACCTTTTGAAGCTGAGGATTTCCTGAATCAAAATGTAGCAAATAACCCAAAGCATGACGAAAATGCCGGAAACAGTTAAGCCTCTCTCTAAATATATACCAGTGTTGGAATGACTTTATTGTGTTCATCAATGAGGTCATTCCACCAGTGTTGGAATGACATTGTTGTGTCCATCAAAGAAGCAAACGATATGCAAGTCGTCTATAACAAAGTGTACTGTGTATAATACGATTCATAATACATTATAATTTCAGTCTCTGGTCTCTGAGGGGACAAATAAATATCATTGCAAAAAGATCTATCTGGAATATTCTGGGTTTATCGCTCAAATGCCCTGGGTCTCTTAGATCATTCTGGAAAGTAAAATAGTCTAGGCACTAGTATATTCTACAACCTTCTAGAATATAAGGCACCATGACAACGAAGCATACAACTCTAACAATAACATTCGGTGTGTATACACATAGCAGATAATAAATTAAATGAAGTGCAATCAGTCCTTAATAATACTTTAAAATTAACCACACATAAACGTATGAGCACAGCAAGGTTATTCTAACAATTTAAGTAATCACTCCATTAAAGGCACATTGAAGCGCTAAAAGGCGCTGCTTTTCTATCTTATCTAATCAGTTAAATCGGTTCTAGTGGCTTCTCCACGTTGATAATTATTTATCTCTTATTCCTTATCTATATCTTTCCATTGATTTTTATTTTATTTAATTTTTTCTTCTCATTACTCTATATTTTTTAAATATATTTTAACTTACATTGTTCTTTTCCAATGTTCTTCACATTAAGGTGTCAATATTACTCTATATTTTTTAAATATATTTTAACTTACATTATTCTTTTCCAATGTTCTTCACATTAAGGTGTCAATATTGCTCTACAATCTTTTCCTTTTTTTCCCCCACACGTTAGTGGAGGGTTCAAAGGAATATGTCGATAAAGGTTTATTCTCTTTTTTTATTTTATTTTTTATTTTTATTTTTATGTTATTTATCACAATACTTCATTACAGTAAGGGAAGGTGCAAGACCAAAAGCGACATTCTATTGCAATAGAATGGAAATGTTAGATCCTATGGCAATTAGCATAGGAAAATTAGGATTACAATGCTCAGTTTGGGCAATCCGGTGGACCATGGGAGAAAGTCAATCGCGGAGGATGTGTTCTTGGAACACAGGCATGTTCGACTTTCTGGGTGAGGGGAAAATAGGGGATTTTTATTTGTATATATATATATGTTTTTAAGCTCAGCTCTCAACGGGACCTCATTAATTGGATGTGCATCTATTGTAGCTTCATACTCCAGAAACATTACCAAAAACTACACGAAAACATGCATAGACTATGGCTAGTTTGAATATAATGGTATGGAACACCGGTGGGATAAACAAACAACACAAGCGCAAAAGCGTGCTCACACTGATGAAAAAAGAACATGTGGACGTGGCTCTATTAAGCGAAACGCACATTTTAGAGGGAGACATAAATACGTTAGCGGATAACATATACCATAATATTAGTCACTCTTCTTTTGCTACGAGAACTAGAGGGGTAGCCATAGTCGTCAGACGCAAATTAAATATCGAATTGAAAGGGGTATGGTCGGATGCTGAGGGGCGCATAACTATAGCTAGGATTATACACAATAACAGGAAAATTGCATTGGCAGCGGTATATGCCCCGAATTTGTACGAAGTGGGTTTCTTCACTTCACTAACAGGAGAAATGTTAAACCATCCCGAGTACTCATATATAATAGGTGTGGATTTTAATGCCATTTGGAACCCAAGGATGGACAAAACTTACCTTTCCTTCTCCAGCGAACAAAAGAATTCATCTAAAGCATTAAAAGATTGGTCGAAATCAACAGGAGTAACTGATTTATGGCGTTCACTTAACCCCATGACCCGCAAGTACTCCTGTCGTTCGGCGAGACACAACACACTATCCAGAATTGATTACGTCTTTGCATCCCCGAGAATATTTGATAAATATGAAGTGGAAATGACACCCAATGCGCTATCAGATCACTGCTACTTAATCCTGAAAGCAACATTTGGTACACTATCTGCCCGGGCCCCAAGATGGCGTTTTAATTCGATGCTGCTTAACAACAAGGAATTCATTACACAAATTAAAGAAGCTCTCACAGTATTCCTACAAGATAATGCTAACTCGGTGCAAGATCCCAGAATATTATGGATGTCGGTAAAGAATATGATCAAGGATTTCTCTGATAGATTTACCTCCATATTGCGCAAAAATCAAAACACAAAACTGTCTGAAATGGAAACGCTTTACTCAACGCTTTTTAATTCTTTAAAATACAACAACTCTACTAGACTAGATAACCAAGTTAACATTCTAAAGACAGAGATCAAAGCAATGTACAGACAAAAATCGGAATTGCAAATACGCAGCACTAGACAACAGCAGTACTTCCAAGGTTCTAAACCTAGTCACCTATTAGCCATGCGACTAAGAATTAATGCAAAATTTGCAGATATAACTGCCATTAGGAAACAACAAGCTCTAGTAACAGAACCCAAAATAATAAACGATACATTCAAAGAATTCTACTCCGATTTATATAACTCAGAAACGACCTTTGATCAAGACAAATTAGACACATATCTTAATCAAATTACTCTCCCTAAACTTACGGAGGAAGACGCTAAACAGTTAGAAGTACCGATCACATTAGAAGAACTCAAGAAGGCCATATCCGGAATGAAAAACGGCAAAGCTCCGGGAATTGACGGTATCCCATCAGAAATGTACATTTCTTGCTGGGACATATTTGGACCCTTATTACTAAATATGATCTTATACTCAGTCAAAGAGGGAAGCTTCATTGAACACCAAAATACCGCACTCATTTCAGTTCTTCACAAAAAAGACAAAGACCCCACTGAGTGCGGTAGTTACCGTCCTTTAAGCCTCCTCGGAACCGATGTCAAACTGTACTCTAAGATATTAGCCATCAGATTGCAAAAGCATATGACGTCTTTAGTTCATCCGGACCAAACAGGCTTCATAAAAGGTCGCCTGATCAATGATAACATAAGGCGAATACTGCACGTACTAGATACAGACAAAGAGGACATCACACCTAAGGCGATACTATCCCTGGATGCTATGAAAGCATTTGACAGGTTGGAATGGTCGTTTCTATGGGCAGTATTGGAAAGGATGGGGTTAGGAAAAGGTTTCATTGATATGATTAAAGTACTATACAAGGACCCATCGGCCAGGATTACAACAGGCACATTCATCTCCGATATCTTTCCGGTATCACGCTCAGCCAGACAAGGTTGCCCTCTTAGTCCCGGACTATTCGATCTATCATTAGAACCTTTAGCACAATTTATAAGACAATCCCAACACATAGAACCAATAGTAATCAAGGGCACACATCATAAAATTAGTTTATATGCGGACGACGTAATATTGTTCATGCAAAACCCCAACAACACATTGCCGCTTATACTCAAGTTGATAGAGAACTTTGGTGATTTATCGGGATTTAAAATAAATTGGCCTAAGTCGGCTTTTCTTCCTCTTAACACCAGTGCAAAAAAAGAGACAACCCTCCCAGGTGCGATACCCATGGTCAAACATTTCAGATGCTTGGGTGTGGAAATATTTCCCACCATAAGACAAACGGTGAAGCACAATTACACAAAAATACAGAACAAAATCAAAGACGACCTGGACAGGTGGGCAAAACTTAAAAACTCAGTACAGGCAAGGGTATCAATAGTTAAGATGGATGTATTACCAAGAATCAATTTCTTCAGCTCAATGCTTCCGTTACCTCCTCCAGAGGGCTACTGGAAAAGATTACAAACCTCCACATACAAATTTATTTGGAATAACAAACCACCTCGCATAAAAAGATCCACCGCACAGAGAAATAAAGCAGACGGTGGCATGGCAGTCCCAGATTTTTTACAATATTTTAATGCCTTCACATTAAGACCATTGAAGAAGATATGGTTTGACCCCGAGGCTTTGGTATCTTGGAGAAAATTAGAAGAAAACATAGTAGCCCCACAGAGATTGAAAGACATAGCATACACTAAACTTTCAATCAAGCATTGTGAGCGAGAATTTGGCCCAATAATTACCCATGCAATCAGGACATGGCGGGAAACACAAAGGAAATTTCCTAACCCTCAAGTATGGCATAATCACACTCCCATATTCAATAACAATGCTCTCTTAATGGGAAAACGACCTATAAGATTCCCTATATGGGAAGAGAGAGGCATACACTCATTAGGGGATATTTTTAATAACAAGGGCCTCTGTAGTTATGTCGAAATATGCATAAAGTTTAACCTCACCGAGTCCACATGGCTTTTTTACATACAGTTACGACTTTGTATGAGATCTCACGGTGTTCCATTACACATACCAATTGAACACCACAGATACCACAAATTTTTCTATGAAAGAGATACATTGGGAGGTTTTGTATCAGGTTTTTATTATCAATTACTAACGTCCTCGTATGAAACCCTTCAACTAGACAATGTCTGGAGGAGGGATATACCAGACCTGGAAAATGACTTTGATTGGCAAGGAGCCTGGGCAAATGTCCGACTTACATCAAGGAACCCGGATCATCAACAAATCAATCTGAACTATATTCACAGGACATACTTGACTCCTATAAGGCTGTGCAAAATGGGGCTTATACAAGACTCCAAATGCTCCCAATGTACTAATGGGGACGAAGGAACATTTATGCACATGTATTGGGACTGCCCACCAGTTAAGGCATTCTGGAAAGATGTGTCCCAACAATTATCAATACTCGTATTTTGGAATATACCTGTACACCCCGCGGTATTGCTATTGAATGATGTTTTTGAGTTTGCAGTGAATCCACAACTAAAAAGATTGGTTTTATCGGGTATCACAGTAGCTAAAAAAACTGATCGCATCACGTTGGTTTCAACCGGAAAAAATGTGCCGGAAAGTGTGGTTTCTTACATATCTCGATGTGATATATCAAGAAATATCTACAGCAAGAATTCTGGGGCTCAATGAATCCAAAATGTCAATGTGGTTAGAAGTGGTGGAGAGAATAAAAGCTAGCCTATAATGGTAGTGTCTGGTTAGGAGTGAGGGATAATGGAGGTACTATCCAAGAGGGGGTCCGGGAGGGGGGGGTTTGAGCTGGAGCATATGTGTGTAGGGTTTTAGAAAATAGGTATTAGGGGTATATTATATACTAACATTTATATAATTGTAACTTCGCTGGATATACACTGTATACGGTTAAAATGTTATTATTGACTATTTTTGTTTTATCCTGTTTCTGTACTTGCATATATTTTAACCACCTTTACTGAAAGTTTCATTATACATTGTGTGTTGAGTACTGACTTTTAATACGTTTTGTTTTGCAATAATAAAAAAAATAATAAAAAAAAAAAAAAAAAAATACCAAAAAAAAATTGTTAATTTTCATAACGCGATAATTTGCTGTGTACCGGAATTTTTCAGACTATAAGGCGCACCTAAATATAAGCCGCAGCAGCTAAATTGAATGATGTGTAGTTGTGTACATATATAAGCCGCACTATAAGCCGCATGTGTTTTAATGTTTAAGCTCCCATTTATTAACATTTTTGTTTAAACAGTAACGTTAGCTAGGTACTAACGTTAGCTCACGTAACGATAGCTAGTTAGCCAACGCTAGCCAGCACCTGCGAAAACGAATGCCAAACTGATGATATCAGACGTTGATATCAGGAGCCATCAGTAGCTAGCCAGCTAGATAACGTTAGACAATGCCTCATGTATTAAACTAAAGTGAATAGTTGACTGGGTCATTTTGTTTAAACAGTAACGTTAGCTAGGTAGCTAACATTAGCTCACGAAACAACAATAGCTAGTTAGCCAACGCTAGCCAGCACCTGCGAAAACGAATGCCAAACTGATGATATCAGACGTTGATATCAGGAACTATCAGTAGCTAGCCAGCTAGATAACATTAGACAATGCCTCATGTATTAAACTAAAGTGACTAGTTGACTGGGCCATTTTGTTTAATGCTTCAGTTATGTTGAAAGAGGAGCTCTGAGCTGCTCATGCACTCAACTCTTGCCGTAAGGGTTTGTTGACATGGGTCTGTGAGGGGGAGGAGGAGGGGCAAGGCATGCACTGCTGCAGCAGCTGTGTGCCTGTGATGGAAGAGCGAGTGAGAGGTGGTGGACTGTAACCTGTAAAATCCATAGATTTAGGAGGTCCCCTAGTGGCCGTTAGCTGTAAAAATCCATAGATTAGCCGCACCGTTATATAAGCCGCAGGGTCGAAAAATGTTGAGTCAAGTTTACTCACGAGTAGAGCTAGACGCTAGAGAGCAATGGCGGAGTTTCAGAAACTCAAAAGAAAACGGGCGCTTCCCATTGGTGCTGAGCACAGCGGAGGCGGGTGAAAGGGCTGTAAACTCAGAACAATCTCACCTTCTGGTTGGTTGCATTTGCCTGAGAATTTGCCGATTGCTCGCAAATGACTGCTTGGTGCGGCCGCGGTAGGGGGAAAAAATGATATTTGACGCCTCTGATTGGCTCAGGTTAAAATCCGTCACGACTCCGAATCAAATGACGGAATCTCCAAATCAAATGGACGGATATCCGTCCCAAGACGGAACGCTTTAATGCCTGCCTACTGTACCTGTGCTTTGGCTGGCCTACAGCAAAGCAGGTAATGTAGTTAATCAATCAATAACGAAATAACGTTATGAGTGAATCTGGTAGTTGTTTTGATAAATATGTTGTGTATTCTAGCGATTCGAACATAACATTACATTTCCGCGAGCAGCAGCCTATTTCCGCGAGTGCCGCTCTGCCGCTCGATGCGGCAGACGGCGTGGATAAGGGGGCGTGCTAGCGCGCAGTCATGTGGGCGTCGTGGCCAATCAGAGAAACGCTGAACGCAAGTTAGTTACCTTAAAGGGGAACTCCAACATTTTGGGAAATTAGCTTATTTAACATCTTCCCTGGAGTTAGACAAGAAGATACATACCTTTTTTGTCTCTGTGCGTGCATTTTAGCTTTGGGAATAGACGCTCCGTTAGCATAGCTTAGCTTCATCACTGGAAGTGAGGCAGGACAGTAGCCTTACAGTGCCTTACAGTGTATTGCAAGGTCTGACATTGACCAAACTTGATATGCATGACCTTGGTGGGCTCTAGGTCAACTCCTGAAAAGGGGGTCAATGTCAGACTTTGCAATCAAAAGTTAGGGGGCTAATAACCCTTGCCATAATTTCAGTGCGCCCCCTAACTTTTGATTGCAAGGTCTGACATTGACCCCCTTTTCAGGAGTTGACCTAGAGCCCACCAAGGTCATGCATATCAAATTTGGTCAATGTCAGACCTTGCAATACACTGTAAGGCACTGTAAGGCTACTGTCCTGCCTCACTTCCAGTGATGAAGCTAAGCTATGCTAACGGAGCGTCTACTCTATTCCCAAAGCTAAAATGCACGCACAGAGACAAAAAAGGTATGTATCTTCTTGTCTAACTCCAGGGAAGATGTTAAATAAGCTAATTTCCCAAAATGTTGGAGTTCCCCTTTAAGTGTTCACGCACCCAGGTCGCTGTTTGACGGCATTACAAATCTAACTTAAAGGTTTCTTAAAACCTTGTCAGCCTACAACCCCAACAAGACATTTTGTTCTCACCCTACTTTCCCTGTGCAGGGAGGGATGCAGCAGAAATGGGCCTCCATGCATAGTTAAATAAAGGTTCCTTACCTCCGCCTCTAAGTTTCTAGTGATCTGCACCTCGTCTAGGATCTCGGCTTCAGCCTGCTGCTCCCTGGTCTCCAAGTCTGTCAAGAGAAACAGATGCAGGTATGGACACACACAAGGCCCTCCTGGTTTCTTACTAAACTAGCCTGGTCACCCGGGACGACCTGGCTTTTGCGGCCCGGGCACCCATGCTCTGGAACGCCTTGCCCTTGGATCTTAGGCTAGCAGGGTCAGTGTCCTCTTTTACAGTAAGTCAGTAAAACACATCTGTATTTTAAAAGGTTATGGGTTTGGTCAGCTCTGATTGCTTAAACTGTTTTATCAATCGGACTACAAATACTGTTTGAAATGTTTCTCTTTTTCTCTTGTTTTATTTTCTATAAAAATGTTTCGCCTTTGCTGATGTTTGCTGTTTTTAACATGTCTGTAAAGCACTTTGTAACTTTGTTTGGAAAAGCGCTATACAAATAAAATGAATTCATTCATTCATTGTGTTGTGTTGGACATTTATATGTTTTATCTTGTGTGACTGTTGGGCTGTGGTGTAAGAAAAGACTAGAAATACTACATCACGATTGTATGCCTCTCCAAACAGGCCAATGAAATAGGATCTCCCCTGCTGAGTCCAACGGTGAAACTCGGTTCAAGAGATATGAAAGGGGGTGGGGCTTACGTATAGCTGGCGGGTCAAACATAGACCAATGTAAGTGGATGTCCCTGCTGAGTCCAATGACGCCACCCGCGAGTCTGTACAACAAACGGTTCATGAGATACAAAAATGGGGCGGGGCTTACACATGGGGGCGTGGTTAACATAAACCAATGAAAGTAGTAGTCTGTACTGAGTGGACATTTGTGCCATATTTGAAGAAATTCCCTCAAGGCGTTCCTGAGATAACGCGTTCACGAGAGAATGGGACGGACGTGAGGTCACAGTGACCTTGACCTTTGACCACCAAAATCTTTTCAGTTCATCCTTGAGTCCAAGTGGATGTTTGTGCCAAGTTTTAGAAAATTCCCTCAAGGTGTTCCTGAGATATTACGTTCACGAGAATGGGACGGACGGACAACCTGAAAACACAACAGCCACGGCTGCGCTGTGCAGAGGCATAGGAACAACCCTTTTCATTATACTATAATAGTACATATTATATACCCATATGAGGTAGTGAACAGACAATTTGTTGTATAGAGATTTGGAAAAAAAGGGACTCACCTAGTTTAATCTTCTTCCTCTTATCGTCGAGTTTCCTGGTGCGTTCCTCCGCCTGCTTCTTGGCAGCGCGGACCTTGTCATACGCAGCCTGAGGACAGAACACTACAACAGTGAGAGGTAGCCAACTGTGTCAGTTTTAGAGCTACACAGATATATTGGTCAGCCGATATTATTGGCCAATATAAACATGTCACAGTCAGATGTCATTATCAGCAAAATTGCCATTGATAAAGCACTAAATGCATAACCCTGTGGCAAGTTTAAAAGATGATGTAATAGAACATGGCAATGCATACATCTGATACATCTGTTCTTATTTTAAGCACAAGGCTATTTATTTGTTTGAGACATCAATTATTGATTTTATTTACAGTTACAGCAATGACGTTTTGCTGAAACATAACTTTTGAACTTTGTTGACTTTTCCTCAATGAATAAATAAAAGATATTTAACTTAAAACACGTGTAATCAGAATGATCATGACTCAAAAACCTCCTATCAGCCTGTCGATCGTGCGTGCATGGCGGACTGAGAGAGGTCAAAGGTCTTACCTTGGCGGCGGCGTCCGTCAGCACCTCCAAAGCCTGGGACAACTGATGGAAGAGGTCAGCTACAGAGAAATGAGACAAAACAACAACATCATTATAGTAGATACATGATAAATATTACATCTTTCTGCACGGAGGAGAACACCAGTCGAGGGAGCTGAGGCACACCTGTGGAATGTCGGCCTTAAAAAATAACAATATGGAACGAAGGTTAACAATGCACAAAAACAGCCGTGGTAATGATATCTTGGTGAGCGAACTTACAAACTTACACGCAAAGGTGGGCGAGAGAGGGAGGGGGAGAGAGAGAGCGAGCGAGCGACCAGGGGGGCTATGCGTGAGGAGGAGTGTTGAAACGGAGGGGGGGGGGGGGGGGGGGTGTTAGGAGAGAAGGAGGGATGCGAGACAGGAGCCAGCATGTGCCTCGGTGTGACGTCTCTGTGGCGACGCAGGGACCCGTGGCCGATATATAAACGTAGACATTTCCTGCTTTTAAAAAAGGTGCTCGGAGTCTCACGAAAACCTGTTTCCTCTAATGATACGGCCCGCTCCGCTTTCCCCACACACGCGGAAAACACCCGGGCCTCCCCATCTATCTCCCTTTAGAGTGCCCCGGCGCAATCACTGCTCCCACGTAACCATACACCCCGCCGCCCCGACGGTTGTCATCTTACACACACATACAGCGATCCCACAAGCCCCCCACACCCCCCTCTCTCTGCAATATAGCCGCCACACCAGCGCGCTACACCAGCCACGGCTTAATCACTCACTTCTGGAAGGCCTTACAAGCCGATACTGTTACTCCCTGTGGGGCGAAGCCACGGCACACAAACAGGAGGCCCTGGAGACGCTGCTGCCAGCAGGGGGGATTAGGTTACCTCCACGCATGGAATGAGCTGGAATGAAATCCAACTGGGCAGACCCACCGTGCCCACTGGACTGCCTTTAGAGAGTGTCACAACATGGGAGGTTAAGGGTAAGAGGGGGTTTGGATGGGGAGTCGTGACCCCCGCCTCACCTCTTGTGCGTATAAGTACATCCAGGCCCCCTCGAGTGCTGCAAGTCCCAGGACTCACCACACTCTCGTGCGAGAGTCTCTAAATCTGTAGAACGAGGCCCTCCAAACCATCTCTTTTCCATTTCTGGGAAACCGACCCCCTGCTTCTCTATTATTCCCTTCAACCCCCCTCCTTTCCCTTCCCTCCACTCCACTCAACCCCCCCCCCCCCCCCCCCCCCACCCCTAATTTCCCCCACGTTTTTTTTTCTGACATAATCAGGAATTGTCTGAGGCATCCAGCAACCACACAAACCTCACTTTAAAACATGCCTAGAAAGCGCTCTTTTTTTTCAAGGTGCCTTTTTTTCTCCCTCCTCTCCTCTTGGCAGAAAGCTACGCTGAAATTTCCTGGTCTAATTGTTGACATGTTGGTTGGCGACAGGCCTCAGAGGGACAAGAGGGACAAGAGGGACAAGAGGGACGAGAGAGAGAGAGAGAGAGAGAGAGAGAGAGAGAGAGAGAGAGAGAGAGAGAGCAAGCAGGAAGACACTAGTGTTGGTGCTGGTGCTGGCGGTGGTTGTGGTCGTGTCTGGCTGGCTGGCTGGCTCCAGGTGCAGGGGTGGGCGACAGACGCTGGTTAGCCTGCATGCAAAGCGCTGTGCCTGGGCTGTCTGGCAGGGCTGCACCGCTGGAGGGAGGGTCTCGTTTAAAAAGGGGCTTTAGATTTTGGTTACAGGAAGTCAGTGTGTTACCTGGTAGCTATTAGGTGAGTTGTCTTCCTAATGCTTTAAGGGAGAGATCCAGGCAGGAAGTGACAACACCACATGGGCATCCTGGTGGCCAGGGCCGGCCTGCCCATTAAGACCAGGCATTGCACCTTCATATGGTCGTCAAACATCCAGATAATTTTTTTTTTAAAGATGAATTAAAAAGATTGATTGATTGATTGATTGAAAACTTTATTAACAGATTGCAGAATGGGTACAATACAGTACAGCTCAATACACACAATTGTTAAGGGGATGCAGACCAGAGAAAGACTTTCGTCTTGTTTACACCAGGGTCCCCCATTTTCAATTCATCAGGACATATATGACATACATGACATACAGATAGTCAGTACTGCTACATCTATACATTTATGACATACCAGATTTGCAAATACAGTACTGTTTGTGATACAGAAGGAGTCAAGAAAAGGGAGTATATACATTTGACGTAGAAACTGTACATTGGAGGAGGTTGGGTGGGGGGGGTTGGGTACACTGGGATAATAATAATAGATCTCAGTATGACTACTGGAATTGGTTTTTAGTTATTTAATTGGTCATAGGGAGGACAGTCAAGCAAATCAGAGGGCCCCTCAAAATGGCAATCATCATGTCAAACATATTTCAACCAAACGGCTACATTTGGAAACGGGCTGTACAACTGTGGAGATCTGATTTAAGGTCAAACAGAACGGCCCCCAAATAAAAAATAATTTCTAGGGCCCCCAAAAGTCTAAGGACAGCTCTGCTGGTGGCTCACCCAGTTAGGACAACATCCTGGATTTGACCTTTAGCCAATTGCATGAACACTCTCTCTCTCGCTCTCTCACCACACACACTCATAGGGCGAAACCTATGTCCGCTAGAGCAGTGGTTCCCAAGTGAGCCGCCACGGGGGGTCGCCAGATGATTTTTTTTATTTTGTTGCAGTCAGGCCACTGAATTTAGAAGCAGGCCAGGCCCATTGTTTCTAGTTGCAGCGGCGCAATAGTTGGATAACCTAGGTGGGGAACAACCAGGAGATCGATCTCCTGGTCCGTCCTTCCTTCCGTCCTTCCTTCCGTCCGTCCGTCCGTCCGTCCGTCCTTCCTTCCTTCCTTCCTTCCTTCCTTCCTTCCTTCCTTCCTTCCTTCCTTCCTTCCTTCCTTCCTTCCTTCCTTCCTTCCTTCCTTCCTTCCTTCCTTCCTTCCTTCCTTCCTTCCTTCCTTCCTTCCTTCTTCCTTCCTTCCTTCCTTCCTT